>NC_079532.1:1127500-1438250 GCF_003711565.1 Takifugu flavidus | reverse complement strand
TTTTAAAACCGATGTATTAACACTCCGCTGTGTATTATATATTTACAGATCGGGTCTTCTCCTTTTGTTCTCATTTTACCGTAAACATCAATAATTACAGAAGATAAAGTGCCAAATAAAATCAAATTTAAAAAAGTATTCTTTTTGAATCGGGACTTTGTGCACAAATTATGCAAAGGAATTATTGTCGTGATAAATGAATCACATTTTTCTTCCGGTATTTATTCAAACTGAAAATGTCAAAACACAAAATTCAGTCTTTATGAACATTAAGTTCCAATTCAGTGCTGCCTGATAAAAATTTGTTTTGCCGTTGTTGTACCAATGATATACTGTAGATAAAGGTAATATCAATATATGGCATTTTCCCCATACAATATTAATTCAGTATATTATGTATAATGAGCAATATTCTGCAAGCAAAAAACTACTTTTCAAAGACACATTTGTATTGTCCTGTATACTTTACTTTAATAGCTGACTGTTCGAATAAACATTAAATTATACACAATTCTTGACAAAGAAATGAATTCACAGTATATCAACAGTGACGCTGAAGGACAGCGTATACACACGGTGTAAAAGCTCTCTGGCAGGATACAGTTTCTTATTTACTGGCTACAGACTCTGATGAGAGCTTCTAAATGGACGTGAGAGAATTTGATATTTGATTGAAAGAAACAGCAAAATTTTCCGCATCACTAAAGAATTTGTTGCTGTTTTTGGTCAGAAACATCTTTCATCCAGTATCAGTGTGATATGAAGTAACATGCTTAGGCGTTGCTTTGGAAAACCTTTTATCACATAACTTTGACATTAAATTGAGTGTTTGGATCTTGGATGTAATAAAAGTGGTGACTAATTCAGGCTTATGCAACAGAAAATAATACATTCTTAACTGACAACTGTTTATCACCGGTAACTAATTAACTGCTTTTATCTATTTATTTATTTTAAATCTCAGGGGGTTGATGACAGCTGTGTAAGTCAATATTTTTTTTTGGTTTCAAAAATCTTTACGGCGTAATCTACCACTATACCGCCACCTAGCGACAATATGAAGAATGACGGTCTAAAAAAGTCGAACCATTGTGAGTTCCATGAAGATTTAAATGCTTAACTGTCAATTTTGCCAGGGCTCTTCGACTGAAAATATTTCAACATTATCACTACTTTTTTAAATGGTAAAAGTATTTTTTCTTTCTTTTGGTACTTATTTGTATATAAAATACAATTATTTTCAAAAGTTTCAAAAGCCATTGTAATCCATTTTGTTGTGAAAACTACATTGATAGGCCCACCAAGGACGTTTTATGACAACTAGCACTTATCTGTGAACAAAATTGAAAAACTTGAAAATGAACAATTAAACTTTCAGGAAACGTTGACAAAGGGCTAAAGAAGAGATGATTAACTTTTGGAGATGTTCTGTATCCAGGTAGGACTTTGACCTTCCGAAGATCCAATCCATTGGGGTTTGATTATAAATTGCTTTGGTCGTAGATACAAGGTTAAGTAACATGGTACGTTGGTATACTACGGTGGTATGTTAATGTTCTAAATATCTGATAATTCAAAGCAAGTGTATTTTCGCAGCCAGAGGTCACGATGATACAGTTTAAACACAAGGATCAATTAAAACGTATCTAAATAATTCTTGTTATGCCATTTTATATTAAATGCTACATTTTTCTGCACAAAGGACCAATTAGACACATGTATCAGTCGCTGACGCACCTGCGGGCAGGGTCAAGGGTCATGTTTGGAGTGCGCGAGTCCCGCGTTTTCTTGTTTTCTTGCCTGTAAACAAGCTCGTGACAGTCCCGCCTGCGTGCGTCTGACGTCACACGCTTGGTCCCGCCCCCGTCAGGATCTCACGTACCAGTTACGTCTGACCGTAAAAAATAGAAACTTCCAAGATGGCTGAGGCCGTGGAGTCCATGCATTTCGCAGCAAACAGCAAAACAAATTCCCCGAAACCTCTGATAGCTAAACGTCCACCGGAGAGCCGACCGCAGTCTTCCATTGACACCTACCCTCCTCCGCCTAAGAAGGTCCGACTGGAGGAGAAGGGCCTGAAGCCCAGGAAAGTAAACGGGGAGGTGTGCGCAGGGGAAAAACACAACGGGAAGCAGAGTTACGGGAGCCCAGCGAAATGGAGTTTCGGCCCGGCCAAACCAAGCCACTCTACCGCCGCCGCGGTGCCAGCTACCCCCGTTCGGAAAATCTTCAAAATCAGCAACTTCCTCGCGTCGCCGCCCAAAGTGAAACGGGCGAAGGAAAAACGACACAAGGAGAAGGAGAAAAGCGGCGAAGCGCAGCGGATCTCCGCCGCCGCTGTGGACAGAGTGAGCCCCGCTAGCTGCCATACAAAGACGGAGAACGGCGACATGAAAACAGCCCCGAGAGGTAGGAGCACCGCCAGCCTCCGTCCCGACCTGCTCCAAAACACCCCATCCACACCTCTACCCAACAATAACGCGACCGCATTAATAAAGGAAACATTACATAATTCTGTGAATCTTAGGCCCCAGTATTTATTAGGCCCAGATGGCGAAAATATACACGTGGAAATGTTTGTTCTTCAGTAATGTTTCTCAGCATGTAGCGGCACTTTTAAAAAAATAATCTGCCCTTTTCTGCGCTCCTCAGATCACAAGGACAAAGAAAGAGACAAGAAAAAGGAGAAGAAAAAAGAGTGGAAAAATCATAAATTGCCGCCTGTGCATGACATTGCGAGAGAAAACGGGGAGGTGATTTCTCCACAGAAAGGTAGGAATGGACCTACAACAGGCTGGTAAAATACAGGGTTTGGAGAATTTAGTCTCCTGCTTTGACGCAGTTGTTTGAAAATAAATATAAGCAACCTCAGTGGAGACATGGTTGATGTCCTTTAAAGACACGGTTTTATAAAGTCGACCACAACTGTACATTTAAGATAAATGCCAATACCAAATGTTCGCTAATGTGTAGTTAATGACTGACATTAATCTATAGTTACACTTTAATATGACATCTGCCAACAAATGTCCACGAATGCATGTATTTTAAATAGCAAATACACAATGTTGTGCTGAATGAAAAATCTGTATTTCTGAATCACAGAGTCAGCAGAGAAGCCCAAATCTTGTTTGGATGAAGACCTCCTGTTGAAGAAGCTGAAAAAGAAGAAGAAAAAGAAGCACAAAGACGGAGAGCGGGTGAAGGAGCGGCATGGTCGTCCCAAAATGTATCATCGCTCCTGTCAGACGGTGTGTTCGGGGGTGTCTGTGGCTCTGCCTGAGTTCCTGAAGCGGATTAATGGGAACAACAACATGAACAGCAGCGACCTACTACAGCACCAGCACCAGGATCCTACCTCCATCTCCTCCATGGTCAGGGACAGGCTCAGCTACACCTCCCCGCTCCACTGCGCCCCGGCGCCGGGGTTGTCGGGCATTGAGTTTGGCCACCTGATTCACATCGAGCAGCAGGCCAACGGAGGGGCGTCTGTGGTGCACGCCTACAGCGAGGAGCTCGCCTGCCTGTCACCGGACGAGATGCAGCGTTTCGCTCAAGAGTTTGTGACTCTGTCCTTCAGCGAGGATGAAGCCCAGGCTGCGTCTTTTGTGATGGGAATCATCCACGGAGCAGCGTCCTACCTCCCAGACTTCTTGGACTACTTTTCCTACAAGTTCCCCAACGCGCCTGTGAAGATGGAGGTGCTTGGGAAGAAGGACATAGAGACGACGACAATGATCAACTTCCACTCTCAGGTGAGATGTTGTGGAAAGTTGTTGGAGATATAAAATGCCCACATCACATCCCAAAGTGGTCTGGTTGTCATTTGTCAAGAGGAGTGATATGGAGACGGAGTCCTCTCGGTAGTGGTTCACCTTGTCCTGTTGTGAAGGCTTACGGTGTGAATAACTTTGTTGTCTGACTAGGATTCCTTTACTTGCTGTTTGTATTTTTAAAGGCTTCTCTTCCTTTGATTTTTTTCCCCCCAGAAGCTTCAGGTTGTGTTTGATGTGCTGATTTCCTACTCTGTAATACCTCCTTTTAACGAGCAAAGGGGGCTTATACTACTAATATTTTGATATAATTCAACAAGAAACTCCTAATCTAAAATACAGAAAATAGCGTAACAGTGCTTTGCTTCAGCCAAGGTTCTGGGTGATTCTGGTTTAATTTCCCTTGATCGCGCCGACCCACAGAGCTTTTCATAATCAGATCCTGCTCCGGCTAATGTGGCGTCATGACTTCTACACAAGCGACAAACACAGGACAGATGGTCCATTTTTTTTCCTGGAGTTGTTTTCAATTTTAGGAAAGTTTCTTGCTCGTTTTTGGAATTTAGCCAGGTGGGAGAAACGCAGCCGTTTACGCCGAGGTGAATTTTTCTCGCCGCCTGGGTGAATTTAAAAAGACACCTGAACAGGTGTCACTCAGATTGACTGTCTTTGATTCAATGAGTCAGGTTCAGTGTCTCCAGGAATCTTAAGTGTCGTGACTCCAAAAACAGTACAGAATAAAACCGTCCTGATGAATTCTCATTTTTCTGAAAAATCTCCAGGACGTGTGAGTTTCTCCTGTTGTAGCAGAGCAGAGCAGACACCTCAGATGTCAAGAGCCTGAACAAGCGAAGGTTTTCAACATGACTAGCTGAGATTTACTAGTTCACTCCCTCGTTAGATGCTCAGGTTTCTATGGTAAAAGTTGCTTTTGCTTCACGGCTAGATTAGCTTGCCTATATAATATATTTTTACATTTTATTCTCCAAGGTCAGGTTACATGAATACTACATGGGGCCATAGCCTTGGCTCATACCAACAGTTAAACGTCCCAGCTGTGATACTTGGGGGAGTCTGATCTGTCTTCTCTGCGCCCTCCTGCAGGTGAAGCGGACTTATTCCCAGGGAACCTACCGTGCTGGTGCCATGCGCCAGATCAGTCTGGTCGGTGCTGTGGATGAAGAAGTTGGAGACTACTTCCCAGAGTTCCTCGGCATGCTCGCAGAATCTCCATTTCTAGAGGTTAGTGTTGGTCTCACGCCGCACAAATACCCCACCTTGTCCTGGGTCCGTGTTTCAGCAATCTGAAAGCGTTGTCCTCCCGGCTCAGACCGCCAAGTAACGACAAAGTTTTAGTCCAATCCTATGAAATTGGTCTTTCTGTCGGTCTCTTAAGGCTGCTATTGTCCCTGTATTTTTATATCAGACAAATCAAATGTGTAGCTACGTGAACTTTAATGGAAGCACATACGTCATGCTCGTGAAATCCTGCGCAGCTTGTGTAGCGATTCGACGCGCCTTTTTTATCAATTGTGGCAGCGCACCGGCAAGATCACAAGATCCTCGAGCTGCTCAGCATCCGTGGGGAAGATGAGATTTGGCGGCTGATTTTGGGCTGTGTGTGCGGCGCAGTTATTTATGGCGATATTGCCAGCCTGTTGAAAGAGCGGGTCATGTGGCCTTATGAACTTTGCAAATTAATATTCAGCCACTCAGCATTGGCAATTCCCCTGAGCATCTCCATCTCACTAGCTTTGCCCTTCATGGCCTCCACTGTTAAAAATGTTACAAGATGCCACTGTTGTCTACTACTTAATATAGAGTCTAAGTTTATTTATACCTTATGAAACAACTGTTAGGATGAACACAAAGCTGATATCCTGGTAGGAATTTTAAACACATAGAAACATTTGCAAACAAAAATGTATTTCCTAAAAAGGGTTCTTTAGAAGTTACTCCTCTGGTCAGTGATCACTGGAGCAATTCCTTTGACAAAATGGTTAAAAATGAGCCTTCCGTTGCTCTTCTTTAAAATGTGCCATGGTCGATCTCATAGCCACATACAACCAACAATCAGGGCAGCGTTGCCAATGTTGGCAGCATGAAGGCAATAAGTGCTCCCCTTCGCTGCATTAGCACTTGGACAATGTTTGCTAAAGAGACAAAACTGCAACAGTACGAAACAACATTGTTTACCTCATCGTCTTCCTCTGCACTTCAACGTGTAATGATGATGTCAACATCTCAGGAGGTCAGATATGAAATATGAAAATATTGCTAGCAATCTATAAAAGGCCTGTGGGCCTTAATCATTTTTTAATTCTGAATCATCAACCTGTCCTCTTGCAGCGGACTTTGCCGTGGGGTACTTTCTCCAGTCTGAGGCTGCAGAGTCCCACTGAAAGCGATGATGGCCCAATAATGTGGGTCAGACCTGGAGAACAGATGATCCCCATGGCAGACATGCCAAAGTCACCCTTCAAACGGAAAAGGTAGGTTGGTGTTTTGAGTCTGCGATATTTATCCAAGATTATGTAATTATGAATGATTAAGGGGTATAATGTGTCTAACAGTCTGTGACTGTTTCAAATGTAGGTCCACCAATGAGATAAAGAACCTGCAGTATCTGCCCAGAACCAGCGAGCCCAGGGAGATGCTGTTTGAGGACCGGACGAGAGCCCACGCCGACCACATCGGTCAGGGCTTCGAGAGACAAACTACTGCTGCTGTCGGTGTGCTGAAGGCTGTACGCTGTGGAGAGGAGTGAGTCCGTTCTGATTCTTCAAATGTTTTAAGATTTGTGAGGTCATCCTGCCAACGCTGACAGAGACTTTTCCTATTGCCTCGCAGCAGTTGCAGTCCTGCTCGGATCACCAAAGACGTTGTGTGTTTCCACGCCAGAGATTTCCCAGATGTGGTCATGAGGCTGCAGCTGGACCTCCATGAGCCTCCTCTGTCTCAGGTGGGACATATTTTGTTGTAGCTGATGCGATCTCACATAAAAGCACCAAAACTGTTATAAGTCCAAAGACTGAATAGAAAGTATATGTGCATCCAGATAAATGGTGAACAGGTTTTGACGTCATGGCAAAGACATGGCTACCTGAGCCTCATCATAGTGGCTGTAATTATGTTGTTACCTCTGCTGTTAATTGTAATGTCTGCTCGTGGGTTTGGCATAATAGAATATTTGAAGTATGTGAGAATTTAAAATCAGGGTTTACCAGTTTAGACTGAACGTTGTCTGTCGCTGCCTCCAGTGTGTGCAGTGGATTGACGATGCAAAGCTGAACCAGTTACGGAGGGAAGGGATAAGATACGCCCGGATCCAGCTCTACCACGACGACATCTACTTCATCCCCAGGGGAGTTGTCCACCAGTTCAAGACGGTGTCTGCTGTCTGCAGTCTAGCCTGGCACGTCCGACTCAAGCAGTATCACCAAAGTGAAGAGGAGGAGGAGCAGGAGGAGGAAAAGATGAAGGAGGTGTGTGCGCCCAGAGAAGAAAGGCCTCACATCAAAAAGGAGGAGATCGATGAACAGTTCACAGAGGTAGACTACGGCCCCGTGGTACAGACCGTGACAAAGCTGGAGGACATGGTGGCTGAAAGGAAGGAAGACTCGTCTCCAATCCTGACACAGGCCTTTAAGGAGGAGCAGCTGCACGGCAGAGCTGAGACGAAGGAGCCTTCTTCAACCCAGACTGTGCAGCTGGTCAAACAGGAGAGAGACGAAGGCGACCTCAGTCACCCGGGAACAGAAACTAAAGCTCAGCAAGAAGAAAGAGGACAAGGAAAAGATGTCCGAGGTGAAGATGCAGACGGGAGCCAGGCAGTGCAGAAGGCCCATGAAGAGAGAGAGGGAGAGAGTGCTTCCTTAAAGTCACCGGTGCCAGTTAGGAAGGAGCCGGACGTGGAGGAAGACCGGCTGCAAAAGACGAGTGCACCAGGACAGGGTCTGAAAGACAAAACGAAAGATCACTTGACGAACGCGTGCCACACGCCACAAATCAAAAAAGGGAAAAGGGAGAAAGATGAAAAGGAGATGCTCAAAGAGAAGGAGAGGAAGGATAAAGATCGGAGTAAAGAGAAGGACAGAAAGGATAGAGGCAAAGACAGGGATAGAGAGAAGGAAAGAGTGAAAGACCAGGTTAAGGCAGAGGGAGGAAGAGAGTTGTTGACACAACCATTGGCACAAAGGAAAAAGGAGGAGGAGGAGCAAACGAGAGAGGCCTGTAAAATCTTCCAAACAGCCCCGCCTGCACAGAGGGACGACTCCAAAATGCTTCCCCACATCAAGAGAGAGAAGGAGCCTGACAGAGACAGAGGGGGCGCACAGGGGTCATCACACTCCCGACCAGAGCGGGAGGACGCTCAAGATACACACTCACACAAACACAAGTCTTCACATGGGAAAAAGGAGAAGAGCGGACACAGAGACGCCACACCAGCAAACCTGCTTCTGGGAAAGACGCCGTCGGGAAAAGAAGACGGAAAGAAAGGCTCTTCCAAACATTCTAATATTCAGGTAAAGAAAGATGGAAAAAAGGATAAAGACGTCAACAGCAAGGAGGAGAAGAAGAAGTCTGGCCCAGCACCTCCAGAACACAAACCACCACGGACGCTCTTCACCTTTGACCTTTTTAAGCCAATGGACGCTCACCAAGCTTTTGCGGTCACGGACACGAGGCCCAAGAGCCACCATCACGGTGACTGTCGAGGCGCTTCCTCCAAGCCTGGGTCTGACACTCGGACGCTTGTGCCCTCCAAAGGACCAAAAGTAAAGGACTCTACGCTGGGCAAACCTGCCCCACCCCTACAGGACACGCGGCCACAGCAGCAACACACGTTAAAACAGACCCTTAAAACACACATGCCCCACACACACAAAGACTTTTTAATATGAATGTCTGCAGTTTTTCTTTTACTGTCCATCTTACACTGAGGCTTTGCCCCTTACACACAGATGTTGCAAACTTGCCATAACAGTCCCGTCTGCACTTGTTCCCCCGGCGTCGCAGTGTCCTTTCATACAGCGGTCCCAAGCTCCACGTTTAAAATGGGCGCCGGCGAGTGCCGAATCTTTGCCTGGTGTCCTTAGCTTAACCGCTGCAGCGCAAGCGGCTCTTTGTAAACAACAGAATACGGTGTCGGCCAGCGTCCGGCTGCTTTAAATGGCTCCATGCTCTGTTACACATGGAAGTCGTGGCCAGATGACACGGCTCCATAGAGCACCGTCAGCTTTGCATTCAGATGGTCGGTTCCATTTCAGAGTTCGAACTGGCCCCCTCTTCTTACGCCTTCAGGGTTCACGCAGAACAGGCCCGTTTTCAAGTGCCTGTGTGTAAGGGGCTCTTGCTCAAAGATGTGAAAATGCATCCTTTCCTCTGACATCAGCCGGTGGTTCCAACTCGCTGGTCGATGACGTTTCTATTGCTTTACTAAAACAGCCACAGTAATTCCATTGATGTAACGAAGAGGATGACCTCTTCATGCACGTTATCAGTGCCCAAGAATGTAAGCTAAGTAGCTCACTTTACGTTTGTTAGCGAATGTATGTAGGCTCGATATAAAATGTCATGTGACCCACGTGTCAGTGCCTGTGCACTACTTAGCTTCGCTCTTAAAGCACCATTTTAGATAGTGGACTATTCAATCTGAAAACAACCCCCCTGCTAGAAGAAATCCATACATTCACTGTTTTGGACATATTGGCACTTGACTCTGCTCCTGCTGAAGTCTTCTTTCTCATGTTGCTTTAGAATTTGGGGTTTGTTGTTAAAAACACTCCAGAGTTGATGTAAGTAGTTGTTTCCAGACTGGATTTTTGACTCACACAGGGCTGTAAATTATACTGTATTTACCAAATCTGTACAGTATAGATGTTATTAGCACCTATGTGAGAAAATGTATACAGAAATTGCATATATTTTTTGTAAGACAAGTTTTATTTTCCATAGAACTTATTTATATCATTTACTGTTGGTTTTTATTTGGAAGCCTATGTATGTGGAAAATTTTGTTGTAAATACATTTTATTTCTTAAGACTTCGTAGTGTGATTTATACTCTGATCAGAACCTCTCAATAAATGGTTCACAAACAATGACTTCCTCGTGTCTCTGCATTAACATGGTGCCAGTTAGTGCATTGGAGCTAAAAGGGATTCTCCTTGACTCATAAATATGGTGCAGCTTGTCTATTAAACGAGTGTTGAATAGTGTGAAGACTTGGCAGCATCTAGTGGTGATGAAGCGCATCACAACAGCTGAATACAGGTCCTCATCCGCCCCCGTAAGATGGTCACTGCTCAGCTCAAAATTGACCCGAGTCCATTCAGAAATAGCACTAAAAATTAAATGGTGCTTTTAAAATACCGATTAAGTGGTATTTTAGAAGTTATTGTTTATGCTGGACATACTATTGTGCATTAAAAGGGATCCTGTATTAATATTCAGATAAATATCTTAATGAATCACAATTTGGTGAACGTAACAAGGTTTTGTGCTATAAAAGCATATTTATTTTAATGTCTGAAAAGGGATTATTAACATTCTTCCACAAAGTAGCCTTCAATATTGCCAGCACTTAAACTATTAATGCTTGTAGTAGCATAAAAAAGTTCTGTGTAACGTGTCCTTAGTGCACGAGAGCAGGACCTTGAAATTCAGCCATCTCTACAATTGTTTAAAAATATTGCTGTCCTCAATAAAAAGAAGGTCTGTGCTATTTTAAAACTCCAGTTATACCTCAGCAGTGAGGATAAGTGGGTTGAGTCCAAGGTGTCCTCACATATTCAACAGAAATAAACATTAGTGTCAATCACATGCCGAAGCAACGAGGGCTGGTTTTACATATGTTACAACACCCTAATACAAAGCTAACAGGACACAATGGGACATAGCTGGTGCAGGACTCATTTTGAAAAATGTTCAACATTTTTATGTCAAGTTGTTTTAAAAATGCTCATCTGCTACTGGATGTTTAAAATTATGAGATGTTACCTGTGACTGTAAAATAAAAGTATCATCTGGATCAAAACCCCGCAAGTTCTTATTAGTTAAAAAAAATCTGCACTTGGCAGTAAAACTCTTTTAAATAACATTAAATTAACTCCAGCCAATAGGCAGCCATGTGACAGACAGCAAGTTAACTGAAATAAGCCAGTGTGGCCGATTGTATTTAAGGATCTTTTTAAATTAAGATCAAATAACAATCCGTGGACTTAATGCGACTTTAAAGTTCTTTTGACTTGGTTATAATGGTAGCATCAGCCTCCAACTTGCACTAGATTCGATGTCGCAGAAGAAACACTGATATAATAACACGAAAAACAAACATGCACAAAGCGTCAATCTGATATCTGGTCCACTTAGTCAAGTTCAGTGTTGGAACCAACCCAGATCTTAATGAGGGATTCTTAAGTGAGAGCTGCATTTATTCTGCTGTATGACTATAATACAGAGAAAAAAAAGAACGCATCCTGCAAAGTAAGATGGATCAGTCCCTTCTGAAGTGGAAAACACTTTGTCCCAGTTCCACCAGTGCCCCACCCAGCAGCGCCCACAGGGGGACACACACCACACTGACCCACATGTCGACGAGCCTCTCCAGGCGGGAGCACAGGGTCAGGCAGAAGGCCAGCTTCAGGAGCAGCGCCGTCAGGTACCACAGCCTCCTCTTCAGGCTCTGCTCCCCATCCCCGGGGTCGAAGTCCGGCTTGCAGCGTCCAACCATCTTCACTATCAATATGAGGATGATGATGGTGTCAAAGGTCCAGACAGGAAGGAAGATAAGAAACCAGTTCCAGTTGATCTTGGAATCAAGTTTGAGGACCAGCATAATAAGAAAGATCAGGGAGAAGACCCAGGACAGGAGCACTCGCTGGATCAGGGACATCTTCATCTATTGGGGAGGGGGTGGTGATGGAGTGGGGCCAGTTTCACCCACAGCTCGACAGACTGAGAGCCAGAATTAGACGGAATGTTCTCATTATCCACCGACACCTCCACCGCTGCTGTTCCTATCTGCTACTTCCTAGTTGGCTCTAGAAAACCTGCTAGTTAGCTGAAAGCGGAACTCTAAAACAAAAATAGACACACTACGTTGAGAAAAATGTCTTCCCGAGCTGACCGGAAGATTTTACTGACCTACTATAAAGATTACCTAGTCAAATGCATAAACTTTTTTCCCCAAACAGAATCGCGTTCACAGCAGTTAGCTTTAAGCTAATTTGCGCTCACTTTAGAGCAGTTCCTTATTGGTATCACACTTCTTCCGGTAACACGTTTCAAAACAAAAGCATGTTTTAAACGAGAGGCAGGAAACGTAATTTTATTTTGACTTTTATTTCGTATTTTATTTCCGGTAGCCCTCAAAAATGAACGTTTATTCGATTTGTTTTGATATTTTAACTTATTTTGACGACGGTAACGCTTCTATTTTAAACACTGGAAAGTTCTTAAAAGTAGATAACATTTTCTCCTAAATAAAGGACTAATCAGTCAAAAGAATAATCTACATAATATTCTAAAGGGAAATGACACATTCTCACACACTGAAAATGTATTTATTTATTTTAACTGGGCCAGTATAACAAATTAATACAAAGTACATCATAGACATCATAGATTGTCAAAAAGTAAAGTACAAAATGCTCGAGGTAAAACATTTTTTGAAAAAGATTCCAATACAAAGCCCTTATGAAAATCACAATTCATTTAAAGGTAAAAGTTTCACTTTACACTATCAAGCTGTACTAAAAAAAAATCAACAATGCACTTTTATTTACATGTTAGTGGTGGTGCAAAATACAGTGTGTGGAATGACATTCAGTTTTAAGAGTTAATGTATGCATCATATGTAAACATTGTCCAGAGAACTCCAGAGCTACCACACAAACACTAATGAGGGCGTAGTTCTGTCTGTTCTAAGATGATTGTTTGCATTAGATATATGATTTCCAATTAAAACACTCCTACAGTCTATATTTTGTTGTATTTTAAACAAATTTTGATGTCTGACCAAAGTTACCTCATGGTCAACTTAAAGCCTTATAAAAAATTGGTTTGTGGTTCAACAGCTGTGATAATAATGAAAATGAACACATCCCCTTCTGAGAGTTAAAGGGAAATATTGAATTGTATTGAACATTTGCTGTATCATCACAAACCCAAAGCAACAAAACGTGCACCCATGTTTCAGGTAAAGCTGTCACGCTCCTATTTTGAGCTGAGGATGAATACATGTTAACTGTAGTGAGTCTTTTATAGAAGCAGGCCGGGTCTGTTGTAATGTTTAGTAAAACAAATTACAGTCGGTCCATCAACGTAAAGCAACATACTGCAAAAAGCTTTTTTTATTTTTTTTAGGATTTTATGTGTCAAAGAATAGAAGCTAAATATCAGGGGACAGTCCCCAGTTATGATCAAACAGTGGCTGATTGTGATTTTGATGGAATTTATTTTGATTTTTTTTTAGCATATTTATGCTAGAACTATGTCAATAGTGTTTTCAAGTTTAAAAAGTCACACGTTTGACATTTGTAATAACAGTCTTATGTTGTTTTGCTCTGTATAGTTAAAGGTGCAAACTAATCATTCACTATCGCCATTAAGTTCATCCAACGGGTGTAAGAATATTAGATAGTGCTAATTAAGAAAATTTGGATTTCTGTAAATTTGTCACAGATGGGAGCCATCGCCAGTGGGGAGAGAACTACACGGTGCTCTGCCTGCTCTCACGACTGTACCCCATAGACTCTGCAGAGTGATGTGGGAAATCGATAAAGATCCCATCGGAGTCAGAATCTGCAGACTCAAGCACTTGTCCAATTATGGTTTCGGGGCTGGAAGATTCGCTGGGCGGTGTGGAGGATGCACCTTTGCTGAGATCAGTCATTGTGGTTGTGGCCTCTGTGCCATGTAGAGCTCCAGAGGAATGGAGGATGGAGGGAGACAAAAGATCTATGGCGCTGGCTCCTGCTGGAACAATACCTGGGAACCAGAGGATACAGGGGTCACGACATCCTCAAGTTTATTTATCATAACAACCACATGACATCTAAAGGTGTCATACCATTGAAATGGGAGCCCACACATAGTCTGTTGGATGAGGCTCCGGACAGTTCTGGTCCAGAGGCCAGGTCTGAGTAAGCCAGTCCCTGATCTTCAAGGCATGATGTGATCTCACAGGCCGAGTGGCGCCGTATCCCTCCGCTGCCAACAGAGCCGGCATCTGTGTCATACTCAGCCACTGGGGTCAGCAGCAGGGGGATATTGTAGCTTTTTGATCGTACCACCGGGTTTTTGGACAGCTGATCTGCAGATTTAGGCCACGGTAAACACTTCTCTGAAATTTAACAGCACAAGGCGTTGAAATGTTTGCACACCCTAACAGATACAAACATACAGCGTTTCTTTACGACTGTACTTTCTCACCTACAACGCAGCAGTGTGTATCTGTACCGTCCCCAGAAAAAAGCCCATGTGTGCCCAAGTAGGGTGAAACCACCTTTTGAATGAGAGACTCGAGCTTCAGGTAATCCTCATGGACGCCACGTGAATCATGGACCCCCTGGACAGACACAGGTGGGCTTTAAAAGCATGAATTCAAACCTCCAATTATCCCAAAAGAGGTTCATGTACATACTGTATATGTACGACCTTTAGACTAAACAAAATCCTTAACAGTAAATAAACAATCCACAAAACATACACACCGAGAAAACTAGAAAACTGTTTTAAATTACCATAAATAGGCCAGATTGATTAAATATTTAGGGGTGTCCAAACACAACAACTTTAATCTTGATCTATTTGGACAAAGTAAATTAGAATCTGGGGATTTAAGATCTTTCAAGCATTTTAATTGAGGTTAAATGGAACTGTTGCATGTTTTTCAAATAGACCCCAAAGACAGCAGGTATTAAAAAACTAAAACAGGTATTAAAAAAACACTGATCATTAAGGATCAGGCGGACCTAAAACAAGATATTGATTCAGGCTGTCAAAAAGTGATGAACAGAAAACGTCTTCTCTGTCAGACATGACTGGAAGGTAGAAAAGTGGTATTTAGATAAAAAGTCTCTCCGAAGCCCCGAGGAGAGCCCAAATGTGTCCTTTTCCCATTTTCTCCTGGCTGGTCTATGAGCGGGGGCGGTGCCGCTCAGCCAACGCTCAGTCAGGTTTTAAAACACAACAGAAGAAGAGAGCGTTTGAAGGTGTCATCGGTGAGGATTTCTGAGCAACAATATGTATTTAAACAATATGTTTTCTCCACTTTCATTAGGGGCCTTAATAGATTAATAATATTTACAGTAGAATCAAAGTTACTTGTCAGCCTGTGAGGGCTGTATCAAATTAAACCGTTTGTTATGAGGAGCTCTTTGGCAGCCTGAACTCTCATTAATTTGATTCCACAAAGAATCTGCCACCAAAATCTGGGTTTTAATCAAGAAATTTTAAAAGGAGCATATTTTTTGCTTGTTGGTGGTTCTGCTTTTCCAAGATCCAAACTAAAATCTCCCCCCACAAAGACATTGTGCCAAAAGAAAACTAATACTACTACTGATGATAATAATCACAATAAAACAGTTATTAATATGTGCGGTGCCATTCAGCCGACGCTCAGCCAGGCTTTGAAACACAGGGAAGTGATCAGAGATAACCACATCGCAAATATACCATAAAAATAGAAATCAGACCGAAATAAACATTAATAACAGGCTGAGTCTCCTGCATCCAGGCAGCTATAATGAAAAGATAAAAGCAACCTCCTAATAATGAACTCTGTGATCTAGACTGACGATAGCATCTGTGATGTGGATTTGATCATCGGTGTATCAACATGGTTAAAACAACAGTATCAGGGCCTTTTTGTCCACCAGTGGCAGCGTGGGGCCTACCTGAAGAATTAGCAGCATCTGTGTAACAGAGGGGGGCACGCGAGCACGAGGCCGAGAGAGGGCGTCGTCTAATTTCACACTCAGGACTATGGTGTTCCTGAAGTGAAGCAGCGCGAGCTGGCGGACGGACGGCTCCTTGCCCTGCTCAGACGGACAAAAAGCAGTGCAGCAATCACCACCGTTGAGTACAGGACAGTCAAGACTGATTCAGAGATGTTATAGTTCAGTGAGGATTAGGAAACAAATCTAATTATTTAAGGACTTTAAGGTGCACTATCATAGACAAAGGAACAAACAAAAAACACCCCAATCTTACAATCACACACCTGAACTGGATGGAAGATGGCCTGCAGCATCGAGAGAACATCACAGAAAAAGAAGTCCCAGGTCTCTGCCAGAGAGTCAAGTAACTTCTGACCTGCACAACCAAAACAGGCGTAAGCAGGGCCTCTTTAAGTCTTATTAACAGCTTTGGTCCTGTCGGTCACACCTTCATAGAAGCGTATTTTGTCCCGTAGGATGACCATGCCTTTTGTTAGCAACTGGTTCTGTGAAATACAAAGTCGGGAAAACATCTATTATAAAAGCCCATCGTGCTACAACATAAATCTCATTTATTCATGTAAGCAATGGTCTAATACCTGAAGATATTCTGTGAAAAAAGACCCCAGCTCGGTCTTTAACAGATGCCTGAGGGGAGATTAGTTTTAATAAATTACTGTACCATTACTCATGGGAGGGAACCATAGGATGATCCATTGGACCCTAATTGGGCACGTTAGAACCGCGTGTCCTGTACTGCAAAGATGTGCACGAGCCCCCTTGTTGCCTCTCTGTACATGAAAACAAGTTTACTGTGCCATACTGGTGATGTGATAGAAGTGGTGGTCTGGCTTTGAAAGATAATGAGATATCTGGCACAGCCACATGACTCCCCAGGCCACCTCGCAGTACACAATGTACACAAAACCAGTCATTCAAAGAGAGATGTTTGGTCAGCAAAGATAGGACAGGCCGTAAAATGCATTAACTACGAGACAGAAAATGGCTCCAGCAGGAAAACACGAGGACGGAGCCTGAGTGTTTGGCTGTTGACACCTACCGGACACCTTCGTTGAGGACGTAGAGTTCATTATCTGCCAAACCTTTTTTCTGGAAGACAGCTATGACGGCATTGTGAATGCTGCAACGTGAAACACAGAAACCTGCGTCAGTGCTCAGAGCCGCATGTTGAAGACTGCGTTTTCAGCAGCCTGGCAGCGGTCGCTACGTACCTGTTCCAGGTGGCATTGGCCCCCGCCCTCTTCTGCTTCTCTCCTCTGTCCTCTGGTGAACTTTTCTCACTCCTCCCCAGCTCGCTGAGACTGGGCGAGCTCATCAACTTGAGCCGGTGCAGAGTCCTCATGGCGGAGACATGGACAGATACAGAGACACACTAAGTACGGGACAGCAGAAAAAGAGGGTCAGGCCAAGAGCGGACGTGGAGAGATCAAAAAGGAGGACGAAGCTGGAGGGGAGGAGGGACATAAGAGACAGAAGAGCACGTGAGGTAGAGTGTACAAAGCGCTGCTGGTAACAGAGGAGAGGAGAAATAGGACAGAACGATGCTGAGTGAGTCAGAAAAAGCGCGTCCATAGCCGAGAGGGCAGAGCCAAGACAGTGGGCGGGGCTTCATGTTGCCCCATAGGTCTCACAGAAAACAATAGCACATGAACTGATGGGGGCACACTCTTCCTCCCTCTCATGGCCCGAACAATACAGCCATTTATGCAAACAAATATTTATGCAAAGCAAAGAGCTCCAGAGAAAACTGCATCGTCAGCAGAATGGAACAGGAGGGACAGGCTGTGCTTGTCACTGCACAAGCACGGAGGAGAAGGAGGAGGGGGAAGTCATCCAGCTTATTGACAACAGCAGGAATAGGAAGCAGAAACAGTGTGTGACAATAGAGGTTTCCTGCTCTGCCAGTTTCTGCACAGCTGGTGCGTCACAACAGAAGAAGAGAGCGTTTGAAGGTGACAGCGGTGAGGATTTTTGAGCAACAATACGTTTTCTCCGCTTTCATTAGGGGCCTTAATAGATTAATAATATTTACAATAGAATCAAGGTTACTTGTCAGCCTCTGAGGGCTGTACCAAATTAAACCGTTTGTTATGAGGAGCTCTTGGGCGGCCTGAACTCTCATTAATTTGATTCCACAAAGATTCCACAAAGAAGCTGGATTAAAATCAGGATTTTAAATTAAAAAATTTTTAAAAGGAGCATATTTTTTACTTGGTGGTTCTGCTTTTCCAGGCTCCAAACTAAAATCTCCCCACACAAAGACATTGTGCTAAAAGAAAACTAATACTACTACTGATGATAATAATCACAATACAACATTTATTAATATGTGCTTATATAATCTCAATATCCTTAATTAATAAATAACAGTATGCATTTAGAATGACAGGTGAAAAACAACCATAACATACAGAATAAAAAAGGATGTACTAAAACAAAACATCCCTCAAACATGCAGATAACACAAAAAATGTGTGAATAGGAGGAAATGAGCCAAACGTCTCATTTATTGATCATTATCATCAGCTCAAGCAGCTGAATTTCCTGGAAGAAGAGATATAGTTATCTTCACTCATTAATATTTGATTCTGTGCAGGATGTTGAGACGATTCAGTTCCAAAAGCTGTCAAGCCTCACCTCCTGATTGGATGCTCTCTGCTGCCCTCCATGTCTGGACTGTGAGGAGGAGCGGAGAAGGTGCTGAAGTTGAGGGACAGGGGTCGGGAGGAAGGTCGGGAGGCGTGCCTTCGCCGGAGACCATCAAGCATCTGAATATTGGAGGAAGAATGGAGAAAGGAGGGTCAGGGCATGACTGATGACTATGCAAACAAGACAGCTGTGTGAAGGCGAAGTTTGAAAATAAAAATCTTAAGTCTATGTGGCTCCCAATGGCCATTATAAAGCTGCTTATCCTCCTGAGACCATAAATATAAAAAAGGGGAAGATAAAGAGACAAAGAAAAAAAAATAAAGTCAAATATACTCTCAGAGCTGCAAAGCAGAGATTCAAACCACCCATTTGTTAACGTAAACTGTTGCTGCTTCTGTCTAGTTCTTTTCTGATTTCAACATAGTGGAAGATCGTTTGGAAATGACAACGCCCCGAAAGCCACACGGATGACATCACAGGACAAGAGCAAACGCGTGTTTGAGCACGTACAGAATCTGACAGTTATGCCTGCAAAGCCACAACCGTCTCCCCTGGAGTCTCCACGCCACCAGCTAACGGCAGGGTTGGGTGTCTCCCCATGCAAGCGGACTGGCCCCTGCAGGGTAGCGCGCCCCCTGCTGGGCAGAGGGGAGAGCAGCAGTCTGGGCTGTCACAGACAAAGACAACATACCTGCCGACCTGCACGCTGCTGACCGATTCCGTGTGTGACTACCGTGTTTTCAGGCCTGCCGCTTTGATGAGAGCTCTGCTCAGATCGTACCTCAGTCAGAAACGAGCGCACATCGCGCCCCGTGTCTTCCCGACATGCCACGCCAGTCTGGGCATTCCAGTTTTTGTTCACCCCTCCTCCTCCCCTCTCAGGCTGGTCTATAGTAAGATCGATGCCACTTTTAATTCCTGTTAGTCTACCATTGCCTTCTGCGGCCTGTTCACGGCCCGCTGCGCAGGCTGCGTAACGTTTATTCGACAGTAGATGGTCAATCAGTCGGAAACACGCGATCGGCAGTCCATCCTACAGGGAAGAACCTTGGGGCCATTGTGCGTACGTGGAGGTTTTTACTCTTTCTACCTGCGTGGGTGAGAGGAATACTACTACTACTACGAACAACGTGGCTTTCCAAGAACACGTAAGCCCGAGTAAAAATGTCTCATAATGGCCACAAAGTTACCGTATGTCATGCGCCTCTGCCCGCCCACTGTAGCACCCCCCACCACCACACACACACACACCACACACACACACACACACACAGTACCTTGCCCTGGCGTGTTGTTCCAGATCAGATGAAACGTTCATGTAGTACCGATGGAATGTGTGTGCTGTCCGGCTTTATCGGCTGCTGGTTCTCTCACGGGTCCCCGCCGGGCTGCGCGGCCACTCGGGCATCGGGCTGCGAGGGTCCGATCAGAGGTGCGTTCGGAGGGGACTCATTCATGAGGCATGCACCGTCGCTCTCTCTCGTTCTCGCTCTCTCTTTCTCCCCCCCCTCTCTGCTCGCCCCCGCTTTGTTTTGACGAGATGCAAAAGCGAACCTGGACGCGGACGCGCGCGACACGCGGACGCGCTTCTTCCTTGGAGCAAGAGGGTGCAGGCGAGAATAAAACATCTTGCATTTAATGTTTCAGTGTATTCTTCAGGTTTTCCAGTGCAGCTGGTAAAGTCATAGCCAACATCCAAATACAGGTTATTTACAGTCTAATAAAAGTACAACATGCAGCGCGGCCATTTGTGACCTTATGACATGGATTAATAAAGATGTTGGAGGCAGCGGTTGTGGTGGTCGCTTCCAGCATTGACCCTAATCTATGGCGTTTAACACAGCGGGTGTCTTGCCATCTGTCAACCCCCACCCCCACCCCCTTTTTTGTAGATAATCCACGGGCCATAATGTAAATAAGTGGGTCTTGTGAGGAACTTTACTCTGAAACCACGCAGGAAGGTCGAGCACATCAGTCTGCGACTGTACTGACGCAGGTCCTCGGCGCTCTTAACCTGTATGTACCTGTAAAATGACTCATGAGTCCCCAAATTATCACGCTGCGAAAAAGGAAAATAATGAAATAATCAATCACTTGTTTTGATCACTGACATATTTTGCGTGTATAAATGACCTAGTGAAAAAGATAAACATATAAGTTACATTTCTATTCTCGTGTCTGACTGTATTTTTCCTGTTCACTTCACGAATACCTCGTAAACAGCAGCTTCTGCCGCAATGAAACATTGCAGATGAATTGAGCTGAGCGAAGCTGCATTTAGAGTCTTTTACATACATCGTGCCACATTAGCAGGAAGATAATTATTCATTCAAAGAGAAACCCATCCATTAAATCAATTAATTAAACATACACTGGCAACGGTATGCTAAACGGGTTAACAGTTTTAGCGAGACAAAACCATTGTAACTTTCTAAAATGGGATAGCTGGCAGACACTACTTATACATAGTTCAATAGTAATAAGCCTTAGGTAGGAAAAAACATAAAGAAGAAACTATAACTGATTGGTAAGTTTGGTTTTCTACTGTACCTGAACTCATCATTATAAACTCCTCCCACAGCTATCCGAGCGGGAAATGTAAATTTTAATTGTTCTGATCATTTTTAGGTTGAAATCCCCCCAAAATACATCTTGAGATTTTTGGTGAGTTATCCTTCTAAAGTGATAAAGATTATGCAGTATTACCTCAGTTCCTGCGGTCAGGCTACAGTTTACAAGTGCCCACACTTTGATGCTAGCTTCATTTGGAAGGTTTTTCCCCGCTGAAGCTGTTTGTCAATATAGATTTATGACTATTTTGGTAGGCCGAGAGCTGAACCTTCTGACAGGTGTGGTGTCTTCAGTGAGCACCGATTATTGACCAGCAGCAAGAATGTTGAGTATCTCCGAGGACAAGAGCAGCTTTGCAGCCACGTCTTTCGGACAGGTAGGCCGAAACCGCTGGGCCATTTTTCATGAAAATATTTAGAATATTCTAATATAATTGCCTGGACCCTGGTGTTAGTACACCTACACAGCCGAAGAGTACCAGGCCGTGCACGATGCTCTGAAGCAGAGGCTTGGACCGGAGTACATCAGTACCAGAGTGGCTGGAGGAGGACAGAAAGTAAGTGTCGGTGTGTGCAAAAGTCAGCTGTTGCAGTTGGACTAAACTCCCCCAGGTTTGCTATGTTGAAGGGCATCGTGTGGTCAGCCTGGCCAATGAGATGTTTGGATACAACGGGTGGTCCCACTCCATCACTCAGCAGAATGTCGGTATGACTTAATGACACAGGAAACTGACATGAAAAACCAACACAGAGTTGTGTTAACGCTCTCCGATGTTCTACAGACTTCGTGGACCTCATTAACGGGAGGTTTTACGTTGGCGTCAGCGCATTCGTCAAAGTACAACTGAAGGTGAGTTCAATCCTGGCATTTCTTCAGCTGTGCTCTGGCATGACGTGCGTGATGGCGTGTCGTTCCTCCAGGACGGGGCGTTCCATGAAGATGTAGGTTATGGTGTCAGTGAGGGACTCAAGTCCAAAGCTCTTTCACTGGAAAAGGCCAGAAAGGAAGCAGTCACTGACGGCATGAAGAGGGCTCTGAGGTACTGGAAGTGAAATCATTTTCAGGACAAGGTTTGGTTCTTAGTGTAGGTGTATTTTCGCTCATATTAGCTTTGATTTTTTTAAGATGTTTTGGAAATGTCCTGGGAAACTGTATCCTGGATAAAGAATACCTGTTATCCATCAACAAAATCCCCAAACAGGCAAGTGAATAAACTCCCAGCGCATTCTTGTTATTTAAAAAGTCTGCAGATTCTGAATCTTCTCACTCTACGTGCAGCCGACTCCTCTCGTAGACCCGGCCCAAACCAAACGAGCCCAAGGCGAAGCAGCGGTAGAGAAAGCCCGGTTTTCCAGTCTCCAGCCTCCAGTCCTGCACCGAAACCACAGCTGTTCAGAAGTTCACACTCCTAATGTTCCTGAGAACAAAGAAGATGACTCCAGGTAAACAGGGTTCATCTTGTTGATGCATCGTTCTCTCTTCACTTCGTCTCTTTAAATTCTATTGCCTGGACGGCAGCGCTGCCGCTGGCTCTGGAGAACACACGGATCCCAAACAGCTGAGGAAGCTCCGACAGCAGCAGCTCCAGCAGAAGTTCAGGAAAGAGATGGAGGCCAGAAAGCTGCAGCAGGAACAGGATCGACCCAAGTCCCAGTACACGGAGCTCTCCATCGTGCCAGGAGCCGATGGAGGTAAAGGATCATCTCCCTTCTGTTACCGGCTCTCCGATCATCTCTGATGGTGGTCAAGAGGCTGAGGGGGGTTGAATGAGGCTGAAACCACTATTCTGTCTTTTTATACCAAGAAAGAATCTTTAATTTTTCTCTGTGGTTCATGTGACCATCACTTCAGGCCATCGGGGTGCACGAGCGTCTGCTGAAAGCAGCACATCTGGACCTGTGAAGCCGAACAGCACAGAAGACTGTCGAGCAGGTGAGGTAGCTCCACCACCAGAGGGTTCAGATGAGATGAACCTCAATGAAAACACCTCATATCTCTCTGCAGACGACCCTGAGATCTGGGACTTCACCCTGGATAGGTTCGAGGACCTGGACGTTGCAGCAGGCAGTATACAGTGTAGAGACGCCGGGCCCAGCACGCCCAGGAGTCACGCCATGCAGACCCGCAGTAAGACACCTCAGAGCGGTCCAGGCAGACCTCCAGGGGACGCAGCACCACACAGCAGAAGACGGGAGCAGGGACAATCCAGGCCTCAGCACCCGAACCGGTATCACCACAGTACAGGTGAGAGCTCGTGAATTGATTAAGTTGATCATTGATCTCAGGGA
Organism: Takifugu flavidus; assembly: GCF_003711565.1. Classification (NCBI taxonomy): domain Eukaryota; kingdom Metazoa; phylum Chordata; class Actinopteri; order Tetraodontiformes; family Tetraodontidae; genus Takifugu; species Takifugu flavidus. Next base: position 1,415,004 of record NC_079532.1, on the reverse strand, counting down.
TAAATATTATTTCACTCTTTGGCCTGGTCAGGTGAAAGTTTCAGCCCATACAGACAAGGACAGCACATGAAGAAACGCAGGCTGGAGGCCTGAGTGTCTGTTCCTACGTTTCCCTCTGTATTTATTTGCATAAAAGAATTTAACGGAAACAAAGTTAACTGGTATTATCAAATAAAAGTCAGCCCAGTTTTATCTTGTACACGCCTGCCTCTTTGTGACACTTTGCACAACCTCCAAAGTAAAGTTGAATGGGGCGGGGGGGAAGGTTGCAAGATGCACTTTAACGGATGTTTTTATTTATTTATTTTTTTACATTTTGTACAATGTGGAAAAACATACACAAAACAGACACTGAATCACATGAAATCATTGAGGGATCAGAAATAGAAGCTCCAAGATCACAGATGTAGGCAGGTCTGTGGCTGGTAACAGCGGGAGCGTTGGTTGAGAACTTGTGCTGTACAGTGGTCATTTGCAAGTTGGTTATCATTTGTAATCATTCCGTGAAGCTAGCATGCAGAAATTAAATGCCAATATTGAAGCTGTGCCCGTCGTATCAATGGCAACTAAACACATCAACACTTAAATCATGACTCATGAAGGCAACAAATAATTAAAAAAAAAAAAAAGAGAGATCTGTAATTAAATGCAATATCAAAAACACTGAGTCAGTAACAACCCCCATCAGCATGCAAATGTTTCCATTTCCCCTCGGTCCCTTTAAAACATTGCATATTCTGCATTGCAGTAACCTTTGTTTTCTCTAGAGAAGTTTATTTCATCCCATCTATGAGCAGGCGAAGGCGTCGGGCCGACAGCGCGGCACTCGCGTGAACCGAACTTTTGAGACTTGGCTCGTTCGCCACCACAACAAGTGCTTCTGTCCAAGAGTTTAAAGATCAATCCACAGAAGCACGTCAGCAAATCTACCAATGAGCCACATATTAACAGACAGATGACAGAACAACCAGCAAGTGTTTACCGTAGACAGAAAGTTCCCACAATACTCTGATGTGCTCTTTATTCTGCAGTCCTGCGTGCTGTGCCTCGGAGCACTCGGGGCTCTGAACACACCTGTGCGGTTATGGATTTGCGTGCGGCGTTTCAACCGTGTACAGGTTCAGTTAACTGGTGATCCGCATTCGTCATTAGTGAGGATGCAAGGCACTAAAGTATTCCGCATGGTTACAGGTGAGTGTGTGCAGAGTGGGTCATCGCAACGTATTCTAGTGAGTCAGCGTGTTCCTCACATTTAGACACATATATATACACAATTAAATAGAAAAAAAAAAAAGAGAGGGGGCAGGACCGTCATAGAGCTTCATAAACTACAGGAGTTCTCCTGGCTGGCGGGGAGCATACTGATAATAACAACCCTGCAATTGCACTTCTTATATTCATTTAACTACACGTTGTTTAACAACCTTTAATAATAATTACAGTGAAACAACATCAAAATCTGATGGCTGAATACAGGTCCATAAAGAACGTTTGTTTTATTAAATATATGTATACAAAAACAGACCACAGGAATAGAACCCCAGACACTTGATTATAGAAGTGAGCGGAGATATTTAATGCGACATGGTGACTCTTACTGTCTAAACAACAGGAACAAGGTGGGAGGTGTCACCTTTTCCAACAAACTAATGAGGATGTGACGGGCATGTTTTCCACAGCTCGTGAAGTGGTTTTGGTGTCTCCGTTTGGGATCCTTACAAAATGCCACTCTTGAATTTAAAAGCAAAACAAAAACATCTGGAGACCCTGCAGACACCCTCCAATTCCCAGATTTACAGCAGCGTCACCTCAAAAGATTCTAACTCTAACTGGTGATCAACACCAGGACAAGTCCTTCCGTATGGCAGATCCACCGTCTCGCTAATCAGATGCCAATAATAAAGGTGCCTCGATGGCCAAGAGTCACAAAGACACTAGACTCACAGGGACAAATCAGATAAACATGGAATTATAAACCAGTGGAGTTATGCAAGTTAAGTATTTATGTACATATTCAATGTTTTAATGAGTTCAGGGAATAAGGCCACAGTTACAAAGGACAGTATATTTACTCTCTGCCATTATTGCATTTTACTAATAGGGAAATGTAACCATACTGCAACCTAAACCATCACACTGCCACCTAACTAACATCGTTCCTCCCTGTCTGATACACTTTGCTTATCCATCATCTCCTGCACCCTCCAACACTTCACTTTCTACTCAACTCCGCCCATCCTCCACTAGACCACCAAACCGTCCATCCCAAGTCTTTTGACCGAGCTCATGTGTCATCAGGTGCGTTCAGCTCTCCCAGCTCTGTTTAAAGTCAGCATCTATAAAGACGTAAACCCGGATGTCTCCAACCATCAAAGGAATGACAATATTTCAACATCTGCTCTCACGACATCTTTGGCTGCTGTTGGACGTGCCTTTGGGGCAGACACTACCAACCAACTCATCACAGCTTGATTCCACAGCTAATGGCAGGCTAAACGTGAAACGTGTGCTGCGGATGTCTATTGCACTCTCCCTCCATTTACCGGACATATTTTTTTCTGCTTGAGGACAGATAACATGTATTACAGGGAAAAAAAACAAAAACACTTTAGTATAAAAATCGAAATAAAAATTAAAACAAGCAAAGCAACTCAAAGCTTACACTGCAGCAAGACTCTCAACTGGGCTATGTGGGCCTTAGGTTGGATCCTCCTTGGCCGATGGACTTCTGGGGGGCTGCTGTGGCCCCGACTGGGTAGCCTTGGTGTAAGGGGGCTGTTGTAGGGGGCTGGTACTGTGACAGGGGCTGTGCCTGGTTCAGCATGGTGACCTGGCATGTGCCCGTGGGTCCTGGCCACTGAGATGAGCTGTACGGGGCAGATGCATAGCCAAAGCCTGGAGCAACTGGTCCCAGAGAACCTTTACGGGGCCCTAAATGAGCTGAAGGATTGGTTGGGTTGTGAATGTGAGTTGTAGTCGTGTTGCAATTTGGGGGAAGAGTCGGGCAGAGGTACGCTGGAGCTGAGAATTTGCGGGCCATACTGGCTGGAGGGACAATCTGTGAGGGAGAAATCAGCTGTCAATATACAAACATCTACTACTCATCATGGTTTGGAATAAAAACAATCAGTGCTTACGTCATGTCCCAGTACTGCTGTGGCACCATTTTTAGGACCCCTCTTGCACTGGGAGAGACTGATGGCATCTCTGGCCCAGTTATCTACCAGTTGATGCAGGTCATCAGTGAAGGTTCCTTTTCCCTTCTGGGTGTGGGAAGTCACGGAGGTGGACACTGTTGCCTGTGCCATGGAGACAAAATGGTCCTGGGAATGACCTGAACCATTTGCGATGCTGGTCTCACCCAATCCTGAAAAACAACAGACGTGAGCAAGATTGTAGCTAAAGACTCAAGCAGACCACCGTGACAGCACAGAGTGTTACCGGACCTGTGGTGCAATTACTGAGACTGGGCATGGACGGAGAGGACCTGAACTTCGTCACGGATGAACTGTTAGCCAACTGTGTTGCCTCCGCAGCCACATCCGAGGCCTCTGCTGCTGCCGACGGTAAACTTTGCTCTGTGCAGCAGTCTAAGGCATGAAGACTCTGAGAAAGGCCTGGCGATCCTGAAACTAGAGGCACAGTTAACAAATATTGTCCAACTCGTCAGCTGTAGTCATCAGAAAATGCAGTTCACTGTCCGTACCCGAGTGTATAGGGCTGGGCTGGCCACTGTTGCGACTCGATCTGTGGCTTTTGCGCCGACGCCGACCTCCAGCCATTGCCACAGCAGGTGAGACAACCGAGGGAGGAGGAGGTTTTCCCATGCGTGTAAACAAAGACTCAATCTCCTCCTTCTGACGAGTCTGCAGGGCCTGGATCTCCATCATATGTCTGAAAGCAGGCAATTAAAACAACTTACACGGAGAATATGACATTTTAATTAAGCATTTAAGAAACATCACAACCATAACAGCCAATTCATTTTTTAAAAAGATGTGGAAACATGATTTACTTTTCTCTTAGACGGTTAATTTCTTTGCGCAAAGCTCCGTCTTCAGTTCCAGAGTCCTCATCGTTGTCACTGCTGTAATGGGCATTTGTATGATGAGGTTCACATGTGGTGGAAGGTCCATTCTGGGTGACGGAACCATGTGACTGATCGTTGTCAGCTGCAGGGGCTGCAGGAGTCACTGAGGGAAAATCACAGATTTGTGCTATCGCCTTAAAAATGTAATGCATATGTTGGATACACCTTTAAAAGGCTCCATCATGAAGGTTTCACCACAGCCTTTCAACAGCACTTGGTTAAAAACCATTTGATGGGCTAGGGGATTGAATGCATTCATATGTCTGATTGATACGTTTTTAAAAACCCCACAGTGCACATCATTAATCTAAATGTACCAAAGGGCGGATGTAATAAACAGGCTCCACTTGTTAGCCTTCATCTCCTACAGTCAATCAAATTGGAATTACAACAAGCCTGAGGCAAAACAGGAAGCATTACTGCATCATGTGGCATCTTTACACACCTGTGACAGAAAAACGGCCCACTTTCGAACTGGGTGTTGGCTCAGATGTGGCACTGGTGCTTGTAGAAACCTGGAATCGCCCAATTGTGGTGGGATGTGCAGGACCAGTAGTTACAGGCAGAGCTTCATTTAGCTTGTTAGATTCACAAATTCCTTTTGCCAGAGGGGATGAGCGGTGGAGGGTATTTTCAGGGCTTGAGGGGGAGGAGGAAGATGAGGAAGATGAGGAAGATGATGAGGAGGTTGAAGACGGTGTCAAGGAAGAAGAGCCTGATGGATCTGGAACGTTTCTGGATGTGTCATCGGGGGCCACAGACACCTGCTCATAAAAAAATAATTTAATTCAAGAGGGTAATGGTAAAACCACCTTAACCAACAGGCAACACTGGAATACATTTGCTGGAAACCTACTTGGAAACGACCCAGACTGAAACCGGCTGCTCCTGGCTGGACTCTGTCCCCTCCCTGAACAGTCTCTGGGCTGAGTGCTCTCCTCACATCAGCATTCAAATTATCCTGAGGTTGCTTCGACTGAAGTGACAAAGAATTCAACGACTGTCAATGAATGCTACATCATTGAAATAATTCACCATTTTAGAGCCAAAAAAATGGAGCATTCCAAAGACTTTGACCTCACCTTATTTGGTCCAGGAAATGGTGGCATGATGTCGGAAGGAGGTACTGCAGCTTGATCAATAACAGTAGGTAAAGTCTAAAGACAGAGAGACAATATAAACCTTTGTTCTACCATAACATTTGTTTTTAATTTTCCTTACAGCTAAACAGATGACCAACCTGTGCTCTGGGTTTGGATGGAGGAGTCTGTGCATGTCCTGCTGGGGTTGTGGGGCCCACAGAACCTTGCACCCCAGAGTTGAGGGGCAGATGAGATGGGGGTATCAGAGCTGCACCGGGTGGTGGGGAAGAAGTCCCAGTAGGAGGTGAGGACGTGCCTGTGTTGTGACTGGGATCCACTGATGCAGAGGATGAAGCAGAGCTCTGGTCTTTAAAAAGGGAACGAAGCTTCTTATCAAGAGCCTGGATATCATCTCGGCCAGCACTCTTGACCTGGAAGTCCGCTCCCTCGGACTCCATTAGTTGTGGCTGGACTTGGCTCTGACTGGACATAGCGCTGGGAGGAGGCAGTTGGGTGGGGATAGGGACAGGCTGATACTGAGAACTTGTATGCTGAGGTGCATGCGTGGTCGAACTCATAGGCTGAGAAGATGTGACAGCACTGCTAAAAGACTGCTGCTCTAAGGCAGGGATACTGCTGGCGGTGCTGGGTGGAGAGACTGAATTACTGCTCAGCTGAGGCCCGGACGTTGAGGAGACGGAAGTCTGAGCCGCTGGAACGGAAACAGAAGATGGGGGAGGGATGTTGGCTCCTGGTGGTTGCTGTGATGGGGTTGTTTCATGTGAAGACTGGGTAACTGGACTGGGGTCGGTGGTGGCACAGGGTTGAGATTGTGACTGAATAATCATTGACGGAGGGGAAGCCTGTCCACTTGAGGACGATGCTGATGATGTTATGTTAGCTGAGAGCGGCAAAGATGGAAAAGAGGAGCTTGTTGTGGAAGTGACAGAGTCTGAAGAAACCAGAACATTGCTAAAGTATGGAGCTAGTCCAGCATCAGGGGCCGGAACACTTCCTGCTTCTTTCTCAATGGCAGTGGGCTCCATGTTGTTGGACAGTTCAGTGTGTTCTTGTCTGATTTCACTAAATGCCTGCTGCAAAGTCCCCGATGGAGCAGACAGAGAAAGGCCCAATGTCATGGGGGGGCCTGAAACAATGTTAAAAATAAAGTAAGTAGTTAGGGTCGAAAATTTGAATTGAAATTTGAATTGAAATTTAGATAACATGACTTGCAAACATAAATATATTTTCAACCTGTAAGACATTATGGAATGACACATTTTAGGTTGTTTAAATTTGAATCTTTTTTTTTATATATACATCTGTTACTACATTTTAGTGAATTTCAACTACATTATTAAAGAAAAGGAAAAAAAAACATTTCTTACCTGGTGAAGATTCATCGCCAAAAGAGGTGTTAGCAGAAGAAGCTCCAAAGAATTGTTCATATCGTAGACGGGACTCAGGTACAGGGCTAACTATGAACCGCCGTCCTGCTGAGTGCACCACCTGGGCTGTCGTGCTGGGAGAAATGCCTGAGAGAAATGTCAATAAAAAGGACATATTTGAGGTGTAAGTTGCGACATTAGAATCTAATTGTGAGTTAAAATGTTACCAACCTGGCAGCATGGGCACAGACAGCTCAGGCTGTTGTTGATGATCGCTCAACTGCAAAGAGGAAAATATAAGGTGGTAAGACTATTTCCCACAGGTAGGGGTAAAAACAAGTGTTAGATTCATGTAAAGTAAAATAAATACCTGATGGAAGCCATCTTTAATGCCCTCTCCTTTCTCATCAGCCATTTCTATGACTTCACGGACCTGCTCAATGAAAGACTCCCGCTCACTCTCCAAGATGAAATCACTTACAATCTGAAACACACAGAAATACACCACTTAACTAAACACAACTTTCTAAAGATGAATGCAAGATCTTGAAAAATCTTAGGTTGATCTATGGGGCACATATTGTGCAGTTTCATGTGAATTAAATTTTGAATTTCAACAATACGCATACGGTGAGTAGCAGTTGGCTGTGCCATAGTGAAAAGATGAAGGAAGTATAATTGAGAATATTTCTGCTTGTTCACTTGGCAGGCACGTGACTGAAGAGTTACAAATGTGAAAATTGGGTTTTTTGTTCATTTGGTTTCATTTCTTGTCCGCTTCATCCCTTTCGGGGGGGTCACGGGGAGGGTGCTGGAGCCTATGCCAGCTGCATACAGGCAAAGGCAGAGTCCCTCCCTGAATGAGTCGCCAGGTACCTTGCTCAAGGGTACATCGGCAGTGCACTGAAAGTGTTCTGGCATCTTCCCCTACTACCAGAACACATTCCATGTGTTGGCTGCACTGGGTTTTGAACTGAGAACCCCCACTATTCAGCCCGATCCTTAACAGACTGAGCTACCCTCATCCCTAGTTTTTCTTTTTCTTTTAATAAAAGAAAACAGTTACAAAGTGTCTAAAAATAGGAAAACATTACCATTATATGTGCAATCTCCTTTGGATTATCACCATCAAGGTCAAATCGAAAGGTCACCATCTTTCTGTTGTGCGTTTCCAGCTGACACTCTGCTACTCTGTCTCCAACATTAGAAATCTGCAAAATATTTAGATTAAAAACCATTTCATGACAAAAAGGATGGACTATGAGAACAACTCTGAGAATGACAAGCTGCATACATTCAAAACATTTAGCTTGGCCCTTGTAGTCTTTTCATGGCGGGAGCGGCTGCGTACAGACCGCCGTTGGTGCCGTTTCAATGAACGCCCCTCGTGACGACCTCCTGAAGTAGAACTTCCCTCATTGCCATCACTAAGACCTGAAGCTGCATCTGAGAGGCAGCTAAAAGAGAAATAATGTTATTAGACATGACAGATAGACTGGGTAAATTCTTTTATAAAATGAACTTCCTTCTTACGTTTCTGTAGAAGGTAGTACCAAACCAGACGATGGTTCTACTGGGGTGGGCTGTGGAATGTTCCCGGTTGTCTGAAATACAATTTTCACATGAAGACGTCAAGTGCAATTCACAAACAAAATGTGTTTGCAACTAAAAAAAACAAGCCTACATTTCAATGATTTCAAGACTGTCGATGGAATGTAATTCATTGATTTAATTGCATATTTAACAGATACCAACTATTTAGCAGAAATATATGCGTCAGACTAAACTGCCACCAGGTGGAGTCGTTTTTCTGGACTACAGTACCATATTTAACAATGTGCTAAATACTGTTTTTAAGGTTTAATGTTGCACTCTAGCTGTACCCGATGAACCCTTAAGTCGTTGGAAAATGTGAGTTTGTGTACAGTTAATCTTTTATTTAAAAAATGGACTTAATTACAAACAAGAACTATATTAGGGGGTGCAAAGAAAATGCTTTGTAGCCTGGTACTTATTTTCACAAATTTGTTTTGTCTTCGATAAGAGTACCTGCAGAAAAGAGAGGCAAGAGGCCTGATAGAGGAAGTGAAGATGCCCTGCGTTGAGTGAAGGAGACATGATAGGACTTGGATCACTGGCCCAAGACTAATTATCATGCAGGAGTATGTAGCATGCAGAAGGCAAGGTGTGGAAGAAAGATAAAAAGGTGAAGATTTGTGATGTTTGTCAAAAGAAAGGTAATTATTTTAGGGAAAAGAAATATTGTTGTGCGGGTTTGATATGATTGAGCAGGTCACCTGTAGCGGCTGAGATCCATTCTGAGTGAGAGAAGAGCTCTGAAGAGCACTGCTGCTGTCTGGCTGTTGCTGTGGGCTGGATGACTGAGAGGAAGGAGGCATCATCACTTGTTGGGCAGGTATCTGTAAGACCAGAAGACATAAAGATAAGACAGAAGCAAGAATAAAACCAGAAATGAAACACAGTGACACTTTTATTTCCAAAACCCCCTCTTTTCCAAATCAAGATTTGTTGTTGTTAATTTAGGCTGTCTCAAAGCCACAAGTACTTACCAATTGCCTGGCCTGAAAACAGGAATTAAGATTTATTTTTTTGAAAGTGTATCGAACTGATGATGTTGCTGGGTGGCAGCGTAATGCTAATGATTGTCTAACAACAATATCACTTCTGTGTTGAAGAGCCCATTAAAAATAAAATTTGTCAGCAGAAACACCCCTAAAAACAAATAGTAGCTGACTGAAAATGGACTCTGCCACAGTCACACATTTAGATTTTTTGTTAGAAAGAATCATTAGTTGGTGAATTTAAAGGTGGCAACAGAAAAATGGGACATTTCATCTACCTGAGGGGGAGTTGATGATTGGTAGTAAACTCCATACTACAAGAAACAAAACAACACAGGGTAAGAGAGGGAAACCTGAGAAAGAAGAGTAGAAACCCAAACCGTCCAAAGAACAACTGAAAGGGGAACGGGGGAACCTGGAATTACAGGTGATTTGCTGATCCTCGCTTGAAGCAGAGAACACTGAATCTTTTAAAAGTGATTTTTTTCAGACTATGAAAAATCATCCTCAATGATCGCATTCGCTCATAGAAATGAGTTATTGTGGAAATGGAGTATTAAAGTGTTTCTGTGGCGGATGGTAGCAGCTACCATTGATTTAAGACCATAACATGGAGAACAACACACCTGTGGAGAAACAGCTGGAGCAGACTGACTGTTGGGTGCAACAGGGCCAGCTTCAGACTGAACTCCTAGCCTTGGGGGTTTAACCTGCACATCACAGGAAGTAATAACATTAGCGCTGTGAAATAGCAAAAGACAGAAGCCAACTTCTACAGAAGCGGATTGATTGATGCGACACTCACCACCAACAGCTGCTGCTGTTGTTGAGTCTGGTCGTTCTGCATCTGTGAGCAAGACACCTGGGACTGTAGTTGCTGGCTGTTAACAGAGTTGTAAGATATTCCAGACTGAGAAGACTGGCCTTCAGAGTGAATGAAGGATCCAGGTACTCCGATATGTCCAGCTGTGAGATAAAACACTAAGGTTAGGTCCCAGAAGTGGAGCTGTAGGTGTTTGAATATACCAAATCTACAGCTATAATACCTGCTCCAGCTGGTTGTGGGTGCTGGTGTTGGTCGTTCTCAGGTTCGTCAGTCTCTGTTTGGACGGAGGCATTGCTCTGACTCTGAATTGGAGCAAGGGCTTGGCCCCCCGAGTGTGGAGGAGCCTGCACAATAGTTGTGTGTTGGGTTGACTGAGGAGTACTGTAGTTAGGACTCTGGATGCTCGGCTGAGCTGCAGGCATCTGTGTGCTGTGTTGAGTTGGTGGCGGGGAAACATAAGAAGCAGTCTGTGAAATCTGCTGAGGCACCTCTGAGCCAGACTGCTGCCCAATTTGCTGTGCTGGTTCTTCTTCTATTCTTTTCTTCTCCTGATCTTCTCTGACCTTCAAGACACGCAACAGTAAATTGATTAACTGCGAAACAGCATTGGTTAAAAAAAGGCCCAAAGCTCCAGCAAAGCATCTTATTATTCATTATATACTTGTACATTTGCTACACCATGTTTATCTTGTATAAATACCTGCTGGCGCTGTGCTCTCTTACGACTGATTAGGGAAACTCTGTCCTTAATGGCCTTTGCAATAGTTTTGTGGTCGCCTTCACACACATAACCTGACTCGACCTTAAACACAAAGATGAAAAATCCTTTACTTTCAAGATGCATGGTGTCATTTTTAGACTAAAGAATTGAAATTGATTTACCATTTCCTGAGCCACATCTTCCGGTACATCCTTGCTGAGGTCAAAGGAAAACTCAATAGCTTCATTATCTTTGTACTTCCCCTTGAGCTTCTTCACATCCTCAATTCTCAGCCACAGCTTAATAGCCTCCATCTCTCCATCATCCTCTTCTGCCAGCTCCACTCTGACTCCTGTGTCTTCTTGGAAAAAGGCATGGTTCAGAAGGTCTTTGATCGAGTACCTAAATAGGTGACAATGCCAGTTAAAATTTCTGTAGAGCTTGTATTAAACTTGTTTCTTTAAACTCCGAGACCTTTCATCTTTATTTTGACGAATACATCCTTCGATGATCTCCTTCACTTCGGGAATGGCCACTTTATCGAAGCTGCCTGGTTTCACCCCCTACAGGAAACACAGACTCCTAAATGAGAACAGTTCTCTGTTCTGTTCTTTCTCTGTTTTGGACTTCCCCAAAACTATCTTTTTCAATTTCACACTAACAGAAACATTAAAAGGTTAAACTGAAATCCTCTTTTAATTGTGTTGTGAGGTTGAATAAAAAGGTCAGGATAAGATGGTGGGAGGGTTGCTTATAATAAACTTAACTTCCACAGCAAATCATTCAAATGTTAGAAGATAAATGTCATTGGGTGCTTTGATCGGTAGATACCGAGTGTTAAAATAACAGGAAGCTGAGTGCAACAAAAAATGGGGGCTGACTATAGGCTGCGCAGCTGTGCTGAATGACAGAATAGTATGAACAACTGTTTCCCTATGGATGTATAACCTGACACTACCTACCAAATCACTCCACAATAGCAGTTGACATCATCTGCATGAACTGGGATGGTTACACCACAAATTGATTAGCTAGGAATATTCTCTTGTGAAATTATTTGAAATTTTATCATTTTAATTTTTGATGACATAACCTTTTCTGATCCTAAGTGGCCAGTTTCACAGCATCGTTCCGTGGTTTTAAATCATTTCCTTCCACAATATCTACACTACGTATCTGTCGCAACAAACCTTTCACCTCGTAACAATAAAAAATAACTATTCCTGTAAAGAAGCTATTTTTGTCTAATGTAGGAAACTCTGATATATAAAGTCTGATCACACAATGAACCGTGTATTTTGATCTTCAGCTAATATTAAAAGTGTGGATAAGACTAAAATATTTCATTCCATTGGTAGATTGGCAATTTCCTTTCAGTCATCATCCAAAGAGTGGAATATAAAAAATCATCCCACAAAAGAAGTGAAGGCACGCGGGGGGGTGACATAGAGAGCTGAAATAAAGACTTACGCTGGTAACTCTGCGGTAGATCTGTGCAGCATTCTGGCACTCTGAGTAAGGGTACTCTGAGGTGGCCATCTCCAGCATGCACATTCCAAAGGCATACACATCCACTGATTCGTCATACTTCTCCTCATACATCTCAGGCGCCATGAACTCAGGGGTACCTTAAATCAAAACAACTATTCAGAACTCTCGATCTCCCTTACTGATTGAGAGGGCTTCTCAGAAGCCAGTGCCCCTCTGCTCCTCTAACCCGTGAGGGGTTAAGGAAGAGGAGGACGAGAAGAGTGACCAGCCGACGGATATCTCCACGAGCAGAACCTGTGAGGTGAAAGTCGGAAGGAAAAAAAAAGAGGAAAGGAAGCAAAAAGAGACAGAAAACAAAAAAGGAGGGAGAAGTGGGGCTCAGTTACACTGGAGAGAAGCAAGTACACGTTTGTCTGTGTAAGACCATAAAATCTTGTTTAGTTAGAATACAACCGAGCCAATGTTCAGAACACACCGTTTAGTCAAATCTCTTGTTATCTTTATTGTTTAAAAATGAGCTGATAATACTCTGCTAAAACACTTCTTATTGTCTTAACTGATTTGAGGCAGGGGAAACATAGTTCTAGCTATGGAAATTACCTTTGTCAAGACCTTAAAACCACAACTTTTTACAGTGCACTTACCTTTTACACGTTGACTTACCGTGTGTTTCTCTTTGACCTGCAGGAGGAATGTTATGGTCAAGACTGAGGGAAGCAGATTCCATAGCTAGTCACCATACACGACGGTGTGAATTTGCACAATGGCCTTGCTCCATTAGGTAAATCCGTTCAGATTTAATGTGAGGTCTTACACAGAAAAACTCATTTGGTGATTTGAATATAATTGTTTTGGATGTTGATGTGTGTTACAGCACACAGTCAGACTTACCAGGCCCATTACAGGTCATACTCGCTCAATGACCAGCAGTACCCTATTTATTCCAAACAGCAGAATGGGGCACAGCTGAGGCTAGAGCCTACATTTTAAAAACATACCCAGGAATATGAAAAAATAAAATAATATAAAATAAAAAACTGCTGACAAGAGAGAGAATGGGAAGCGCTCCCTGGACACAAATGGAGCAAAAAGATTCACAAGTCCTGTAATAATTTGAAAGACGGTAAGACACAAACACTAAAAAAAATCCTGTAGAGGCAAACCCATAGAAGATGTTAAACATTATAACGGGCAAACAGACCACATATTTCCAAACCACAGAACAAAGAGCAATCTAGGACAGAAGCAAAGGCCATACCTTTAGCCATTGTCAGGTTAACCTGGAAGAAGGCATGACAACTATTATAAAATGTGTTGTTGTAAAGAGTATGACAAAGTGATAGGCGCTACTTACAGTCAGTAGGTGCCTGGAAAAAAAGCTCCATTTTTGGAGAAACAGAAATCTATACAATGACCAAACTTGATTAAATTGCCGTGTGAGTGGAAAGACAAGAAAGAGTTGTGGTTATCTGTTTAAGATTACCACAGTATCTGGCCTCCATTTGAGCTGTGGTTTGAGAGACAGCTGAAACGCTGTGGTCTGTTTTTGATCCTATTGAAACATGACTCAGGGAAAATACCCACTTTCAACACCATTTTCAAGGCAAACATTGACCTCAAACAACATAATGCCCCACAACAGCAAAGAAACTAAGAGGTAGAGATGACCAAGGCCTACCTATGACACTCTTGGCAAATGAAGCTCGCTTAAGTGTAGCTAGTCCCAAGTCTCCGATCTTGACCGATCCCGTCGGGCCTGTGATGAAAATGTTGTCACACTTCAGGTCCCTGTGGATGATGGGGGGAGCCCTCGTATGGAGGAAGTGGAGTCCTTTGAGGATCTGTCTACACCAGCTCCGCAGCACTTTAATTTTCATCACCTTGAACCGCTTCAGATATCTGCAAAGGAAGATCAGCATTTTCAACCAGGTTTTAAATAGAAAAAGAAAAATTTACAGACAACAAATGTGGCATTCGAATGATACAAGTTAAAAAGTCCAAAATGGGCAAATGTACAATAATTACAACTCTTACTAATAAAAGGCTATTTATATCAACTGTACTGGGAATATATATATTTGGAAATAACTAAAATAAATGCATATAACCATATGAGCAGGCATGTCTGAATACCTCAGATTTATTCTAATATTATCATTCTATTATTAATATAATACTTAATACCGCATGACTTTTTTCTAAGGGATGCAACCAAGTGTAAAAGCATCATCACTCACGTTTTTAGAGTTCCGGAAGTCATGAGTTCAGTGACCAGTACAATACACTTCCTGCCTTTGGAGGGTCCCTCCCAGGAGTCATAAAAACGTACAATGTTGGGATGTTGTAGTCCTTTTAACATCCCTGCTTCTTCCTTAAAACGCTGCCTCTCTGCCTTTGATAGCTTGCGATCCTGGGGGGGAGGAAATACACACTTGAGACTGCTGTACAGTATTTCACCTTATAAATAAAAGGTAGAGATCAACCGGCTTCTCTGCAACTATTATTATCACCACTGTGATTAGTAGTAGTCCAGCAGGATAAAGCACAGGATGATGACTTATTTCCCTGGCAGTGACTGAATTTGTCCGTTTGTGTGAGGAAACACTTGGAATGTACTGTGGATCTGGATTTGTCTGAGGTCAAACCAAAAAGAGAGAGCTGTAGAAGACGCACATCAGGAGGGATCGAACACTAGGGTCATCAAATGTTACTAAAGATGCATTCAAATACTATGTACAGTAGTTTTTGGTTCATGGTCAAGTTATGATTGATGATGCTAAAGAACTGCAGGATCTGTTGAGAGTAATCACTGGAGTCCAGATTATCTATCCATCTATTACTAATTAACACATTGTGCATCGACAAAAGTAGAAGCATTTTTGCAGCTAAACTGTCAGGAGTCCGAACAGACTGGATTTGTAGAATGGAGACTACTAGCCTCCTCAGGTTCCCTGAGTAATTCCTGGTGTGACCTACATTTGCGGCATGCATGAATACAGAGCAACACACCCATACCACTGAGACAAGCCCACTGAAACTCCAGCCAGATTCCTCCTCAGTCCCCCCAGAGACTTACCAAGGCCAACCAGAATATCCAATCCTTTTGTAAGAGGTAAAATGACAAATGCAACAAGGGAAACGAAATGCCGAATTTGCCGGGGCTAAGCATATTTTTGACAACTGGATTTTAATAATTTCAGGTCCAACAAGTGAGGAGAACAGGAAAATTATGTGCAACTGATTAAGTCCAAGGTAGGACTGTGGTCCTGGGAGAGGGGGAACGCTGCATTTGAATCACAGCGTTGGACCAAGTGACCTACTTAAGAAAAAATTGACCCAGTGAGTCAAAGCTTCCTCTTTGTTTCTCATCAAATGAAGACCTGTGCAGCGATTCATGGCTGTTAACAGACAGAGACCTAACCATCGGTGTGGTGGTTAGCCATCATGAAAACACAGAAGCATGTTCATGTGCTTAAGATAAAGGTTTCAAATGTTCACCAGGAAATAAAACTGGGATGAATTTTGGAATATAAAAAGGTCTATTGTGGTGTGTAAAATGTGCACTTAAAAGAAATAAAACAGTTTATGCCCTGATGAGATGTGCATGAAAAATAAAGGGATTATAGAACGAATAAGCAATTTGTGGACATATAACTGCTGGCACCCAGAGCAAACTCATTATATAATCCTTTAAATCACTTAAGTCAAGGGGGAATTTCCAGTTGGATAAAACATGTCACACCCTTAAAGAGTGAACGCACTTGCTCAACTCAGAGCCTGTTGAGAGGCTCGTGTCACACTGGCACAACTCGAATGTCTTCATGAAAGTTAAAGCCAATTAGTTTTACCAGGCCTGACACCGCGGACATTGACATCAACAAAAGCTTCCTTAAGGCACAATAGTGCACCTTGTTCAACACGGACACGCTGCTATTTATCCTAACATAATGCGATTGGCTGCAAACAACACCTTCAGGCGACCCTGTGATTGCATTGTTACACACTTCCGTTTGTGTTCTGGCACTGAGGCAGCGACCGGGTTCTTACAGCGTGATACGCACCACTGTTACTTAGACCAATATTTAAAGTTCAGAGCTGAATGTATTAGCTGCTTCCTGTTCCTTCTGATTTCACAGCCATGAAAATAAAGATTCATATTATTTTCAGACCAATTAAACTGACATGAGTCTTTCCCCGAGTAATACCACCGTCCCATTCTAAATGCCACTTTATGGAGAGGTCCTCGCTGGTGATAAAATAGGAAACATGGCGTGCTCTCAGAAGGCTACGGCAGCTGCATTTGAATCACAGCAGCTCTATCTGACAGACATGAATCAGCTGCGTTAGCATCACCGCGTCTACACCAGCAACTCCAGCCTGACGGAACAAACCCTGCAGTCTTTCTGAAGGCAATAAAGCAAGTAAGAGGACAGAAAAATTGAAACATAACTGTACACAGCAACAGAAATCCAAATTAGAACACGTCTTTATCAGCAGCTCTGTCAACATGGCTGAAAATAACCAGATCTGACACACCTTTGATGAGCTATGCAGGGTTGGATGATAGTTTTTTTTATCAGGTATGATACACCAAGACATTCTGAACCAAAACTGTGCCAATACAGAATAAATTAAATGCACAGAGAGAAAGAGCAGCATAAAGACTAACAGCGATTTATGGTTACAATCACATGTTGTGACTAATTAGATATTACTCTGCTTGGATACTGAGCGGTGCCCGATGGGGGCCGTCAGCAGCAGCTCACAGGGCTTTAAAGGATGCCTGGAGTTATCCACCGGCTCTCAACACTGGACTCCAGTCAGAGGAGGATGTGGAAGCGAGGTTTGGCGGATAATATGGTTCAGAATGCATGACTGAATGAGAAAGGGGAGGGTCCTGTTTTTTCTTTTTCTTCTGGACTTCCTCCTTGTGGTGACCTACTTATTCTTCTGATATGCCTCCTCTGTGTGATCCAAAACAAAAGTGCACATGCAAGAGCGTGACTAAAGTTGACGAATGGACATTGGAACTGAATGATAATATACTTGTAGGAGTTGCATTGGCCAGAAACCTGTATGAAGCCTGGACCAGAACTGATCTGTGACCAGATGTGTTAAAAACAAAAGCACATTCCACATTTATGATGTTCAGGTCACACCCACGGTTCCATTTGCTGAGCTTGTTTCCCCCTCATTAATAGGTCTAATTACAAATGTATTTAGCTTGAAACATTTACAAATTGTTTTGTCATTTAAGCTATTTCAATTCAAAAAATCAATTTCCATGAATGGATAAATACATGATGAGTGTCAAGTCATGGTGGAAGTTAGTTTTAATTTTAAACATTGGTTATAGTTTTTAAAAAGGTGAGCTATGAAACAGTGCTGGAGTCCAAAAATGTCCAAAATCTCAGGTGGACCTGAGAAAAACTACATAGCTACGCATTAGCATATCAGCATTAGCATCTGTACATCTGAATACTGTCTAACTAGATGAGCACAATTGTAAAGGTTTTGCCATTTGCGTGCCGTTTTATACAAATTAGATTTTGTCTTATAGTTCAAAAAAATCTTCAACATTTCATCCAGTCCTGTGTATAAAGGCCGTCAAGCTGGCACTGAAGAGGTCACGAGACGGCTTTAAAAGCCATGTGACAGGATTTTTATGAACAATTTCTACACTGAAACTTCTCCACGCAACAAAACAAATGAGTTCTCAGGTTGCAAATTTCAGAAACTTTAGTTCCACTTTAAATTAATCAGTCACAGCAACCGAGTCGTCATTTGACTTTTTACTGGTGGGCCAGTAAAATGAAACATTTTTATTATCACCAATTATAATGCAGGTATAAAGATGCAACTGAATTTAATATTCTTTTAAACTGACTGTTGCGTTAGAATGGGTATTTTTATAAGGTGGGATGTGGCCAGACGAAGGCCTGCTTCATTCCTCTATCAGGAATGTGACCCATTTTGGATTCACAGCCGGAATGAAGTGAGCATGCGCTGATCTGCTCTGTGGGGGGGAGGGGCACGTGTCTGATCTTCACATTGTTCAGGAACCAGAGTGCATGCGTGGTTGTGCAGGGCTGAGAGAAAGCGTGACAGGAAACACAAACATTCACGGGATGAATGAGGTCAAACTTTGTTCTGGGCCACGATGATTTAACAGGACATCACAGAGGTTTGTTAAATAGCAGAATTACCAATTGAAAAAATGGAAATCTATTAACGGGACCCTGGTTTTAAAACTGAACCAAAAAGATATTTTCTAAATTTTATCACTCACTATCTCTGGCTGTCCGAAGCTTTAAAAAAAAAAAAAAAAAATAAAAACCAACTCATTGACCGGTCCTTAGAGATCTTACCAATATTACTCTTCTGCTAATGAGAATCTGTTGGTGAATATCCAATATATACAGTGCTTATAATAAATCAAAGATGGAGTCAAGAATTTCAGGCAGGATCTGTCCCAGACACTTAGCAAAGGTGTTGAAAACATTAACTAGAAATATCTTGGTCGTGACATTCGTTTATATGCAGGTAGAAAGCAAAGCTCTATGATTTGACGGCGGTTGGATCAAAAACAGGATGTGAAACAGCCACAGCAGGAAAGCTGGTGGTGTGTGGCGATGCTGCACAGGTAGCATGAGGATGTGACAGTGACAGGAAGGCTAGTGCATTAAAGTGACCGCGTTCATACCTGTAATTCACACCAGGCCACCTCCACTGTGGTCTCCGTGTCCAGGCCTTTGTAAACGGTCTTGAATGAGCCTCGTCCAATCTCGATATCAAACTTGAGGAAGCGGCCATCTGGGGATGTTCCCACTGCTTTTGTCTCAGCCTCTTCGATGTCATCCTGCACCCTTTTCTCAGCCTCCCTCTGCTCAGCCTCTGCTCGCGCTTTTGCTGCGTCCTTCTCTTCCTCCTCTCCCTCGCCGTCGTGAGGCACCTTCGCTTCATTTGAGCTCTCAGATTCCGACTGAATTGATGATTCTGTGCCCAAGCACGGTGCTGAGTGGGCCGCTAACGCCTCATCTCCGTTACAAACGTCTGTTAGGACAGCGGGCTCCTGCTCTGAAGGCACTAAATCTACTTTAGCTGTTTCTAGGTCTTTTTTGATTCCCACTTCCGGACTGCCAAGTTGAGCCGACTCCTCATGTTTAACCAAACTTGGTTCAGCTCTGGGTAAATGGACGACAGCCTGAGGCCTCTGGGGGATTGCTTCTCGTATCTGGACTCTCTGTGGTGCAGGTATGGGAATCTTGCTGGGTATGGGGAGGGTCAGCGCTGTAGCGTTGGAGTCGCTGATGACGCTTCGGCGCAGGAAGCGGTGCTCGGGGTTACAACGGTCTCGCTCCATGGTGTGATGCCTACGCCTCACCTCTGCCGGCCGGCCTTCATTCACCATTGAATCTGAACACGGGCCATTTCCACTCTTCGAAGGGGGAGCCAGGAACTTAACCATATTGGCATCTGGATTTTCCGACATCCCACCACTCACAAGAGTAAGAGGGTACAATACCTAAAAATAGTTAAAACAAGAATAGTCCAAGGTCTGCCATGTAAACTGTACTGATCCGTGCCTTCGAAAGCAACACTCACTTCACCGTCTGGCGTTTTCTGTGGCTAGATACTCTTCACACAGCACATGGACTGGACGTAAAGGATGGACAACTTAATGCAAACCATCCAACCTTAACGACACACGGCGCAGCCTCTTCTAAGCAGGAGTAATCAGTGGAAAGGATCAAATGTGCACAGCCTGCAACAGGCAGTAAAGCTCCAATGGAAGGCCTCGGCAGTGGGGCAGATACCTTACTTGGCTCAAATCCACTTTGACTGCAAAAGAAAAAAAACAAAATCAGTTTCCAAAATTACCTTAAAAACACGTTTGCTGCTACACATTTCACCAGAACATACTACATTAAATCTGTCCTTAATGTCGTCATCTACAGTCCCATAGAGTCCATTCTACCTGAAATGTAGTATACATAGGAAGTAGTATTACGCAGCTTAAGCAGCAGGGTGCTTTATGATCAAAGCCCCTTCGCGATTTTTGGGGAGCAACATCAAAGTCCCCCGAGACAGTCGGTTCATTTCGTGGTAGCCTAGTTGCTGTGACAAGTAGCCCTCCCCAGCATCAGATGCTTCACAGTATAGAGACGTTCTAGTGTGTAACCAGAGTTGCATGCATGTGTCCTCGTAAAGGTTATCTTGCAGGGGTGCATTCTATGGCAAAACGTCTCAATAGCAGCAAATTCCGTCAGCTCTTCCTTGGATTATTGTCAACATTTGCTGAAAACTTCATCCAATTTCGTTCGTAACTTTATTTTGCCTACAGACAAAACACAGGCTGTCACACGACCTCCGCGGCGGAGGTAGAAATTGAAATAAACCGTAGTTTTAGGACAACTGCGGCAGCTTTTTCTCCATACTTGCTGACAACGCTGAAAAGCTAAGTAAACGAGCAGAATGCAGATGCAAAATGAGTACCGTTTGATGGGTTTTCGGACCAATGCTAACATTTCTCTGCTGCTGAATTTCGATTTTGCAAACGCAATCATGATCGACCGCGACGACCCGTATCCTCGACCTATTAATCGCCTGCACTCTGCCATGATCGCGGCCATTGCCAGCGTAAGCCATGTCACAATCAAACCTTGTAAATGTGAGCACCAGTGGCGGTAAATACAGGCCAAAATGAGGTTCTAACCAAGCAGAACCCTCGTACATACCTCTGCCCCTTTAAAAGTGCCACCGAAGCCTTTAGACACGGCACCATGGAGGATACAAGGCAACTACTCTTTGTTAGCCGGCTAATGAAAACAGATAGCAGGGAGCCACTTAGCTGGCGTTAGCCGATCCTTCGCCAGTCAAACGTTAACCAGCGATGAATGATTACCACGTCACGTCTTTTAAACTATATACCGCCCCGACTTGCCCGTTCGGCCGAGCGTGACGGACCATTTCTGCGTCTGTCCAGCGGGGCTGTTCTTGGTTAGAGGTCTCCGGCAATGTCCGTGAACGGCTTGTATGCTGTCCTATTTTGATCATTTGCCTGAGCAGCGACTCTTACACCGGTGTGACGCCGGTGAAAAGCCCCTGAACAGTGACAACAGCGCCACTACTTTCTAGCTAGCAAACGTTAAGCTAGGCGGGTCTTGCTGATGGCCTAGAGACGAGACCCACCTCCCCGGCTGTTCCCATTCAAATAACCCAACTGAAGCACTGATGCCCGAACCTTTCGGCGCTTTGTCGCTTTTAAATCTACACGGAACATTTACACATTTAAAAACTGTACGCACTCTGCTGACACATAGCCCGTATTCATACTCGTGTTTGCTAACAGTTAGCATCATAGAACACGAATACCTACCGAATGAACAACGACAGCTGACGGCGACGTCTAAATTACCCTCACATCACGAATCAGTCTTCGTATTGGAGAAAAGAACCCAGTAAACGCCATCCGTGAGACTCGGAGACAAACGTCCGCGTTGTGAGGCTCAAAACTGCGATTTGCAGGCTCATTGACGGGCGACGCAGTTGCTACATATTGACGAAGAAACCGTTTTTTTTCCTTCAAAGCGCGTGCGCCGGCCAAGAATGACCTCATAAACTCCGCGAGTCGCAGCGTCACGTTACCGTTTTAAGGTGATTTTTACTCACTTACACAGGTTAAACTACCACTATAATGTTGCATTTATTTGAGTACTTTAACAGCGTATGTGTAATAATTTAGTGGATGGTTTGTCAGCACTCCCCAGTGTGCATTATGATTTCAATAAATATCACCTAATTCCATGGTAATTTTCAGATCACGTTCGATTGTGTGCAGCAATGTTCATGAATGAAGAGAAAAGATGTTTTAGGGGATAAAACTATTTTCTTAATCTGCTGGATATTTGCGAAACCAAGCAAGAATTGTGTTTCAGATAAGCTTTGTTTTAACAAGGGGATTTTTGCAGCACTTCCAGATACACAGAAACGAAAAGCCAAAGGAAAGTACCTCTTTAAAACACATTTTACAGCACAAACATGACTGACAGAAAAATGTATTGCTAATAATGTGGCTTAATACGAGATATTTTATTCTTTTATCCTGAATATTTTGAAAGCGGGTCAAAAGTTTACACCTGTGGATATGAATTTATAACGAACCTCGGCAGACATTTGTGCTAGCCACCAATAAAACTGTGTCTGAATACCACAAAAATACATATAATTTTAGCCCAGAATCGGTTCAGTTCGTTGGAACTTCTGGGTTTCGTGATATATAAAGGATATAAGTCTTAACGTTAACTCTGTGGGTCACTCAAAATATTTTTTGATTATTTCAATAAAGCTCCAAGTGTACGTATATGAACTGAACCGTTGAAATATATCCAATTTTAAAAGTTCTTAAGACTTGACTGATAAAGCCATGTAGTTTTGTCACATGTTTCAGTGTGTAATTACTGCCCCCTGCTGGTTACGGGTGTAATACACGCCTAATCTTTTGCAGTATTTCACAAAAAATAAAAAAAGCCCTCTTTTTGGCTCGAAGCTCCGTGTTCCAAATGAATAATTCGCTAACAATAACGAATTATTCCTCAACTTCAAAGCGTATTCCCATTGAGATAAAATCGATACGCTTGTCCGCAGCCTTTCCTCGGGCCTTTTAAACCCAAATTCAAGCGTTTGATTCGTCAGAAATGCGTTCTGTTCCTTCTGCTGTCACCCCGCCACTCCCATCACCACCAGCGCTGCTTCCAGCGTCGGGAACGCGCGTTTAAAACTCAAGCGTGGCGAGGGAGGCTGTCGCGGACGCGCCCCGGAGGCCTGACGTCACTCGGGCGCCCTGGCTCTTGTGAGCCGCTGCTTCTGCTGGAGAAAAGATGGAAAAATCAGATAGTGGTTCGCTCCGGGACTGACATAAAATGACAGCTTTTTGCGGCGGTTCGGGATTCCTTATTGGCACCGATCTCAGCTCCAGCAGGCAACAACAAAGGTAATTTTTTTCTCGGAGAGGATTTTTTCCACCTCTGGCTATTGTCAGCATTTGCCAGAGAAAATAGAGAATCTGCTCGGCCGCATAAATTCGGATTCAAGCCGGATCACGGCGAAAAACAGCGCCTGAGCGTTTGGCGTCGCACTGTTTGGTGATAACTCCCAGACTCTCAGCTACCGTGTGGATAAAGATAATGGAGAAGAAGCTCGGTAAAGTCGGTAGAAAATAGGCTGGACGAGGGTGTCTCCGAGACGGACCACAGCAGTTCGTCAAGCTTGTGCTAAAGGTTTAAACCCTGGCTAACATTGACCTACATGGTTCCAGTCTGTAATAATCTGACGTATATCCATCTAGTTTCTTAGAATCGCTGCTTCTATTCTGATTTGATTAACAAGCATCCACATTTTCCCCCTGTGATGTCCACCAGGGACAATCCCTTCTCCCTCCCATGCTAGTCTATAACGGCTTCATTGGTGGGGGCGAAAAAATACGGAATCAAAAACCATCACTCCTAACAAAACACACGAGCATGCTTTCCAGTGGCTCAAGGCAGCTGAGAATATGTAAAGAGTTGCTCTCATATAAGAATTAATTGGAGACAAACGTCAGCTTTTGCTGTTAGCCGCTATGTTAAGGTAACGTTAGCTGCTAGCAAGGCCACGCAGGCTGCCTAGTTTAATAGCTTTAGTTGAAATAGAGTTAAAACAACACACACCAGAGGCCATACTAGTTAAAGTCCTTTCTTTTAAAGCCCCCAGATCTCTTGGGAGATAGTCCAGTGTAAGATACTTGGTGTGTAGCGTTTCATCCCAAACAGAATAAACCTAAATGCGGAAACCTCTGTTCCACATCTGTGACCCCAAGTTCCCCAATAGCCTCACCCGAGTTGAATTTTGTTCTTCGACTTGATTTTGTACAGTTATGTAACAGTCTGTGCCAACAGAGGGATTCTGGTTAAGAAAAAACTTTTCCTATCACCCATTGCAGCAAATGATTAAAAATCTTGAAAGGACCTTGACATTTGAAAGTTTTAGTGCAGTTTCCAGTAGGAAGTAACTGGAAATTCCTTGCCAGTGTATCGTTTTTAGTAGTTAAGATGCCTTTGCATGGGACTGCTGTGTCAATAATATGGAAAAATTCTGTTTTGCTTGCAGGTTGATGTTTCATTGTTGCACCGAATAGCTTCAATTGAAAATAAATATCTTCTGTCCGTGACACTGGACATTCATCAGGATGTTTATCATGAACGTGGTCCCGAACATCTCCATGTAACGGACTGTTGTCCCTTCAATAATCGGGTACAATAAAAGAAAAGAACAGTATCTATCCAGAGACTCAAGGACATACTTCAAAGCTGCTGCGGGCTCCATTCCTTTAGCAAACGATGTATGGTAGCGCCCGTTCTGTTGGCAGAGGGGATGCCAACCATAGTGGAGGAAGAGATGGAGGAAGCACAGGCAGCCAGGGATCCGGTCGTTCACCTCGCCTTCCCCGCTCTCCTCGGATGGGGCACCGTCGCACCAACAGCACTGGTGGCAGTGGGGGTGGTCCTGGAGGAGCAGGGGGCAAGACGCTCTCCATGGAAAATATCCAGTCGCTCAATGCCGCCTATGCCACTTCAGGCCCTATGTACCTTAGTGACAATGAAGTTGCCATGACTGGAGACAACCTCCCAAAAAGCGGTGGGACAATGACCACCATTGGGAGACAAAGGGTGACCTATGGTTCAAGGAGCAGCAGCAGTGGGGTTGTCGCTGCCAGCACCCCCAACATCTCCACCACTGTGCCAGGCAATGCCATACTGCCAGTGGGCATGATAGCAGGTGATGCTCTGGCTTTTGGGGACCACCATATGGCCTCCACTGTGCCACATTCACTCAGGCAGGCCAGAGACAACACTATCTTGGATCTGCAGGCTCAGCTGAAAGAGGTATTTTGTTTGCATTTGAAAGCGAGGGCGCAGAATATTTTAAAAGGCTGTAGATTTGCTTGTCAAACCTTGTAGGAACACCTACGCAGCATTGATGTTCCTCATCTTTTGTCCCAGGTCTTGCGTGAGAATGAGATGCTGCGTCGAGAGGCGGAAGTTAAAGAGAGCAAGCTCAGTTCGTCCATGAATTCTATCAAAACCTTCTGGAGCCCAGAATTAAAAAAGGAGCGAGCGCTCAGGAAGGACGAGGCTTCTAAGATCACAGTCTGGAAGGAACAGTACCGTGTGATTCAAGATGAGGCACAGGTGAGGCTTCCTGATTCACTGATTTGTCAATGTCTCTAAAGTTGCCATTTAATTTATTGCCCTCGACTCTGAATGCTTTTCATTCAGCCTTGAGCACAAGTCAACACACTGCTCTCTCTGCACCAGTTTGGAGAGCTTTTGATTCCCAGCTGTATGCTGGCGCTTCTGATGAGTACGAAAGCAGAAGTAACTCTAATTTCAGCATCAACATTTTTGTATCTTTATGCAGATCTGCGAGATGGGAGGAATAGGGTGAAACATGTTGGAGGAATGGTTCACATTAGGTTTCTGTCACGGAACAAAATAGCTCTTGCCCTGAATTTGAAATGGCTGAGTCGATCTGGCTAATTTGCTGTTTTCACTCCCGCTGGATCCCAAAATCACACTGTGTGCTAATTCCCGGCCGTACCCAGCTAACACAGGGCTAATAGGGGGGTGCTGTAATTAAAAGATGTCTGCCTACGTATGTCAGCCTCCCCCTCCGACGCTGGCATGGAGAACAACAGGAAACAGTCAGACACACACTTGTACTCAAAGGCGTTTGGCTAATTACAGTTTTAGTTGACTGTGTGCTTTTACTGATGTAGACCCACATAACAGTAATTTAAAAGGCTGCACGTTTGCTTTTTTTGTGTCAAGAGTACTAGATAGTTGGTTCTGTTTTGCAAAACCAGTTGAGAAATGGCTTTTAATTATTTTTATGATTGATCCAGTTTAATTTACTTGCGCGCTTTTACAAACACCTGAGCGCTATCTCTCCTGGCCAAGAGCAGAGAAGATTAGGGACGATGAATAAAGAAGGTTGGCGTGTGTGTGAGCGGCTTGCTTGTTTGTGCACGCATTTGCCCGTGTGTATGTTGAGGGGGTGTCGTACAGTCACAGCAGTGACTCAGCCTCGGTTACGGGGTGGAGAGAAAGATGGGAAAGGGAGGGCTGGTGAGAGAGGAAGTGAAAATACTGGTGTGGAGTGACGGGGCAAGTGCAGGGGAGGCGTGTGCGCGCGCATGTGTGTGTGTGTGTGTGTGTGTGTGTGAAGGAGAAAATGACAAAGGAGAGGGAGGGAACTTGAGGAGAAAATTGAAGGCAGACACTGACTTCTTCCTTTGTTCTGTCATCTGAAGAGGCTCACAGCTGGTTGAGACCAGAGTATAACGCTGCCTTCTGTTCCTGTCGTACAGCAGCTCTGCCAAGTGTTTTTGTCGTCAGATGCCACAAACGATGCCACATTACACTGGACCGATTGTGTTTCACCATTTGTGTATCACTATTCTCAGCCCTGCTCTTGGTGGTGCTACCGTCTTTATATTTTTTGTACTTCCATGCAACACAGGGCCTGCTGATGTTAAATTTGGTTGTATTTAGAAATTCCAAATGTTTTGTTCATATATCCATGTGCTGTGAATTAATTCATAGTTGTTGTTGTTTTGTTACCAACCCTAAATTAGTAGTAACAAGAGTATCTGCATCTCACGTGAATCCATAGCATCTCCAGATGACTGTTCAGGCTCTCCAGGATGAGCTGAGGATCCAAAGGGATCTGAACCAGCTGTTCCAGCAGGACCCGGCCAGCCATGTCCGGGAACTGGCGCTGACATCTGAGCCTACAGAGGAGAACTACCGGCGGCTACAGGCCGAGCATGAGAGGCAGGCCAAAGAGCTCTTCCTCCTCAGGAAGACGCTGGAAGAGATGGAGATTAGGATCGACACGCAGAAGCAAACCCTGGGAGCCAGAGACGAGTCCATCAAGAAACTTCTGGAAATACTGCAGAGCAAAGGTCAGGCCTCAGGAGTGTTGATGTTGTTCCCTCTGTCTGACATTGAATCCTGGTGTTTAGATGAAATGGCTGAGAATGTATTTAAATATTTCTGTTGGAATGTTTAATTCATTTTAATGTAAATCAAGTGCTTGGAAGATGGCGCATGTGAAAATGTGCCAAAAAAAAGTGTTTAAGCTCCCACAAAGGTTAACTGTTTGTTTTGTGAATGTCTATCAACTTCAGCTTGATAACATATATTTGTGTCTGTCTCAGGACCGTCTGCTAAGGCTTCAGAAGAGGACCAGGAGCAAACCAGGCGACTGGCTGATGCAGAGATGCACAGGCATCACCTCGAAAGTTTATTGGACCAGAGAGACAGAGAAATTACTGCGCTCAGAGAGGTAAATTCACTCCAGGTTGTGTTTATGCTGTGGTACTCTTCACTTATAAAGCAGAAAGGTGATTTCACACAGTCTGGATGGTTCTTAGCCGCACTACATTTAACCGATATCGAGATATTCCTGGTGGCCCCTCAGAAACACCAACAGTTGTTGGCGGATACACAATCCATCGAAGCCAAATTTAATGTCAAGAAAATAGAATTTTACAAATAGCCAAAGTTCTTCTGCAATGGGGGTTAAGAACGCCCCTTAGCTGTGACATGATACCACAGCCTGTTGTGATGTATTGATTAATTATATATGTTACCTTGTGATCTGAACCAGCAGGAGTTACATCGTCGGTATGAGGGAACCCCAGAGTCTACAAAGACTAAGGCTCTGCAGACTGTCATCGACATGAAGGTGATGATTTAAATAGAAAAAGATCGTTTTTTTGTGTTGTTTTTAGATGCTTATGTGGTCTGCTACCATTTTAACACCTCTATATCACACTAGGATGCAAAAATTAACTCCATGGATAGGAACATGAGAGACATGGAGGAGGAGTTATTAATGCTGAAGTCCAATGGGCTCCTGAGCTGCGAGGAGCGTCAGGAGGAAATGAAGCAGATGGAGGTCTACCGCAGTCACACCAAGTTTATGAAGAACAAGGTGAGATGAGTCTGAGCGAACTGACTCACCCCGGTTCACCTTCATCTCACCCTTTTGTTCCCCTTGTCTTTTTCAGATGGAGCAGGTGAAGCAGGACCTTTCAAGAAAAGACACCGAGTTGCTCGGTTTGCAGACCAAGTTAGAAACACTAACAAACCAATTCTCAGACAGCAAGCAGCATATTGAAGTTCTGAAAGAGTCCCTCACAGCCAAGGAGCAGAGAGCTGCTATCTTACAGACAGAGGTACGGAATCTGGGACCACCAACACAAAGAGGGTGGACACTTTGTACTCGTTGGACCAGCACCAACGCATTTTGTGTTTCCCAGGTGGATGCTTTACGTCTGCGTCTGGAGGAAAAAGAGGCGACTCTAAACAAAAAGAGCAAACAGATTCAAGAGATTTCAGAAGAGAAGGGCACCCTCAACGGGGAAATCCACGACCTCAAAGACATGCTGGAGGTCAAGGAGCGTAAAGTTAACGTGCTGCAGAAGAAGGTGGTGTAGAGGTTTTAAAGAAGCCGCTTTTTATGAACTAACCTTGGAGATGTGTTTGCCCTGCAATTGATGATGGCTCTGACTGGGTTTGCCGTACAGATTGAGAACCTGCAGGAGCAGCTGAGGGACAAAGAGAAGCAGATGAGCAGTCTGAAGGAGAGGGTCAAATCTTTACAGGCAGACACGTCCAACACCGACACTGCTCTCACCACACTGGAGGAGTCTCTAGCAGAAAAGGTTTGTCTGCTGGCTCATTTTTACTGACGTATGGTGGCCGGGGGGGTTGTGAAGGAAGGGCACGTAATCTGTGTCTTCACCTCTTAGGAGCGCATTATTGAGCGTCTGAAGGAGCAGCGAGACAGGGACGATCGGGAGAAGACGGAGGAGCTCGACTGTAACAAGAAAGAACTGAAAGAGTTGAAGGAAAGACTGAGTTTGCTGCAGGGAGACCTGTCTGACAGAGAGGTGAGAAACAAAGAGACGGCTCCTGTTATTCCCCTTTCTGTTAAAACCCCATCTGAAATGAGCAGCATTTTTATTGGTCCTGTTTCAATGAGTCACAGGTTCCTGCACAAGAACTAATGTAATCGGTGGGTTTATTCTTACCTGTGTGGGTGTGTGTCTGCAGACATCCTTGTTGGACTTGAAGGAGCATGCATCATCTCTAGCCTCCTCTGGGCTGAAGAAGGACTCCAAACTGAAGAGTCTAGAGATCACCTTAGAGCAGAAGAGGGAGGAATGTCTTAAACTGGAGAACCAGCTGAAGAGGGTAGAGGTCCCCCTAAATGGAATCAACTCAAACATGTAAATTGCCGCTAACGTGTATTTTCCTGTCTGTCCTTAGGCTCAGAATGCGGCCCTGGAGGCTCAAGCTAACACCGAAGTGTCTGAGCGTATTCAGAACCTTGAGCAGGAAGTGGCCCGCCACAAAGAGGACTCTGGAAAGGCCCAAGCTGAGGTTGACCGGCTGCTG
Organism: Takifugu flavidus; assembly: GCF_003711565.1. Taxonomy (NCBI): domain Eukaryota; kingdom Metazoa; phylum Chordata; class Actinopteri; order Tetraodontiformes; family Tetraodontidae; genus Takifugu; species Takifugu flavidus. The sequence continues at coordinate 1,385,338 of NC_079532.1, read as the reverse complement.
GAGATCCTTCGGGAAATGGAAAATGAGAAGAATGACAAAGATAAAAAGATTAACGAACTGGAGAGGTGGGTGTATCCATGAACAGCATCACGTGTTAATGGATCTTTATCAGTTCATTGTGACGATGGTTTACTTGATCTATTTTTTTAATTTAAAGGGTTTCAATGATCCTTGTGGTGTTTGAATCCATCATATGCTGTTGGTAGAAAGCAACTAACTTTTATGTTGTTTATGTTCCTCTGTGTGTTTTATTCAGGGGACATGAAGAAAAGCTCACTTTTTTGCAAGATATGTCTGCAGTCTATATGATATTGTTATTTGTGTGTAGGTGTGGCTGTGTTATGTTTTCAGTGTAATTTTATAGTTGTATAATGTTATACTGCTGGACGCGTATGAGGTGAATCATCTGACCCTCGACCAGACTCCAATACTGTACCTATTTCTTAGAGCTCTTAGACTTTTTCTTGCCTGAAATGAGCCTTATGTGAGTTTTATCTTTACTGCTTTCTCATTCTCACCCTGGAAATGTCTAATCCCAGCAGCATGGCCTCCAGGTTAGTATTTGTATTCTTCGCGCCTTTTTATTTTGCCCTTTATTTCCCTCTTTGCCAGTTTTCAGTGTTGTCACCATTGAGCTTAATTCTGAATAGTTTTTTTCTTTTTTTTTCTTTTTTCCTCATCCCCTTTTCAAGTTCTTTTATTTTCCTCACTCTTATACTACAGTGCTTTACTTATTACCATTATTCTTTTGCATATTTGTGTGAAAAAAATCATTCCATTTGTTGAAAATGTTCCATTTGTTAAGTTATTCCCATGGGAAATGTTTACAGTAATATATATTATACGTATGACATATATAGTGTTTCCTGTGCATCCTCTGGTGACACACAGGCAGATGAAGGACCAGTCAAAGAAGGTGGCCTCACTGAAGCACAAGGAGCAGGTGGAGAAGAGCAAGAATGCTCGACTGATGGAGGAGGCCAGGAAGAGGGAGGACAATCTGTCTGAGAACTCCCAGCAGGCGAAGGTGAGCCGTGCATTCCACGTGTCCACCTACTCCGTGCTGCTAATATATGCGTTTACTGCCACGAGAAACCTTAATTGGGTTTTGCGACTCGCTGCTCTGAAGGACACTCTTCGCCAGAAGGTGGAACGCATTGAGGAATTGGAGGAGGCCCTGAGGGAGAGTGTTCAGATTAATGCAGAGAGGGAGATGGTGCTGGCCCAGGAGGAGTCTGCCAGGTCTCTCCAGGAGAAACAGGTACCTCCAGGGTCACAACTCCACCTCTCACCTGCACAGCCCCACTAAAATGCTCAGTTTATTTTGTTTACTCACCACTGGAATGTCTCCTGTCCTTCTGCACCCCCATCCTCTGTCTTCTCTTGAGTCCTGTCTATCGTCACTCATCAGTTTCTCTTGTTTTCTCTCTTCTACACAACCGCCTCTCAGAAGCACTCACTCAAACCAATGCATGAGTCCAACCTCGCCCACTTAAAGTGGTCAAAGGTATGAGCCCTGATAGTGTGACCTCCATCAGTGGCCAACAACACTTCCTGGAGTGGACACACTAATAGCAATGCCTCCATGACTCATGTAGTCCCACAATCATTTAGAGGCTTTCATCACATTCAGGAATTTTTTTGTCTGGTTTGCATCATAATGTCAGGGGTTGCTGTTTCCAGCCCAGGCACTCCTAAACCTGCTCTTTCCTCATCAACGGGTTGTGAATAAACATATTGTCATGGATCAATTTAGAAGGAACCTTTTAACAGTGCGATGATGAACTCTGTGTTCTGGTTAAATTATTGTGTGGTCTCCCAGATGGAGGAGCTGCTGGGGGCCATGGAGAAGGTGAAACAGGAGCTGGAGTCCATGAGGGCCAAGCTGGCTTCCACCCAGCAGTCTCTGTGTGAGAAAGAGGCACACCTATCAACCCTGCGTGCTGAGCGCAGGAAACACCTGGAGGAGGTGCTGGAGATGAAGTAAGAGCTGAGACGCCCGGGGGGGGAAAGGATAGACCGTGGAGTATCGATTGCTGCCTTCCTCTTGTAAAATGTCATCCAATTCTGGCCCTTCCCAGCTGACTGGATGATATTACAGCCGATGAATAATACATGACAAGTGAGCTTATTCCCTCTGGTTAAATGCGACAATGTTTTATGCCACCCTCACAGGCAGGAGGCGCTCTTGGCTGCCATCAGTGAGAAGGACGCTAACATTGCCCTACTGGAGCTGTCTTCATCGAAGAAAAAGAAGACGCAGGACGAGGTGGCGTTGTTGAAACGGGAGAAGGACAGACTCGTGCAGCAGCTCAAACAGCAGGTGGGGCTGCAGATACCAGGAGGGGCTGCTGCTCCAACTCAGGCCCGATCTGCATGACTGCACATTTCTACAGCTTTAATTTTTCTTTATTTTAAGACACAAAACCGAATGAAGCTGATGGCAGACAACTATGAGGATGACCACCTGAAGACTGCTCCTGACCACGCTAATCATAAACCCTCTCCAGATCAGGTATCACCTGTTGGGACACGGGTTCCCTTTAGCCTTCAGCAATTTTTCTAGAATGTGGAAGGTCGGTAGTTAAAGTCACAGGTTTTCCCTGTTCGTTTTTAACCGTTGCTGTACGTCTGTTAGCACACTAACCCAGTGTTTTCTCTATTGCTGCGACTGACTCACCTTGTGGCTAACAGGATGATGAGGAGGGTATCTGGGCATAGCCAACCTTTTGGCCTCCCTCTCTCTCACAGCTCTTTTTGTTCAGAAGGGTGAGCTCGTACAAGCCAAACCTGCCACATCTTTCTTCATTTCTGCTCTGTGGGGCATTTATTCATCTCTCTCTCATTGTTTCTACTTTCAGCTGCGTGTCGTTGCTTTTATTTTTGAATTATACGCGTCCGTGTCGTCATTGCGTCTTTGACAGCAGGTCATCCTGTGTCTTCATGCTGTTCATTTACTTCTTGTTGGCTTACTGCACGGTGATCTGTGGTGTTCTTGTGTTTGCACGCACAAGCTAAGGGGATGGATTGATTGATCGTGGCTCAATTCCATCACACATCTTAACCTTGCATGTCTCTAACAGCCATAATTTGCTCCTGACATTGTGATCCACAGAGACAGGTGCTGTTTTAAATAACTCTGAAACATATTGGCTATTAACTAAATTATTTTGTTGTGCTGCACATACATAAATACCATTTACTTATTATATATCACCTGTAAAGGTTGGCTCCCATGTCAGGGTGCATGCAGATGATTCTTTTCACTCATACTGTCATCCGTCAAAATGGGACATGATCACGTGCATCCAAAACGTCGTTTCATTTTTTTCCCCTTTGTCCTCCCACCCTGCAGATGGTACCCCCTCTGTTAGCCCTGTCCCAGAACCGCAGCAAGCTCAAGCTCTACATCGCCCACCTGACAGACTTGTGTCACGACCGCGACCCCAGCATCCTGAGCCAGCTCACGCCACCTTCTCACTATCACCACAGCAACCCTGAAGACTGGGAGGAGGAGCTGCAGAAGATGAGTGTGGAACAGGTTAAAAAAAATCATCTTTAGCTTAATTTAGTGATGAAAACAAGCTATTCTTTTACTTATTTAAAACTACACTTTCCCTGCAGTTGGAATGGGAGCTGGAGGTGTGTGAGAAGGAGAGCGGAGAGCTGCAGGAGTACGCCAACTCTGTTCTCCAGCAGATAGCAGACTACTGCCCCGACATCCTGGAGCAGGTTGTTAATGCCCTGGAAGAGTCCTGCTGACAGCTCTGACTTCAGACCCAGCCAGGGTGACACCCAGGCCTCGGCGAGGTGGCAGCTGAGCACTACAGGGCCCCGAAAGCACGACAGAAAGAGAGGCTCTCCCCCCCGATACTGAGCTTTTCTGCCCCCTTCAAACCCGGAAGTAACTTTCAAGACAGTTAAGTGCTTTCCTGTTTCCTGTATTCAAATGAGATTTGGGCAATTTGTAGGTGATGGTAAAATATGGTAGTTCACCTAAATATCCAACAGCTGTTGGATCACAGTGAGGGAGGCTAAATCCTCCCCCTCCTCCCAAAAGTTGTTTTTTTAAATGTATTGAGGAAGCTACAGAGGTGTCGGGCTGGATGAGAGCATACCAATGAACCGCACGACGTCTCCGAGTTCCTTGGCAGCCTTCAGCTTCCTACGTATCATTGTTGACAGCAGGTCAACGTCGGTGCCGGCACAGTAAGCTCACAGTTGCTGGCGTTGCCGCGTCGTGTCTCGGTGAGGATCAGGACCGTCGTTGCAGTTGACCCTAAAGCCAAACTTTCCACTGCGGTAACAGTGCGGTGGACACCTAATCTGCTCGGTGAGATGATGTATAATTACAGCAGCACAAATTACAACACTCCCTTTATAGCACACGGGTTTTATGTGAAAATTCATGTTCTTAAAATACTCTTAATGTCAGGCTACGTTGGCTTTGAGCCAAAAATGTCACTGTGTTATTGTTTGTTTTAAAGGGATTCATGTGTGTTGTATGGACGGGACAGGAAAGCACTTGTTGTCCTTAGCCCGGACGCTGCTACATCTGGAACTGCCGCTGCTGGTGGCCGAGCAGACACTTTTAAACCAAAAAAAAAAAAAAAAACGCGATGGCTTCTCCAAATATTTGGTGTCCCAGCCTGGAGCCGGGACTGCGCTGAGGCCCGGATCAAGTCACCCGTACATCTGTTTGGGTCTGACTGGGTGGTGGGCCTGAGGGGGGACAAGAGCGAAACTCGGCCTTCAGTTGCTATATTGTTAAACCCGAGCGTGAGAGCTGAGAGGACCCCAAAAACGAGCTTTTCTTCTTGGTGATTAAGTTTTTAGGTGGTTTTTGCACACTAAGTCCACTTGATTATGAGGTATGCAGTTTGTGGTAGAATGTTCTAGTGGCCTTGAAGCATGCAGAGGGATCAGAACTGGACCTAACAGACCTTCAATCCTCTGTAATCTTGGTGCTAAGGTATGAAGCTTGATCTGATCCAGCGATCAGTCCCATCCAAAGTTTCTACTGATGTTCACTTAAAACCTGGCTTCTGTTGACTGAAAACAAGCGATGTCCCTTTTCTTTCTTTTCAGGCCAGTTGGGAGAAAAAATGGAAGCGAGGCTTCCTCTTATTTTATTTTTTAAAATCTTCAGGGCTCAGTTTTTAAGTACAAAGTGCGTCTACATTTAAAGGAACATCTGTACATTAGCAGATTGAAGTGTTTCAGATCAGTTTGTAAATAATGTGGTATTAAATACGTCCAGTGACTGAATAAAGGTAACTATGTCCAAAGTGTTGTGCATTCATAAACAACTATGTGACAAGTTAACAGCAGTGCAGTCGTCTCGTTGTTTTGTCTTCAGGACAAAGCGTGTGTGTGGGTGTGTGTGCGTGACAGTACTGCCGTAACTTGCAGAAAGTCATGTTCTATATATAAATATAATACATATATGAATATATTAAAAATGTTTACTGTCTGGATATGCATTGAATGTTTGCACAGAATCTGGGAGCAGGCTGCTCTGAACAAAAACGTCAAATGTCCTCAGCAGAACCTGGGGGGGGTCAAACATTAAAAAGACTTGTGTGGAGAAAAAAATAAATAAACTACAGATGTTTTCAAATGTGACTGTGTAATGGAGGAATACATTAACTGCATTTGTTTCTAATCTTTTTATATCTATTTTCACCTGAAGGTGATGTAAATGTTGTCTTATCCCTTTGATCTATGTTTCTTTGGTCTGTGTGATGGATAAAAGCAAGGTTCCAGCCAGCATGGCCTGGTTTCAGTGACAGCTTGGACAGCCTTTGGGTCAAAGGCAAACGTTTTTGAGGATGCTGGTTGGATCTTGGTTTTATTCCTGCCTGTGGAACCGAGAGCGGTCAATCTCCTGTCCAACCCTGTCGGACCCCAGACTGGCTCAGAGGAAGAGAAAAGAGCATTTGTTGTGTGGCATCCCCTCTGGATTGGCCTGTGCACCCCAGCCCTTGCCTTAACGTCTCCCTGTCTCTTTTCTTTGAACGCGGTGCTGATAGAGGGGCTTTTGTCCACTTTATCAGTATTTTCTTTTGTATTTTGTATGAGGACTGTACCGCCTTCTGTTCATGTTGAATCAAACCATGTCAAAGAAAAAAAGCAACACACGTCGTGAGTTATTTCGATTTTGTATGGCTGTAAATAAATAAATTATAAGCCTTGGTTGGTCCTATTAAATACGTGTGGATTTCTTCATCGAACGGCAACGAAACGCCTGGCATTAAAATCAAACCAGAAACATTTACAGCGTGAAACTACAGATTAACACCCAATTCAGGTCAATTCAACAAATAACATGCACAAAATTGAAACATAGTTGCCATCTTTATTCATAAATAGCACTACAGTATGAATATAAATCTTAAATTACTGTTTATTTTCAAATACTCTGCTGTTGGAAGCTCCTGGGGGGGGAAGACCACTGATGAACATGAGTATTGCATAAAGCCTTGGCAGCGGTTAATCACTACACCCTGTTACTATGACGACAAACCTTGGACGGAGACGCTGACACTCATTTCCTCAGGAATATAAAACACTGCCAGTTTAAAAACAGGCGTGATACATTCACTTCAATTTGAAGTAGGTTGGGGTTTTTTCTTCAGTCATTCAATACAAAAAATATTGGTAAGTTAAAAAAAAAAAAAGTCAAAGGTACTCCAGTCATTAAGTCAGAATGCTGAACTATTAATTAGCAAAGAGACTTTCGGTGTCAAAATATCTACTGGTTTGTGAAAAATATACACCGTGCTCTAGTATTCAGCGGCAGTAGGCACTCCTGTGTGAGGTAGATCAGAGACGTGTACATGAGCTGAGATGAAGCAACGCACGTGTGGGGACAAACGATGACGAGAGCTGAACAGGGAAGTCCGAGCAATATTCCAGTGATCTGCTGCTCTCGCCGGTCACACAGAGGTTCTCTTTAGAGAAGAAACAGTCTCACTTTCACAATCGCCCGAGGGAACGCCTGTCCACTCCCAGGACAAGTGTTCACCTCATCCTCTCGTTCTCTGTCATCTGCCACAGCCCCAGGTTCAAGACTTTAAGGCATGGGAGTTGTGTGATCCTCTCCAGGCCCCTCTTGGTGATCTTGGTGCAGCCGTAGAGGTCGATCCCTGTCAGCTGGGTCAGGTGGTCGGCTATCAGCTCCAGGCCCTTGTCTGTGATCCTCCCGCACTGGCCGATGTTGAGCGTTTTGAGTTCGTGCATCTGCCGCACCATTCTGTTGATGCCATCGTCGCTGATGTGGCAGGAGCAGAGGGAGAGGGACTTCAGCTGGTACAGGCCCTGCGCGATGTAGGCCAGGCTCTGGTCCCCGATCTTGTCACAGAACGACACGTCAAGCCCAGACAGCCGGAGGGACCCCATGGCCAGGTGCATTATCCCCGTGTCGCTGATGTTATCGCACGACCGCAAGTTCAGGCTGCAGAGGTGGGTCATGTGAGACAGGTGGATCATCCCCACATCTGAGATTCCCCCACAGAAACTGAGGTTGAGCACCTTGAGCTTGTTAAGGCCCTTTGAGACGTGTTTGAGTGACAGATCTGTCAGCTTTTGGCAATCCTGCAAGGTTAGCTTCTCCAGGGACAAACAGCCCTCTGCAGCGCTGCGGGTCATGCCGGACAGGTGACCGATGCCTACGTCAGAAACGTGCCTGCAGCTGCGCAGGTTGAGGCTTTTGAGTCTGTGCAGACCCCAGGCCACGAGCAGCAGGCCCGTGTTGGTGATGTTGCTACAGCCTCCGAGTTCAAGCACCTCCAGGTTTTTGAGATACTCGGCGATCTTGCCCAGGCTGGAGTCGGTGATCTGTTTGCAGAGACTGAGGTTGAGCACTCGCAGGGATGGGATGTCCTGCACGAAGGCATGTCCAAGTCCGCTGTCAGTGAGGTTGAAGCAGCCGCACAGGTTAAGGCTTTCGATGTGAGGCATCCCTTGGATCACGTAGCTCAGACTTCGCCTCAAGCTGAGGATCTGAACTTTTTTGATCCCTCTGGTCTGCAGGCTGGGGAACAGAGACGGGTTAGCTCGTCGCAGATGGAGCTTGGCTTCCACCCCCCTCCACACAGACTTGTGGTAAGACGCGTCCCTCCAGGCCGCGCACACTTGGGCTACTCTCCCTTTGTCTTTGACGTCCAAATAGCTGAAAATAATGGCCAGGATCTCCGGGAAAAGGCACGATATGTGTGTCTCGTATTCAAACATGACTCCTCGTTGACTGTTTTAGCAGCAAGGGTTCGGTGCAGGCGACAAGACGGCCGAGGTCGGCTTCCCCAAACTGCCGTCGAATTTGCGAACCAGGCTAACGATAGCCAATTAGCTTTGTGTACAAGGTAACAAAAAAACACCCATCTTTGAGATCACGGTTATTTTGGCATCCGATATGGCACAAAAAAATCGGACCCTTACGAGAAAGTTCCAACGATAACGCAGATTAGCGAAACTCCAAAAAGGCAGTCGTAATATTTACGGTAGCAGGCTAGGCTAATGCCGCGGCATTTATCGTTAGCAAGTAGCATTTACTGTCCAAACTTCTGAGCTTCGACGCTGAACAAAGTCCCCGCAGCACTTTTCAAAACAGCTTATCGTTCACTCTCGCCCATAACAAGTGATGTCCGATAACTTTTTCTTCCCAGATTATAGAAACTTTCCTTCCGTAGCTGCTGAAACATTGTCGCTAACGACAGCGCATCCCGGATCTCAACAAATGAATAACCCAGTCCAATCTGTTCCCAGCGCTTTATCCGCTCACTGGCGCCTTCTGCCGAAGGCGCCGTGTTACTACACCCGCCTCTCTCGGAAGGGCCATGTCGTTTATCTCCTATTCAATAAACAACAGAATTCTATCATCGGGTCATTTTATGGTGGTCAATTACACAACCCGTCTGATCCTTAATACTAGGATACAGGACTTCTAAAAAAAATGAGTTTACCATCATCCATCCATCCATCCACACATCCATCTATCCATCGTCCATCCATCCATCCACTCTTCCTTCCTTCCATCCTTCCATCCATCTACCCATTGTCCATCCATCCACTCTTCCTTCCTTCCATCCTTCCACTCTTCCTTCCTTCCATCCTTCCTTCCATCCATCCATCCACTCTTCCTTCCTTCCTTCCATCCACTCTTCCTTCCTTCCTTCCTTCCTTCCTTCCTTCCTTCCTTCCTTCCTTCCTTCCTTTCCTTCCTTCCTTCCTTCCTTCCTGGCCACACACATGGTGATTGTAGTCCATCTGCAAATTTCAGATTAGTAAATGTAGTCAGTTTTGTCTTTACCATGTGAAAAATGAAAGTTTTACTTTGGTTTTAATGTGAAACCCTGTAACCCCCCCCCATCCCCCCCAAAAAACAAACAAAACAACACAAACATTTCCTGCCATTTCTCAGGTGCTGGAGGAGGCAGTTGCTGGAGAAATAGAATGAAGTTTAGTAATATTGCACCGTTGGGCCTTGATGTCAGGAAAATTTGGGTTTTTACTGTCAGAAATATAGATATGGACCAACTAAGGCTTTAGTTGCAGGATTGTTACTGAAGCACTATAACACTAAATATGAAAAATAATCACACAACAAACCTTGTTAGGATTCATTATTTATCATACTAATATATCAATGACATACTAATAATCATGTGGTTGTTCAAACATGTTCCAGTCAAACCTCTGAAAGGGCTTCAGTGGTGTGTGGGAGGGAAACAGCACCAATGAGAACAACTTGTCCACTGAAATCAGTTGTTTTTCCAGCCAACACTCCCAGTCCCGAGGCTTAGTCTGCTGAGACCTGACAGCCTCACCGTCAGGAACATCCACCTGTCCCTGCACCATCCTAAAACCATCCTGTCTGGCTTTAAATATATAAGCTAAAAGAAGGTTAACGATTTTCTTATCAGTCGTTCGCTTTTTTCCTCCTGTGACCCATAAAGATCACCTTTCTGCAATTTTATCTGCAGGTTTTCTGCAGGTGCTCGTTCAGTTTTCCTACATTTAACGGCACGTTTATCTAACTTCTTGACCCCCTGATGCGCCAGTAGCTTAAATTCCCCCCCAACCGCTCATAATTGAAGAAGCCTTTCAGGTGAGACAAAATGTCTTCCAAGAACCGTTGCTGCAGCCATCCGGATCACAGCCACGGGGGGGATCTGCATGTGCTTCCTTACCAGCAAGTTTCTGGAGGTCCATGGGACGTCTTTGATGGCGGCTAGGGTGAGCCACTGCTCGGCAAAGTCTTTAGGTGGTATTACAGTTGGGCTCACCCCATACAACACCAGTTGTGCTGTAAGGAACTCCCTTACTGGCAAGTACGGGAATTGCAAGGAGCCGGCCATTGCCCACTGGTCTTCAGCAGCACCGCACTCCCAGAGGAGATGCCTCACCGACTCAGGCGTGCGACAACCAGGCCGGGGGCAGGTTGCGTGTGCCGCCATGCCTCGGGAGTGCATGACGGACCTGACCGGGAGGATCTCATGAGCCACCATCCACGACAGGTCCCAGAGTCTGTTTGGGAGAACAGGACGGTTCACGTCGCGCCAAACAGTTGAGGGCTCACCTAATGCGAGGCCGCGCACTGGACTCACTGGCTCGCGCTCCTGCACAACAGAAATCAAAGAGCAGTGGTTAGTTAAAATATGCAAGTCCTCATTTTCCAATTTAAAATGCGCTAAAAACCTCTGGATAAAACCATATGCCGTCGGTAGGTTAAAAGACACGGGCACCGTGAGGTTTACTGGTTCGATTTTAAGTTTTCTGAGGTACGCCCCCATCTAAAAGCATGCCATTGCCGCTGTCTTTGGGTTTTTGGATGAGGCTGTGACTATGCCCATATGTATGGCTGTGAACCTGCCCCCTAAAAACAGGTGCAGGTCTGGGACATCTTTTCCTCCTTTTTCTTTTGGTTTTTTCATGATTGATCTCTTCAGTTTTTCCACCTTGGACCCCCACAGGAAGTAAAAGATGGCTCTCTCCAATTCTAAAACCACACTTCTGGGAGGGGAAAAAAAAGAACCCCATTGATTCATTTGTCCCTTCTCAAGATCTGTGCCAGTGGTTCAATACAGATAACGTAGAGGATAACGGACACCCCTGACAGACACCGCAGTTAATGTCCACTGCTTTTGTCAAATGCCCATTAAACAAAATTTTGCTGGTGATGTCCCAGTACAGCAAGCCCACCCAAGCTACAAATCTTTCTGGGAACCTCATTTTTTGCAGTACCTGGAAAAGGTACTGGTGCAAGACCCGATCGAAGGCTTTCTCAAAGTCTAAATTTAAAACTACTAGCCGTATGTTTCTGTCTCTCGCATAACAGATGGTGTCTCGGATCTGTACGAGGCTGTCGGTGATCTTCCTCCCCGGAATGGCACAGGCTTGATCCAGGTCAATCACCTCTGTGGACATACATGTTGCTAAACGTTTGCTAAAAAGTTTGCAGTCAACATTTAAAAGTGTGATAGGTCTCCAGTTCTTTAGTTTTGTCTTGTCTTTTTGTTTGTGAAGAAGAGTCACTATCCCTACTCTAAAACTGTCAGGAAGTCGGTTGAGTCCTTCAAATTCCATAAAAACAGTGATTAAATCAGGTGCTAAAATGTCCCAAAAAGTCAAATAAAATTCTACAGGAAGTCCATCTTGTCCAGGGGACTTCCCAGTCTTAAAACTACGTATACAATTATTTAACTCTAAAAGTAAAAAAAGTAAAAAAAAAACTCTAAAAGTAAAATCCTGGGATAAAAGCACGCTGTTGTTCACTGTTCTATTTAGGAATTTTAAGATTTCATTCATGGTGTCAATTCGAACAGGTTTTTCTTTATACAATTACAATTATACAAATACAACTTTATACAATCCATAAAAGCTTTCAATTGTCTCTTTTATTTCATCTATTGTTTCGGTTGTGCACCCATTTTCTTTAGTCAGTTTTGTAATGGTCCCCCCTTTGTTTATGATTTTCTTGAAGAAATACCTTGTGCACTTTTCCCCCTCCTCAATATCCTGTTCCCTGCTTCTTAAAATGACACCTTTGCTTTTAATTTCTGATATAACCAACATCTCTTTTTTTACTTGTTTAATTTCTTCATTAAAGTCTATACCTTGTAGGTTAAGGTTAAAATAGCGCTGTAGTCGCTTCTGCGGTCCCATCATGCGTCTGGTTTCCTTATTCTTTTTTTCCTTACCTGCCTGCCTAAAGAAAGTCCGGGTCCTTCCATTCACCATTTCCCACCAGCTTACTCGTATGTCGTAAAAGTCCTGAAGGGTCTGCCACTCTTTGTACTGCTCCCTGTACTGTCTAACTAACTCCCTATCTTCCAAGAGGAAGCAGTTGAGTTTCCACAGGGCACTTCCTGATGTCACACCTGAAGGCAGTGAAAGGGTGCAGGAGAGCATAAGGTGATCAGAGAAGAAGACAGGTGTTAGTCTAGCATCAGTTGCTGGGCAGTCCCGTGTAAAAACATAATCTATGCGGGAGGCTCTGGTGCCATCACCACTGAACCAGGTGAAGCCCTCCTCCTTGGGATGCATGGTTTTAAAACAGTCTTGAAGCTTAAAATCCCTGCATATGCCCTGTAATAAAACTGATGTTTTGTCTACTTAAAATCTTCCCCTGTTCTTCTCCTATCTTCCCTACTTAAAATACAGTTAAAATCTCCCCCTACTACTAAAGGTGCCCTACCTAGCATGTGGGACTGCAAGTCTTCTAAAAGGTCATACCTGTCATTCTTATCATTAAAGCCATAAACATTTAAGATTTTAAAGTCCTGTCCCATAAAAGTCAAATGTGTTAAAAGCACCCGACCATTTCTCACCACAGTGCTACCTTTTACCAGAACCTGGGGATTTTTGATTAAAATGGCCACTCCATCATTTCTGTTTTCATTGGATCCACTCCAAAGGGATGTCTGTGGCCACATCTCCTCCCACTGACGGTAGTGGTTTAAAAAAGGTAGGCCACATTCCTGTATTAAAAACACATCAGACTTAAAGGAACTTAAAAAGGATAAAACACTTTGGGCTCTAACTCTTGACCTCAGACTTCTCAGAGGAAATGTTGAGAGTCATGAGTATGTTTAAAGCGTCATGGACAATGTCCGCCACCCTCTGCACACTGTCATCCACAGCCAGAGAAGCCTGATCAGCCAGAGGCTGCGCCTCCCCAAGTACAGGACAAACAGACTGGGGAACTCATTCATCCCCCGAGCCATCAGACTGTTCAACTCCTCACTGGGGGGGTGCAACAGAAGGACTGGAACAACACTGCAATAACATAATACTGGGACATCCATTCATTCATTCATTTCATTTATTTACATTTCTATAGTTTTGTGTTTATATTCTATTTGTAATTTATTCTATTTTATTTCTTATTTTATTCTATTTTTATTATTTTTAATATTTTAAACAGTGCTGTACGTTTCTTTGGGGAGATGCTAATTTCCCTAATGGACACCCCCTAAAGGGATCAATAAAGTACCCTGATTCTGAAAAAAAAAAAGTACAACATTTTAAAAGAAAAGGACCTGTGCTGCAACAGGTCCTCATCGCAAGATCCCCCTACATCCAGGAGGTGAGCTTTGAGTATCTGTCCTCCTGAAAGCAAAGTCTGCTCGCTTTCTGAGTGGAGTTGACTGTAGTGCTACATTTAGAAAAGAACATACACTGGGTGAACTAGAAGAGGTGCCACTGTCCTGATCCACAGGGGGACTGTGGTGCTCAGATTCAGCTCTCCCTTTAACACTTTAACAATCGGATGAAACAAATTTACGGATGAAACAAATTTTACATTTTTTTATGCATTTTAAACAAAAAAGTAAGAACAGGAAGACCAATGGAGAAGATACAGGAAGAGAACAAAAAGCTGCTGAGGTCAGTGACGGAGCTTCAGCATGAAGTCAGGCAGCTAAAAGAACAGCTGGCTGAGAAGGACGAGCAGTTGAGCCGGAGCACCGAAAGGCGCCAGATAAGAACAGTGGCTCATATGGACACCCTGACCCAGCTGAACCAGGCAAGGGCTGATCTCACAGTCAGCCAAGAGAAGTGCTCTGATCTGGAGGAGAAGTTGCGCAGTGGAACCAATGACAGCCACCAGAGTCCGGAGCACGGAGACCAGGTAGAGCTCTCCAAGAAAGAAGAGGCTCTGAAACTTCAATTCTCAGAAAAAGAACAGCAGATGGAGGCGTGGATGAGGCAGAGGCTCATTGGCGCGCAGGAAGAATTCCAGAGGAAGCTCCTGGAGGAGAGAGAGAAGGACCAGCGTGAGATGCGTGAGAGAGAGGAGAGGCTGAGACAGCAGCTTGAGAGAGGGATGAGGGAAGAGAGGGACAACTGCTTGAAGAAGCAGCTGACCACGTTGATCGAGTCCTGGCAGACCGAAGCTCAGCGGTGGAGAAAACACCAGTCAGAGCTGGAGGAGAAACTCCACGAACAAGAGACCCTGCGAAAACAGCAAGAGGAGGAGAGGAAGCAGGAAACTGAGCGCTTCCAAGAGAACTTCCAGCAGCTTTGGGTAAGCAGCCGCAGATTTGTTTGTCCCGTCACTCCTGGTTTTGGAAGTTTAAATGTGTGGGTGTGAAAACTTAAACCAATTCTTCCTTTCATCAGAACTACATTGAAAAGAAGGAGAAAAAGAAGAAGAAGAAGAAAGGGGTCTGGAGCAGGATTCTAAAATTTTGGAAAAAGTGAACTCCAACACTTTTCCTTGCGTCCTGCCCTCAGTAGTTTTCCACTCTACCTGTCAGCCACTCCCACCTCATCAGGCCAACTCCACTCACCTGTCGGCTCCGCTGCAGCTCGTCCCAGACCTGCCTGTCTTTATCCTGCCCGCCTCGCCTGTTCCCCAGAAAACCTGCCTGCTTCCTGTCTCCGACCACGCACTCTGCCTCCGTGGCTCCAGCTATAATCTGCTTCCCCGGCTTCGACTCCTGTGCCTGGCCTCGACTCGTCTGCCGCTCGCCCCTCATCGGTACCTCTGCCTTGCCGCCCGGCTCTGGACCCCTCCCCTCGGCCGTTCCACCAAGAGTAAACCCATTCCCTTCCCCTAATCCTAAACCCAGAGGCTCCTTTTGGGCCACTGGTTTGAAGAAGACTGTTTCCTGAAATCACGGGGCTTCATAAATGCAGAAGCTGTCCTGGAAAAAATGTTCTATGTATCTAATGGCTTTGTCTGAACACGTCTGTGTCTGAACTGTGGGACGGCAATTGTGAGTATGTCTTTCCCTCCTTGGCTGTCTGTCCAGCTGTTGGACAGTGGCAGCCCGAGGAAGACGACCTGCTGTCCCTGAAGTCTTCGGTATCAGTGGATTTTGAAGGTGTCGGGAGGAAAGATCTCTACATCTTAGCTGTGAAGGTCAGAAACTTGCGCTCCCTGGAAGGGCTGAAGACGTCAGGGTGGACTAGTTTTTTTGGCGCAGGCTCTTCCCCGGGGGGTTGTTGGCGGTCCCTGTACAAGCCTCCTGTTGATAAACGGACAGGAGACCTCCAGTGGAGGATTGTGCATGGGGCCATAGCTACTAACAGGTATCTGGTGCACCTTGACCCCAGCACAGGGGATGGCTGTCCTTTCTGCTCCCAGTCAGAAACTATCTACCACCTCTTTGTCCTGTGTCCCAGACTGGTGGGGCTGTTTGGACAGCTGCAGAGGTGGTTTCTTGGGTTAGGTAAGGGCTTTTCTTTCAGGACGTTTATCTTTGGTCCACACTACCTTGCAAGGAGGAAGGCTGTACACCAGTTGGTCAATGTCCTCTCGGGGACGGCTAAGTTGGCCATATGGAAGACCAGGAAGAACCGGGTGAGAGGTCAGGGGTCAGAGGACGTGGTGGCCATGATGACTGGACTGCTGGCAGCTCAGCTCGGCTCAGGGTGGAATTTAATTTTTATAAACTGACCGGCCAAATTGGCACATTCGAAGACATCTGGGGCGTGAGAGATGTCCTGTGTTCAGTTAGGGAGAACTGCTTGGTTTTGAATTTTTGAAGGTCTCCAATCTCTCACTCTGAATTGTGTAAATGCAAATGTGAATAATACATGTAAATAAAGGTGTTGTTAAATATCTCTCTCTCTCTCTCTCTCCTCTATATATCGCTTATGAAGGTGAACAGCGTTTGTGTTTTAATGTCCAGACGAAATTTCTGATTCACTCATGAGAATGGCATTAGGAGTTCATGTTAATTTTCATGGAAAAACACGTCTTTACCAAAGTTACTGTGCATACATAAGCTGTTATTTTACATTACTCTATAGTCAACTACAATCTGCCATGTCTCCAAAGATGTCCTCATCCTCTGGTGGTTTCTGCAGGTGTGGGAAGACCTCAAGTACCGTAATTGTTGGCACAGTGGACAGCATTTCATCTTTTTCTCGTGAATCTGCTGCAAGGCCTGTGGAAAGACCTGGTTTGCTGACAACCCTCGATGGCTGGAGAAGCTGCCTAACCGTTCATCATCAGAGCAGATCAAAGACAGTGTTCTGTAGAACCAGCCACTGAAACAGCAGCGCTAGTGGGAATGCTAGTTTTGTTGTTTTTGTCCAATTGTATTTAATCTTTTAGTTGAATATTTATGTCAGCAATTAAGTCATCAGAAATCTACCCCCAATGTGCCTACGACACATCAACTGAAAGCACTTTCTGACTTTTCTGTCTTGTTGAAGCGTCTGTGGTCCCACTCAGTTGCTCTAACTTAATTTTATTACACCTATTCAACATTTAGAAAAAGCTCAGTGTGTCCTATTTCAGTGGTAATTGTTTATTTTGCTGGAGATGGACTTAAAAGGATGCACTGATTGAATGGTAAAATGGCTAGCACAATAAAATATCAATGTATTTTAATTATAACAGAAAATGGCAAAAATGACAGAATGCATAAAATAAATGAAAGCAGATACACATGGGGGTGTGAACACCTACATCTGCTGGATTCAAAGAGTGTTTGCATTTTTTACATTTTTAAATAAGGATGCAAATAATTTGAGCAGTCTGAAATTATTGAATTACAATATTAATGGAAAAACTCATTTTAGGATCCCACAATTATGTTGTGAATTACTTCAGCATAAAAAAATCCCCAAAAACTAAAAGCCATTAGATACATAGAACATTTTTTCCAGGACAACTTCTGCATTTATGAAGCCCCGTGATTTCAGGAAACAGTCTTCTTCAAACCAGTGGCCCAAAAGGAGCCTCTGGGTTTAGGATTAGGGGAAGGGAATGGGTTTACTCTTGGTGGAACGGCCGAGGGGAGGGGTCCAGAGCCGGGCGGCAAGGCAGAGGTACCGATGAGGGGCGAGCGGCAGACGAGTCGAGGCCAGGCACAGGAGTCGAAGCCGGGAAGCAGATTATAGCTGGAGGCACGGAGGCAGAGTGCGTGGTCGGAGACAGGAAGCAGGCAGGTTTCCTGGGGAACAGGCGAGGCGGGCAGGATGAAGACAGGCAGGTCTGGGACGAGCTGCAGCGGAGCCGACAGGTGAGTGGAGTTGGCCTGATGAGGTGGGAGTGGCTGACAGGTAGAGTGGAAAACTACTGAGGGCAGGACGCAAGGAAAAGTGTTGGAGTTCACTTTTTCCAAAATTTTAGAATCCTGCTCCAGACCCCTTTCTTCTTCTTCTTTTTCTCCTTCTTTTCAATGTAGTTCTGATGAAAGGAAGAATTGGTTTAAGTTTTCACACCCACACATTTAAACTTCCAAAACCAGGAGTGACGGGACAAACAAATCTGCGGCTGCTTACCCAAAGCTGCTGGAAGTTCTCTTGGAAGCGCTCAGTTTCCTGCTTCCTCTCCTCCTCTTGCTGTTTTCGCAGGGTCTCTTGTTCGTGGAGTTTCTCCTCCAGCTCTGACTGGTGTTTTCTCCACCGCTGAGCTTCGGTCTGCCAGGACTCGATCAACGTGGTCAGCTGCTTCTTCAAGCAGTCGTCCCTCTCTTCCCTCATCCCTCTCTCAAGCTGCTGTCTCAGCCTCTCCTCTCTCTCACGCATCTCACGCTGGTCCTTCTCCTTCTCCTCCAAGAGCTTCCTCTGGAATTCTTCCTGCGCGCCAATGAGCCTCTGCCTCATCCACGCCTCCATCTGCTGTTCTTTTTCTGAGAATTGAAGTTTCAGAGCCTCTTCTTTCTTGGAGAGCTCTACCTGGTCTCCGTGCTCCGGACTCTGGTGGCTGTCATTGGTTCCACTGCGCAACTTCTCCTCCAGATCAGAGCACTTCTCTTGGCTGACTGTGAGATCAGCCCTTGCCTGGTTCAGCTGGGTCAGGGTGTCCATATGAGCCACTGTTCTTATCTGGCGCGCCTTTCGGTGCTCCGGCTCAACTGCTCGTCCTTCTCAGCCAGCTGTTCTTTTAGCTGCCTGACTTCATGCTGAAGCTCCGTCACTGACCTCAGCAGCTTTTTGTTCTCTTCCTGTATCTTCTCCATTGGTCTTCCTGTTCTTACTTTTTTGTTTAAAATGTAGATCGCTTTAGCAGCTTCTGTTATGTTATTCTGTTATGCTGTTTCACTAACACAAGTAGATAGTTTAAGTATATTAGGATTTATGTTTAGGACTAGAGTTTTAGTCTTTGGTGTTGTGCCTTTAATGTCCTTTTTTGTCAGGCTTTGACAAGGCTTTATGGTTTTGTCAGGCTTTAAAAGTTTTAACCGTTCATCATCAGAGCACATCAAAGACAGTGTTCTGTAGAACCAGCCAATGGAACAGCAGCACTACAGGGAGTGCAGAATTTTTAGGCAAGTTGTAATTTTGAGGATTCATTTTATTATTGAATAACAGCCATGTTCTTAATGAACCCAAAAGACTCATTAATATCAAAGTTGAATATTTTTGGGAGTTGGAGTGGGGCTTTTTTAGTTTTAGCTATTTTAGGAGGATATCTGTGTGCAGGTGACTATTACTTTGCGCATAATTATTAGGCAACTTAACAAAAAACGAATATATACCCATTTCAATTATTTATTTTCACCAGGGAAACCAATATAACAGCTCAACAATCACAAATATACATTTCTGACATTCAAAAACAAATCAGTGACCAATATAGCCACCTTTCTTTGCAAACACACTCAAAAGCCTGCCATCCATGGATTCTGTCGTGTGTTTTGATCTGTTCACGATCAACATTGCGTGCAGCAGCAACCACAGCCTCCCAGACACTGCTTTCCCTCCTTGTAAATCTCACATTTGATGAGGGACCACAGGTTCTCTGTGGGGTTCAGATCAGGTGAACAAGGAGGCCATGTCATTAGTTTTTCTTCTTTTAGGCCCTTTCTTGCCAGCCAGGCTGTGGAGCACTTGGATGCGTGTGATGGAACATTGTCCTGCATGAAAATCATGTTTTTCTTGAAGGATGCAGACTTCTTCCTGTACCACTGCTTAAAGAAGGTGTCTTCCAGAAACTGGCAGGAGGACTGGCAGTTGAGCTTTAATCCATCCTCAACCCGAAAAGGCCCCACAAGCTCATCTTTGATGATACCAGCCCATATCAGTACCCCACCTCCACCTTGCTGGCGTCTGAGTCGGACTGGAGCTGTCTGCCCTTTACCGATCCAGCCACGGGCCCATCCATCTGGCCCATCAAGACTCACTCTCATTTCATCAGTCCATAAAACCCTAGAAAAATCAGTCTTGAGATATTTCTTGGCCCAGTCTTGACTTTTCAGCTTGTGTCTTGTTCAGTGGTGGTCGTTTTTTTAGCCTTTCTTACCTTGGCCATGTCTCTGAGTATTGCTCACTTGTGCTTTTGGGCACTCCAGTGATGTTGCAGCTCTGAAATATGGCCAAACTGATGGCAAGTGGCATCTTGGCAGCTGCACGCTTGACTTTTCTCAGTTCATGGGCAGTTATTTTGCACCTTGGTTTTTCCACACGCTTCTTGCGACCCTGTTGACTATTTTGAAGGAAACGCTTGATTGTTTCAATGTATTTTAATTATAACAGAAAATGCCAAAAATGACAGAATGCATAAAATAAATGAAAGCAGATACACATGGGGGTGTGAACACCTACATCTTCTGCTGGATTCAAAGAGTGTTTGCATTTTTTACATTTTTAAAAAGGATGCAAATAATTTGAACAGTCTGAAATTATTAAAAATATTGAATTACAATATTAATGGAAAAACTCATTTTAGGATCCCACAATTATGTTGTGAATTACTTCAGCATAAAAAAATCCCCAAAAACTAAAAGCCATTAGATACATAGAACATTTTTTCCAGGACAACTTCTGCATTTATGAAGCCCCGTGATTTCAGGAAACAGTCTTCTTCAACCAGTGGCCCAAAAGGAGCCTCTGGGTTTAGGATTAGGGGAAGGGAATGGGTTTACTCTTGGTGGAACGGCCGAGGGGAGGGGTCCAGAGCCGGGCGGCAAGGCAGAGGTACCGATGAGGGGCGAGCGGCAGACGAGTCGAGGCCAGGCACAGGAGTCGAAGCCGGGGAAGCAGATTATAGCTGGAGCCACGGAGGCAGAGTGCGTGGTCGGAGACAGAAAGCAGGCAGGTTTCCTGGGGAACAGGCGAGGCGGGCAGGATGAAGACAGGCAGGTCTGGGACGAGCTGCAGCGGAGCCGACAGGTGAGTGGAGTTGGCCTGATGAGGTGGGAGTGGCTGACAGGTAGAGTGGAAAACTACTGAGGGCAGGACGCAAGGAAAAGTGTTGGAGTTCACTTTTTCCAAAATTTTAGAATCCTGCTCCAGACCCCTTTCTTCTTCTTCTTTTTCTCCTTCTTTTCAATGTAGTTCTGATGAAAGAAGAATTGGTTTAAGTTTTCACACCCACACATTTAAACTTCCAAAACCAGGAGTGACGGGACAAACAAATCTGCGGCTGCTTACCCAAAGCTGCTGGAAGTTCTCTTGGAAGCGCTCAGTTTCCTGCTGCTTCCTCTCCTCCTCTTGCTGTTTTCGCAGGGTCTCTTGTTCGTGGAGTTTCTCCTCCAGCTCTGACTGGTGTTTTCTCCACCGCTGAGCTTCGGTCTGCCAGGACTCGATCAACGTGGTCAGCTGCTTCTTCAAGCAGTCGTCCCTCTCTTCCCTCATCCCTCTCTCAAGCTGCTGTCTCAGCCTCTCCTCTCTCTCGCGCATCTCACGCTGGTCCTTCTCCTTCTCCTCCAAGAGCTTCCTCTGGAATTCTTCCTGCGCGCCAATGAGCCTCTGCCTCATCCACGCCTCCATCTGCTGTTCTTTTTCTGAGAATTGAAGTTTCAGAGCCTCTTCTTTCTTGGAGAGCTCTACCTGGTCTCCGTGCTCCGGACTCTGGTGGCTGTCATTGGTTCCACTGCGCAACTTCTCCTCCAGATCAGAGCACTTCTCTTGGCTGACTGTGAGATCAGCCCTTGCCTGGTTCAGCTGGGTCAGGGTGTCCATATGAGCCACTGTTCTTATCTGGCGCCTTTCGGTGCTCCGGCTCAACTGCTCGTCCTTCTCAGCCAGCTGTTCTTTTAGCTGCCTGACTTCATGCTGAAGCTCCGTCACTGACCTCAGCAGCTTTTTGTTCTCTTCCTGTATCTTCTCCATTGGTCTTCCTGTTCTTACTTTTTTGTTTAAAATGTAGATCGCTTTAGCAGCTTCTGTTATGTTATTCTGTTATGCTGTTTCACTAACACAAGTAGATAGTTTAAGTATATTAGGATTTATGTTTAGGACTAGAGTTTTAGTCTTTGGTGTTGTGCCTTTAATGTCCTTTTTGTCAGGCTTTGACAAGGCTTTATGGTTTTGTCAGGCTTTAAAAGTTTTAACCGTTCATCATCAGAGCACATCAAAGACAGTGTTCTGTAGAACCAGCCAATGGAACAGCAGCACTACAGGGAGTGCAGAATTTTTAGGCAAGTTGTAATTTTGAGGATTCATTTTATTATTGAATAACAGCCATGTTCTTAATGAACCCAAAAGACTCATTAATATCAAAGTTGAATATTTTTGGGAGTTGGAGTGGGGCTTTTTTAGTTTTAGCTATTTTAGGAGGATATCTGTGTGCAGGTGACTATTACTTTGCGCATAATTATTAGGCAACTTAACAAAAAACGAATATATACCCATTTCAATTATTTATTTTCACCAGGGAAACCAATATAACAGCTCAACAATCACAAATATACATTTCTGACATTCAAAAACAAATCAGTGACCAATATAGCCACCTTTCTTTGCAAACACACTCAAAAGCCTGCCATCCATGGATTCTGTCGGTGTTTTGATCTGTTCACGATCAACATTGCGTGCAGCAGCAACCACAGCCTCCCAGACACTGCTTTCCCTCCTTGTAAATCTCACATTTGATGAGGGACCACAGGTTCTCTGTGGGGTTCAGATCAGGTGAACAAGGAGGCCATGTCATTAGTTTTTCTTCTTTTAGGCCCTTTCTTGCCAGCCAGGCTGTGGAGCACTTGGATGCGTGTGATGGAACATTGTCCTGCATGAAAATCATGTTTTTCTTGAAGGATGCAGACTTCTTCCTGTACCACTGCTTAAAGAAGGTGTCTTCCAGAAACTGGCAGGAGGACTGGCAGTTGAGCTTTAATCCATCCTCAACCCGAAAAGGCCCCACAAGCTCATCTTTGATGATACCAGCCCATATCAGTACCCCACCTCCACCTTGCTGGCGTCTGAGTCGGACTGGAGCCGTCTGCCCTTTACCGATCCAGCCACGGGCCCATCCATCTGGCCCATCAAGACTCACTCTCATTTCATCAGTCCATAAAACCCTAGAAAAATCAGTCTTGAGATATTTCTTGGCCCAGTCTTGACTTTTCAGCTTGTGTCTTGTTCAGTGGTGGTCGTTTTTTAGCCTTTCTTACCTTGCCATGTCTCTGAGTATTGCTCACTTGTGCTTTTGGGCACTCCAGTGATGTTGCAGCTCTGAAATATGGCCAAACTGATGGCAAGTGGCATCTTGGCAGCTGCACGCTTGACTTTTCTCAGTTCATGGGCAGTTATTTTGCACCTTGGTTTTTCCACACGCTTCTTGCGACCCTGTTGACTATTTTGAAGGAAACGCTTGATTGTTTCAATGTATTTTAATTATAACAGAAAATGCCAAAAATGACAGAATGCATAAAATAATGAAAGCAGATACACATGGGGGTGTGAACACCTACATCTTCTGCTGGATTCAAAGAGTGTTTGCATTTTTTACATTTTTAAAAAGGATGCAAATAATTTGAACAGTCTGAAATTATTAAAAATATTGAATTACAATATTAATGGAAAAACTCATTTTAGGATCCCACAATTATGTTGTGAATTACTTCAGCATAAAAAAATCCCCAAAAACTAAAAGCCATTAGATACATAGAACATTTTTTCCAGGACAACTTCTGCATTTATGAAGCCCCGTGATTTCAGGAAACAGTCTTCTTCAAACCAGTGGCCCAAAAGGAGCCTCTGGGTTTAGGATTAGGGGAAGGGAATGGGTTTACTCTTGGTGGAACGGCCGAGGGGAGGGGTCCAGAGCCGGGCGGCAAGGCAGAGGTACCGATGAGGGGCGAGCGGCAGACGAGTCGAGGCCAGGCACAGGAGTCGAAGCCGGGGAAGCAGATTATAGCTGGAGCCACGGAGGCAGAGTGCGTGGTCGGAGACAGAAAGCAGGCAGGTTTCCTGGGGAACAGGCGAGGCGGGCAGGATGAAGACAGGCAGGTCTGGGACGAGCTGCAGCGGAGCCGACAGGTGAGTGGAGTTGGCCTGATGAGGTGGGAGTGGCTGACAGGTAGAGTGGAAAACTACTGAGGGCAGGACGCAAGGAAAAGTGTTGGAGTTCACTTTTTCCAAAATTTTAGAATCCTGCTCCAGACCCCTTTCTTCTTCTTCTTTTTCTCCTTCTTTTCAATGTAGTTCTGATGAAAGGAGGAATTGGTTTTAGTTTTCACACCCACACATTTAAACTTCCAAAACCAGGAGTGACGGGACAAACAAATCTGCGGCTGCTTACCCAAAGCTGCTGGAAGTTCTCTTGGAAGCGCTCAGTTTCCTGCTTCCTCTCCTCCTCTTGCTGTTTTCGCAGGGTCTCTTGTTCGTGGAGTTTCTCCTCCAGCTCTGACTGGTGTTTTCTCCACCGCTGAGCTTCGGTCTGCCAGGACTCGATCAACGTGGTCAGCTGCTTCTTCAAGCAGTCGTCCCTCTCTTCCCTCATCCCTCTCTCAAGCTGCTGTCTCAGCCTCTCCTCTCTCTCTCGCGCATCTCACGCTGGTCCTTCTCCTTCTCCTCCAAGAGCTTCCTCTGGAATTCTTCCTGCGCGCCAATGAGCCTCTGCCTCATCCACGCCTCCATCTGCTGTTCTTTTTCTGAGAATTGAAGTTTCAGAGCCTCTTCTTTCTTGGAGAGCTCTACCTGGTCTCCGTGCTCCGGACTCTGGTGGCTGTCATTGGTTCCACTGCGCAACTTCTCCTCCAGATCAGAGCACTTCTCTTGGCTGACTGTGAGATCAGCCCTTGCCTGGTTCAGCTGGGTCAGGGTGTCCATATGAGCCACTGTTCTTATCTGGCGCCTTTCGGTGCTCCGGCTCAACTGCTCGTCCTTCTCAGCCAGCTGTTCTTTTAGCTGCCTGACTTCATGCTGAAGCTCCGTCACTGACCTCAGCAGCTTTTTGTTCTCTTCCTGTATCTTCTCCATTGGTCTTCCTGTTCTTACTTTTTTGTTTAAAATGTAGATCGCTTTAGCAGCTTCTGTTATGTTATTCTGTTATGCTGTTTTACTAACACAAGTAGATAGTTTAAGTATATTAGGATTTATGTTTAGGACTAGAGTTTTAGTCTTTGGTGTTGTGCCTTTAATGTCCTTTTTTGTCAGGCTTTGACAAGGCTTTATGGTTTTGTCAGGCTTTAAAAGTTTTAACCGTTCATCATCAGAGCACATCAAAGACAGTGTTCTGTAGAACCAGCCAATGGAACAGCAGCACTACAGGGAGTGCAGAATTTTTAGGCAAGTTGTAATTTTGAGGATTCATTTTATTATTGAATAACAGCCATGTTCTTAATGAACCCAAAAGACTCATTAATATCAAAGTTGAATATTTTTGGGAGTTGGAGTGGGGCTTTTTTAGTTTTAGCTATTTTAGGAGGATATCTGTGTGCAGGTGACTATTACTTTGCGCATAATTATTAGGCAACTTAACAAAAAACGAATATATACCCATTTCAATTATTTATTTTCACCAGGGAAACCAATATAACAGCTCAACAATCACAAATATACATTTCTGACATTCAAAAACAAATCAGTGACCAATATAGCCACCTTTCTTTGCAAACACACTCAAAAGCCTGCCATCCATGGATTCTGTCGGTGTTTTGATCTGTTCACGATCAACATTGCGTGCAGCAGCAACCACAGCCTCCCAGACACTGCTTTCCCTCCTTGTAAATCTCACATTTGATGAGGGACCACAGGTTCTCTGTGGGGTTCAGATC
Organism: Takifugu flavidus; assembly: GCF_003711565.1. Taxonomy (NCBI): domain Eukaryota; kingdom Metazoa; phylum Chordata; class Actinopteri; order Tetraodontiformes; family Tetraodontidae; genus Takifugu; species Takifugu flavidus. Next base: position 1,359,935 of record NC_079532.1, on the reverse strand, counting down.
AGGTGAACAAGGAGGCCATGTCATTAGTTTTTCTTCTTTTAGGCCCTTTCTTGCCAGCCAGGCTGTGGAGCACTTGGATGCGTGTGATGGAACATTGTCCTGCATGAAAATCATGTTTTTCTTGAAGGATGCAGACTTCTTCCTGTACCACTGCTTAAAGAAGGTGTCTTCCAGAAACTGGCAGGAGGACTGGCAGTTGAGCTTTAATCCATCCTCAACCCGAAAAGGCCCCACAAGCTCATCTTTGATGATACCAGCCCATATCAGTACCCCACCTCCACCTTGCTGGCGTCTGAGTCGGACTGGAGCCGTCTGCCCTTTACCGATCCAGCCACGGGCCCATCCATCTGGCCCATCAAGACTCACTCTCCTTTCATCAGTCCATAAAACCCTAGAAAAATCAGTCTTGAGATATTTCTTGGCCCAGTCTTGACTTTTCAGCTTGTGTCTTGTTCAGTGGTGGTCGTTTTTTTAGCCTTTCTTACCTTGGCCATGTCTCTGAGTATTGCTCACTTGTGCTTTTGGGCACTCCAGTGATGTTGCAGCTCTGAAATATGGCAAACTGATGGCAAGTGGCATCTTGGCAGCTGCACGCTTGACTTTTCTCAGTTCATGGGCAGTTATTTTGCACCTTGGTTTTTCCACACGCTTCTTGCGACCCTGTTGACTATTTTGAAGGAAACGCTTGATTGTTTCAATGTATTTTAATTATAACAGAAAATGCCAAAAATGACAGAATGCATAAAATAAATGAAAGCAGATACACATGGGGGTGTGAACACCTACATCTTCTGCTGGATTCAAAGAGTGTTTGCATTTTTTACATTTTTAAAAAGGATGCAAATAATTTGAACAGTCTGAAATTATTAAAAATATTGAATTACAATATTAATGGAAAAACTCATTTTAGGATCCCACAATTATGTTGTGAATTACTTCAGCAAAAAAATCCCCAAAACTAAAAGCCATTAGATACATAGAACATTTTTTCCAGGACAACTTCTGCATTTATGAAGCCCCGTGATTTCAGGAAACAGTCTTCTTCAGACCAGTGGCCCAAAAGGAGCCTCTGGGTTTAGGATTAGGGGAAGGGAATGGGTTTACTCTTGGTGGAACGGCCGAGGGGAGGGGTCCAGAGCCGGGCGGCAAGGCAGAGGTACCGATGAGGGGCGAGCGGCAGACGAGTCGAGGCCAGGCACAGGAGTCGAAGCCGGGGAAGCAGATTATAGCTGGAGCCACGGAGGCAGAGTGCGTGGTCGGAGACAGAAAGCAGGCAGGTTTCCTGGGGAACAGGCGAGGCGGGCAGGATGAAGACAGGCAGGTCTGGGACGAGCTGCAGCGGAGCCGACAGGTGAGTGGAGTTGGCCTGATGAGGTGGGAGTGGCTGACAGGTAGAGTGGAAAACTACTGAGGGCAGGACGCAAGGAAAAGTGTTGGAGTTCACTTTTTCCAAAATTTTAGAATCCTGCTCCAGACCCCTTTCTTCTTCTTCTTTTTCTCCTTCTTTTCAATGTAGTTCTGATGAAAGGAAGAATTGGTTTAAGTTTTCACACCCACACATTTAAACTTCCAAAACCAGGAGTGACGGGACAAACAAATCTGCGGCTGCTTACCCAAAGCTGCTGGAAGTTCTCTTGGAAGCGCTCAGTTTCCTGCTTCCTCTCCTCCTCTTGCTGTTTTCGCAGGGTCTCTTGTTCGTGGAGTTTCTCCTCCAGCTCTGACTGGTGTTTTCTCCACCGCTGAGCTTCGGTCTGCCAGGACTCGATCAACGTGGTCAGCTGCTTCTTCAAGCAGTCGTCCCTCTCTTCCCTCATCCCTCTCTCAAGCTGCTGTCTCAGCCTCTCCTCTCTCTCGCGCATCTCACGCTGGTCCTTCTTCCTTCTCCTCCAAGAGCTTCCTCTGGAATTCTTCCTGCGCGCCAATGAGCCTCTGCCTCATCCACGCCTCCATCTGCTGTTCTTTTTCTGAGAATTGCAGTTTCAGAGCCTCTTCTTTCTTGGAGAGCTCTACCTGGTCTCCGTGCTCCGGACTCTGGTGGCTGTCATTGGTTCCACTGCGCAACTTCTCCTCCAGATCAGAGCACTTCTCTTGGCTGACTGTGAGATCAGCCCTTGCCTGGTTCAGCTGGGTCAGGGTGTCCATATGAGCCACTGTTCTTATCTGGCGCCTTTCGGTGCTCCGGCTCAACTGCTCGTCCTTCTCAGCCAGCTGTTCTTTTAGCTGCCTGACTTCATGCTGAAGCTCCGTCACTGACCTCAGCAGCTTTTTGTTCTCTTCCTGTATCTTCTCCATTGGTCTTCCTGTTCTTACTTTTTTGTTTAAAATGTAGATCGCTTTAGCAGCTTCTGTTATGTTATTCTGTTATGCTGTTTCACTAACACAAGTAGATAGTTTAAGTATATTAGGATTTATGTTTAGGACTAGAGTTTTAGTCTTTGGTGTTGTGCCTTTAATGTCCTTTTTTGTCAGGCTTTGACAAGGCTTTATGGTTTTGTCAGGCTTTAAAAGTTTTAACCGTTCATCATCAGAGCACATCAAAGACAGTGTTCTGTAGAACCAGCCAATGGAACAGCAGCACTACAGGGAGTGCAGAATCTTTAGGCAAGTTGTAATTTTGAGGATTCATTTTATTATTGAATAACAGCCATGTTCTTAATGAACCCAAAAGACTCATTAATATCAAAGTTGAATATTTTTGGGAGTTGGAGTGGGGCTTTTTTAGTTTTAGCTATTTTAGGAGGATATCTGTGTGCAGGTGACTATTACTTTGCGCATAATTATTAGGCAACTTAACAAAAAACGAATATATACCCATTTCAATTATTTATTTTCACCAGGGAAACCAATATAACAGCTCAACAATCACAAATATACATTTCTGACATTCAAAAACAAATCAGTGACCAATATAGCCACCTTTCTTTGCAAACACACTCAAAAGCCTGCCATCCATGGATTCTGTCGGTGTTTTGATCTGTTCACGATCAACATTGCGTGCAGCAGCAACCACAGCCTCCCAGACACTGCTTTCCCTCCTTGTAAATCTCACATTTGATGAGGGACCACAGGTTCTCTGTGGGGTTCCGATCAGGTGAACAAGGAGGCCATGTCATTAGTTTTTCTTCTTTTAGGCCCTTTCTTGCCAGCCAGGCTGTGGAGCACTTGGATGCGTGTGATGGAACATTGTCCTGCATGAAAATCATGTTTTTCTTGAAGGATGCAGACTTCTTCCTGTACCACTGCTTAAAGAAGGTGTCTTCCAGAAACTGGCAGGAGGACTGGGAGTTGAGCTTTAATCCATCCTCAACCCGAAAAGGCCCCACAAGCTCATCTTTGATGATACCAGCCCATATCAGTACCCCACCTCCACCTTGCTGGCGTCTGAGTCGGACTGGAGCCGTCTGCCCTTTACCGATCCAGCCACGGGCCCATCCATCTGGCCCATCAAGACTCACTCTCATTTCATCAGTCCATAAAACCCTAGAAAAATCAGTCTTGAGATATTTCTTGGCCCAGTCTTGACTTTTCAGCTTGTGTCTTGTTCAGTGGTGGTCGTTTTTTAGCCTTTCTTACCTTGGCCATGTCTCTGAGTATTGCTCACTTGTGCTTTTGGGCACTCCAGTGATGTTGCAGCTCTGAAATATGGCCAAACTGATGGCAAGTGGCATCTTGGCAGCTGCACGCTTGACTTTTCTCAGTTCATGGGCAGTTATTTTGCACCTTGGTTTTTCCACACGCTTCTTGCGACCCTGTTGACTATTTTGAAGGAAACGCTTGATTGTTTCAATGTATTTTAATTATAACAGAAAATGCCAAAAATGACAGAATGCATAAAATAAATGAAAGCAGATACACATGGGGGTGTGAACACCTACATCTTCTGCTGGATTCAAAGAGTGTTTGCATTTTTTACATTTTTAAAAAGGATGCAAATAATTTGAACAGTCTGAAATTATTAAAAATATTGAATTACAATATTAATGGAAAAACTCATTTTAGGATCCCACAATTATGTTGTGAATTACTTCAGCATAAAAAAATCCCCAAAAACTAAAAGCCATTAGATACATAGAACATTTTTTCCAGGACAACTTCTGCATTTATGAAGCCCCGTGATTTCAGGAAACAGTCTTCTTCAAACCAGTGGCCCAAAAGGAGCCTCTGGGTTTAGGATTAGGGGAAGGGAATGGGTTTACTCTTGGTGGAACGGCCGAGGGGAGGGGTCCAGAGCCGGGCGGCAAGGCAGAGGTACCGATGAGGGGCGAGCGGCAGACGAGTCGAGGCCAGGCACAGGAGTCGAAGCCGGGGAAGCAGATTATAGCTGGAGGCACGGAGGCAGAGTGCGTGGTCGGAGACAGGAAGCAGGCAGGTTTCTGGGGAACAGGCGAGGCGGGCAGGATGAAGACAGGCAGGTCTGGGACGAGCTGCAGCGGAGCCGACAGGTGAGGGGAGTTGGCCTGATGAGGTGGGAGTGGCTGACAGGTAGAGTGGAAAACTACTGAGGGCAGGACGCAAGGAAAAGTGTTGGAGTTCACTTTTTCCAAAATTTTAGAATCCTGCTCCAGACCCCTTTCTTCTTCTTCTTTTTCTCCTTCTTTTCAATGTAGTTCTGATGAAAGGAAGAATTGGTTTAAGTTTTCACACCCACACATTTAAACTTCCAAAACCAGGAGTGACGGGACAAACAAATCTGCGGCTGCTTACCCAAAGCTGCTGGAAGTTCTCTTGGAAGCGCTCAGTTTCCTGCTTCCTCTCCTCCTCTTGCTGTTTTCGCAGGGTCTCTTGTTCGTGGAGTTTCTCCTCCAGCTCTGACTGGTGTTTTCTCCACCGCTGAGCTTCGGTCTGCCAGGACTCGATCAACGTGGTCAGCTGCTTCTTCAAGCAGTCGTCCCTCTCTTCCCTCATCCCTCTCTCAAGCTGCTGTCTCAGCCTCTCCTCTCTCTCGCGCATCTCACGCTGGTCCTTCTCCTTCTCCTCCAAGAGCTTCCTCTGGAATTCTTCCTGCGCGCCAATGAGCCTCTGCCTCATCCACGCCTCCATCTGCTGTTCTTTTTCTGAGAATTGAAGTTTCAGAGCCTCTTCTTTCTTGGAGAGCTCTACCTGGTCTCCGTGCTCCGGACTCTGGTGGCTGTCATTGGTTCCACTGCGCAACTTCTCCTCCAGATCAGAGCACTTCTCTTGGCTGACTGTGAGATCAGCCCTTGCCTGGTTCAGCTGGGTCAGGGTGTCCATATGAGCCACTGTTCTTATCTGGCGCCTTTCGGTGCTCCGGCTCAACTGCTCGTCCTTCTCAGCCAGCTGTTCTTTTAGCTGCCTGACTTCATGCTGAAGCTCCGTCACTGACCTCAGCAGCTTTTTGTTCTCTTCCTGTATCTTCTCCATTGGTCTTCCTGTTCTTACTTTTTTGTTTAAAATGTAGATCACTTTAGCAGCTTCTGTTATGTTATTCTGTTATGCTGTTTCACTAACACAAGTAGATAGTTTAAGTATATTAGGATTTATGTTTAGGACTAGAGTTTTAGTCTTTGGTGTTGTGCCTTTTATGTCAGGCTTTGAACCAGGCATGTCCAAACCCAGGCAGCAAGTAGCCCTGACCACTCCAGGTGTCCCAGAGGCTGCCTGAAAAGAAAAACGGGAGCTGAAACATGAATTTAATAATCAGGTGTTTTATTTAGCAGCCCCCTCTGGGATACCTTACGGAGCATATCAATAACAACAAGCCCTAAATGTTGTTCAGGAATTTTATTTATTGGCTTCCAGTACATACTCTGCAGATCCAACTAATCAGGACAGTAGCCTAAATGCAAATGCAGGGCTGACGTCAGGTGTAAAGAGTCTCTCAATGTCAAAGCCAGTTAGTCGCTTTTCAGAGTGGCAGAGAACTGGGGTCAGCAAAGAAGGGTGTTGCTGTAGTGCTGTCAGAAACTGAAGGGCTGAAAGGCCATCTTTGAATCTACAAAGTGAACACAAACACTTTCACTGCTGTGTAGTGCCAACAGCAACAACCAATTAAACTATCTAAATTGTATTATCTTAAGTTTATATATTTTATAAGGTTCTATTTGTTTGTTATATTGAGTATTTATAGATTAGCATAAGGCAAAGAATGGAGAGACAGACATCATATAGGCTAGCAGTTGTAACACCATAGATATACATGCCATGAGACATTTCAAGCAAATTTCATTTTTGGGGGGTGGGGGGGGGTGGAACGACAAAAAACAAATGAAAATTTAACTTACCTGTCAATTACAGATGAGTTGAGGTCAATAACATACCATCGGACGTAGTCTGCCACAATGTCCTTCTTTTCTTCAGTTAGAAAGTTAGCAGCCGCTAACCAATGGTACAGCTGATTCACGTTGTACGTACTTCGGATAGCGACGGCTATGCTACACTTACTTTGCTTAGCATTAACAGGCTGTTGAGACGTCCCCGGTACCGCTGGTTCTTCAGTCTGTGCTGCAGGATTTTAGAACCTATACGCACTGACAACGGGTTATTAATGAACTGAATAAAACCGGTTGTTGTTTAATAAGCTGTTGGCACACGAACCTCTGTTATTTTGATGGGTAAAACGTCCTCGTTAGTATAGTGGACAGTATCTCCGCCTGTCACGCGGAAGACCGGGGTTCGATTCCCCGACGGGGAGTGTTTATTTTGATCAATATAATTGAGCACCTAACTTTTGAAACGTTCAGCGTTATTACTTAGTAAAGTCTATTTAATTACACAATTGTTAGGATATTTAGCCAACCAAATTCATTTAGCATCTTTGTCCCAGTATAGACAGTAAAGACCTTCCAGTGTAGCCAGTCTATGCTTCCTCTGGTGGGTTCATTTGTACAAATTAATACATGATTTCTTTATTTGTGCACAATCAGACATGCAATATATGAACATACATTTATTGGATACTGTAGTTATATAATATAACATATTATGTATTCTTGAAATATATAGTATATTCCAGGCAAATCCTACATGTTAATCTGTATATATTTACAAGTATAATTGTGAAGTACACATTATGCTTATGTGAGACCTGGATCCAGAGTCCACATGTTGACATTAAGATCTGTCCCTTTGGCTCTGGCTCTGGCTCTGCCATTGAAGCTGAAAAAAGTGATTTAATTTATTTTTCGCTGGGTGTTAATTGAATCCAATTAAAGTAGTATTTTTTTACAAAAAATATGGTTTCTATCACATACATACATACCGGTACATCTTTAAACTCTGGTATGAAAAACTACTTCCACCATATGTGGATTAGAAGAGAGTTTTAAATTGTGTATCTGTGAGAGACGTTCTTGTTGTTATATCCTCGTTAGTATAGTGGACAGTATCTCCGCCTGTCACGCGGAAGACCGGGGTTCGATTCCCCGACGGGGAGATTGATCTTTTTGAAATGTAAATCTGGCCATAATATGTATAATTTACAGCACTAAACTTTTGTAGTAAATCTTTCCCCTTTTATGTTGTAGTCAATTTCAGATCTATTCCAGTATAGCCATTAAAATGTACAATGTCCCAAATGAGTTATTCTTTTCAGGAAGGTAGCAAGTTTTTAAATAATTCTATTTTAGTTTTTGTAATAATGAGGACTAAACAAACGTCTATTTGATGTAAATAGATACAGATTTTAGGAGTTAAAAACAAAGGCACTTAACTTACATCACCTCCATAAAATAGCTTTTCTTTTTACAAATATTTACAGTCATTTAAAAAGGTGAAGGGAGGATGATAGTGAAAAACACATGAAAACAGTAAGAGTGAATAAAGTTAATGAAAGATAGAAGTTAAACACGTAACATAAACTTCAAGAAAAATGCAAATCATTTTCATAGAATTGGTGAAAATCAAACTTCACAATGTTGCTGCCTCTTCAGGTCAAAATTCCAGGTACAAAATAATGCAACGCTCCGAGAACAAAAATGGAACAAAGGGATATCCGAGAAACTGCTTGAACGATTGATTATCAACTCACTAATGACTGAGCATCTAAAATGTCACAAATGACTGCTGGTAGTTCAACATTATTGAATGAATTTGTTCTCGTAACTTCCCATGATGCTTGTAGGCTTCAGTCAGGAAACATGATGTTGCCACATTTTAAGCTTCTATCTTTTATCTCTTCTGACTGTGTGCTGAATCAGAATGTGGTTGGTGTTGGTTCCATCAAAGGATAATCTTTTTAGAAAAGTGATTCAAACCCTTCTTCAAAACGGAACACCTAAACCTATTCCTTGAAGAAAGTTATTGTTATTATAACCAACATTACCTCAGCAGACATGAGTTTCCATCAGCCCTGACATGAAGTTGTCCAGGTCTGTTTGGGTGTAACAATAGTCAGAATGTGGAGTAACGCGGTCTGTGTGTGTGAGTTTAGTGGGTGGAGCTTCGGTCATTGGCAACATCCTGTAGGCGGCGCAACAGAGCAGAATGGCTATCAGAACAAATTCTTTTGGCTGATGTCTCCTCCTCCAGAGGAATACTTCGCTTCTTGGTGGGGGACTCCCCAGTCCGTATCATGCTGTTGATCTCCTGGAGGCGCTATGGGGGGGTCAGAGGACACAGGTCAGAGTTCAGATTATTTTAAATTGATGGGCTAGTTAAAGATGGCAGGACTAAAGTCTACTGGCAGTTTGTGCTCACTTACGTTGGGGGGACTGCTGCAAATGTAGTAATAAATCTTGTCTCGTGGGGAGGCGGAGGGGGTGGAGCCTGTCTTGTGAGGTGAGATGAAGATAGAATGTTTGCTGGACAGAAGCATCCGACGAGGTGAACCTGTCCGCAGGGTGGGGTATGGGCAGAGAGGGGGAGAGTCCACCTGCAGAAACGCAGACACAGTTTTCAGCATGTTATGGTGTGAACATGGTGTTAAACATGGAAGAGTTGAGGGGGGCTTACTGCTGTAGCCAGAGAGCTGACGGAGTATCTGAGAGCAAAGCTCCTCATCTGCTTAACATAAACCTGGTTGTAGAAATGGATCAGGTCACCTTGCTCCTCCTTTTCCTCAACCTCACCCCCAGGAAGGGACGAAGGCAATGTCTTGATGGAGTTGCTGGTGGGGGTGGAGGGGGCACTTCCAGGCTGAGAGGTGGGCAACGTGCTGCTGGAGCGAACAGGAACTGGACTGTTGTCTCCATCAGCTGAGGGGGGTTCCACAGATCAAGAATATCACATTTGAAACTAAAACTCTTATTTAAAATCTGTGTCTCACCTGAATCCTGGCTGATGTCAGCAGTTGAGTCAGTTTTCTTTGTGCCGTTGCTGCCTGATTGGTGTTTCCTCCTACCTGAGATTAACACACACCGGTACACCTGAAACACACAGAAACATATAAAGGTGAACTTTATTGACAAAAGTTTGTGAGTCACAACTTTTATCGTCAATGGTGTCCTAAAATTACTCCTGAGTGAAATTTACATGACTGAGTTGGATGTGTGGTGGTGATGTTTGGATGACAATGTGGTCATATCTGAGTTTTTGTGTGATGTTCACTGATCTTACATTGCTGCCGGCCTGCGGCTGAGTACGGTAGCACTTCATGATGTTCTGGAAGGATCTGTCTTCTTTGGTCACCTGACAGCAGAAAAACAACCGTCATTTACCTCAAGCAATTCCAAAAACACCAACTGTTCCCACACACACCTTTGACATGATGTAAACTGCACACATCAGGAGTTGGTCCAGGTGTCGGTCCATCATCAGGTTGGTGCAGTGAACCAGAGAATATTCAAAACACGTCCAGATCTTCCTCCTCAACTCTGCAGAAATGTCCAGTTTGGCACACAGATCTCTGAGGCGCACACTGGCCATGTGGTACAGCTGCGAGCGTGGACAGGTGAAGAGTCTAAGCCTCACAGGACACTTCTGGGTGATTTGATCTCGAAAGTGAGCTTCATAAGAGAATTCTGACCTTTCTGAAGAAGAGTGACAGAGAACCTTTCCTCAGAGGACTGATGGGTTTGGTAGCTGCTTTGGTGACGGCTGATTGGACGGCGACCGTGCCGGTCAGGGTCTGAGCAGGCAACGTATGGAGCGTAGCTCCGCCCTGTCCCGACACGCTCACCTGGAGCGGGATGAGGGTAATTCCACCACTCTCATTGGCGATACCTGCATGTGTGAGAGGATGAGAGGAAACACGCTGATTCACAAAAAGAAAACAGGCTGGTTGTGAAACTGAGCTAACTGAGCCTAATTTATTTACTGTTCTTGAATTTTTGTGAACATTTTCAGAATATTTGCCTCCCACCCTGCATAGGGATGGTGAGTGTCTGCCCATTGTCAGCAGTCATGGTGGCGGCTCCCACAGTGACCACGCCCTGTCTGGCTGTGATGGCCGTGATGAGGCCGGGCTGGTCGACTTTGGTCAGAGTGGCCGGTGCCGGGCCGGCGGTGCTGACACCGTTTTTGGCGGTGGCTCCAGGTTGGCTGTCCTGCTGCTCGACAAATAGCCGTCGGCGAAAAGGGCCGACAGGTGGAGAACTGTAGCGGTCCAGCAGAGTGGTGGGTGAGGGAGACATGCCTGGAGGGGGGAGGGCGTGAGATCTTTAATGTTAAATATTTACATGCAGACAGCTGATATGGACGCTCAGACATGGAATAGATGAACTGCATTTAAGAAATTACAATTATTAGTATAAGATACCTTTGAGAGCGCTGCCGATGTTGAGGTTCTGTCCCTGGTTGACGGGGGTGATGGGAAGGCTGCCTGAGCTGCTGTCATTGTTCTGCTCCAGATACTGAGGTGGCATCACCTGACACACACACGCACACACACATGAATACTTGTGTATTCTCTGAGCGGTTCCTAGGTGTTGTGGTGTTTGCTGTAAATTCTGGACCTGCTTGCAGGCTGGGACTTGGTCTTTGGCCCCACGAAGCGTCTCCCAAAGGGGGGAGTTGCTGGTCCAGGCCAGACTCTCCAGGACCTGCTCTTCCACCTGGTTCAGGTGCTTCACCACCTCCCGAAACAGACCCTGCTCTGATCGCACCAACACTTCGATCACCTGCATGCACAGACACACAAACAGACACGTCATGTCTCAGGTAAAGCAATAGAACACATATATAAGCACATAGAAGAGATCAGGTGGTGTTTGTACCTTGTAGAAGTGATAAGCAGGCAGCTGGAAGATACTGATCAAGTTGGGGAAATCTCCTGGAGGTCTGTATGAGAAGATGACAATCTCCAGGCAACAGACAAGCAGGGAGCGATGGAAGACATCCTGCTCCAGAATACACTGAAAAAGTGTTAGTAAAATGCAGTTTCAGCAAAATTCAGACGAAATAAGCATTCGAATACAAACTGAAGAGCACAAGATCAGTTAAAATTAAAATTATCTTTGTAAGAGATGCAGGAGACAAAATTTGTATATTTCTGTGGAAATTTAAAAAAAAATGTAAACCTCACATGAATTAATGCACTCATAAACTATTAATTTAAATAATATTGTCACAATGTGAACTATTTATTTGAGCATTTTTACACTATTTTGGAATTATATGTATTAGGTATTGTATCACGCAGGACTTTCTGTTAGGTGTGACACTCACTGACAAGTCAGCATTTCCCAGAATCATCTTCTCTCTCTCGATGATGGACTCCAGGGTCCTGTAGTAGAGCGCCTCCGCCAGGTGGAAATACTTCACTGCCATTTCTGTGGGGTGAAAGTACTCTGTATTCATTCAAAGAGGACAGAATGTGTGATGCTCAGCTGTGTGTGCACATACCTTTCCCCATCCCCCTGTTCTCAGCTCCACTGCCCTCAAAATGCTGAGAGAAGAGCTCAAACATTCCTTGCAGGCGCCTAGTGATGACATCACTGGGATCTCTGGCACACGCCCTGCATCAGAACAGTTACAGCCTTTTAAAAAAAATTCTGCTTATGTCAATACAGAGCACAGTTAAACCCTGCCTGCCTCCAAGGGGAAATAAATGTGTGGAACACACCCGAATGTTTCTGCTAGCTTAGCGCTTGGCCCCTGCTGGGTCCCTGACAACAGTGTGTGAAGACGCCCAACACTGTTCATGGCAGTTGAGATGGGAGATGCCACAACATTCTCCTGAATGTATTTCCTTCCTGTTAGAGGAGTGGCAACCTTCAGAGCTGAGGCCTGATGGCCATAAAGAGGTGGAGTTATAAAAAAAATCAGGAAGAGATGTGAAACTGTGAACATGAAAACACAAGCTTGTTGTCTCACGGTGAGGCTGACGTGTAGTCTGCTGATGGCGCTGTTCTGGTTCTCCAACCCCTCATACAGACAGGGCCCAGGAGTTCCAATCTCTTCACTTGCGCCCTCGCCAGTGAAGATTCTTTCATCCAGACTGCCGGTAGCCAGAATGTGTTCTTCATACACCCGACTGAGAGACAGACTGAAAGTGCAGCACGAGAGATTAGAAAAGATGAGAGAAAAAGAGGGATGGAAGAGTTTTTCCAAGGCTAGTGTCAGAATGTAGGGTGATTGGAGATGAAGAATGACTGTAGAGGACAGCAGACACTCACAAACTGTCTCCAAAGTTCATAGGATCCAGAAAGCCAGTCAGACTGTCCTCTTTTCCTCTGAGAATCTGCGTGAGACAGGGAGAGATGGTTCACTTCAGAACAAGTGACGTCATCCATTGGTTATGGCCTTTTTTTGAGTTTTTTGAGCTACTATTAAGGATATTCAGATAAGAGGGATGGGCTGGAGGAGGAGTCAGGAGCAGATGTAACTAACTATGCAGCTCACCCACAGACTATTGTACATCAGGCACATCAATCAAATAGACAACCCCCCCTCCCCCAGTTTTAAAGGATTACTGTCTAATATATTATTTCAGATGGAAGACCAGATCATATTTTAGGATGATGAAATTTGTTGACACCGGATCTGTGGCTTATTTTTTAATGAGTATTTCATTATGGAAAACGAATGGGAGTGGATTGGTGCCAGGGCTTTTTGGAACCACCAGCGGATCACAGTGGTATTCCCGTTTCAGACCGGAAAACTCTATGCTTCAGACTGGTCAGAGTGTGCAGAAACTCTACAGGTTTCAGGAAAAATAGACAAAGTTTTAATGACACATCACTATCCCACACCAGCCCACTAAATGTGTGTAACTGCGCGTGAATGGGTGGGACCGCTGTCAATCCGGACGCCGTGACTTCTGGTTAGCTCAGCTGCTAACAGTAGCTTCTTACGTTCAAGACGGAATAAACGCACAAAAATCTGAGTTAAAGTGATCTTTTATCAGAATATGATACGTTCAGCTTCATACAAGACCACAATGTTTGAAGTCAGTTTCTGATTATTTAAATTGCTCTGTAATTTTGGGCAAAACGCAGCATCGTAAAATAAAAGGCGATTTCCCAAATTCGTGGCACATTTTAATCACGTTTTAACGCGATGACAAATTGTATTATATAAATTATTGTTTGAAATAACTGAGTATAGACCTATAAGACAAATATTTGGGGAATTTTACAACTGATAAATTATTTAAAATGTTTACTAAAGGAGAAAAAGATGAGAACAGGTCCAATTTGAAATGCATGGCTGATTCAGGAAAAATAGACAAAGTTTTAATGACACATCTTCACTCTACAGTCAATATAGGGAGGATAACATAAATGATCTATGCGTGACCTTTGACTGTGACATTGATCAGTGACCATGATGAGGTTAAAACAAGGAGATAACATGGCAGCAGGCCTCACCCTCTTGTGGAAAAGCTTTTTAATGAACGGTTTCCAGAAATGCTCTTTCACTCCTTTGGCTTCCAGCACCAGACCATCGTGCAGCTTACACAGCTGCTCCATGAAGCAGTACGGCCCTGCACACGGCCTGTAGTCTTTACTGCTGAAGTCCTCCGGCAGTCCTGAACCACAAAGCACACATGTTCTCACAGGTCAGTAACCACACAGAAACCAGTGGTCTAAGATGGTCTCGAGGACTGACGAATATCTGATTACTGTAGGTCTGAGGGCATGCACATAGGACAGCAATAAGCCATTTCCTTTTCAAAAATAAAGAGATTTGCTAATAAAGTAAACAGTAATTTCACTTTTTACATCTGCTGCTTAATCAGACACAGACTGACACTCTTGTTTTGAAGCAGACACAGGAAACACGTATCAACAGTGTGCCGACAGGTCACTGAGTGTGGATGCTGTTACCAATAAAGTTGCCCCGAATTAAATCTTTCACCAGGAGGTTTAGTGTTATCTCAGTTTTCATGGTGTGTGTTATTGGACAATGTAAAGGAACTGTAGAAAAGTGAGTGTTTCCTGTGTGAACACAGTGTGATGCGGTGTCGTTTTTCATGCTGAGGCTGGCAGAGCATTTCCTGCAGCCCCATAAAAGCTGGAGGTGCAGGAAGCAGCAGGTGTGAGCAGGAAATGGGTCCAACCCTGGTACGTTGGAGTCACACGGTTCCAGTACAATTTCAAGAAGTTCAGAAGTTTGGATTTATGGACTGTGCACGGCGTGATGGAGGTTTCCAATACTGTTTTAAATTTATAGCTCTTCCGGATCTATTTCAGAACTACATGGCTGTATTTGCCAAACAAATTCAACATGGTTGGAGTTTTTTGTCAGCCCAGTTATGTCTAAATTGCAATGTTGGATAGAAGATTGTATAAGACAAAGACGTGCGACTCAGAATCTAAGAGCAGCTGCTTATTTTATTTTTTTAAATTCAGGGAAAGGACCTGGTTTACAGTGTGGACTGCAGCCACCAAAAATCCATAATCCCAGATTTTGATGTTAATACCTTTAAAGTTTGGGTTGAGCAACTCCTTCCTGGCATTGCAAAGCAGAGCATTGGTGAGGACAAGGTCGAGCGCACACAACAGCAGATGATACGAGTTGACCAGGTCATCACTGATCATAGGGAAGTTCCCTGAAAATGGACAGGAGATGTGTTTTAATCCTGTGACTGTTTAGATTCATATTTTCTTGTGGTCTCCAGCATCTGTTTGTATCTTGTTTGAATGACTATTATAATAAAATAGATTTACCTTTAGCATGGACAAACAAAACCCAGCAGAAGTTGAAGACTTCACTTATGGTGCAGGGATGACGTCTGGAGACAAAAAAGGTGGAGTCATTAAAAATTTCTGCCATAAGTCAAAAATCAGAGAGGTGTCACAGGATGGGACATTTCACCTCTGCTTGCGACTGCGGTGAACTCGAGGAGGCTCCTCTGATGGCGCCTTGAAGATGGACTTGAAGATGGGGACGTACTTCTTAAAGATCACGGCTGAAACTGTGAAATTTCTCTCCAGCTTGTTAGTGCTTTGACGAAACTCCTGTGGCAGATTGGCCATGTCCTGCCACTTCTTCATCTTGTTAAAGAACTCTATCAGGCTGGGACAATGATCCAACAGGTCTTCAAAAGTTCATCAATCTCATACTTGAATAAAGCTTATCAGAAAACAGCTGATATTAAGTATACTTCTGACATTTAGATGAAAATCATTTTAAATTTAAAAACCCAATTTATATTGAGGGGAAAGGTAAATATTTGGTGCTTTTAATAAAGTACATTATACATTTTAGATGAGTCTGATGCAGTTTGTAAGATACATATTAGAGAGTAACTAAAGTGTAGTAGAATAAGTGATGTGCTCCATAAAAAACAATGTTTGTGAACTAACAAAGTAACCAAATATAAGAGCACACAGTCAGGAAAGAAAAGAGCCACAGGTGAATAACTGGCACACCTCATCTCTGAGCAGCGCAGGATTCTGGTTAAAGACACGTAATTCCCCTCGGAGGTGCCTTTTCCCACCGTTGGCACAGACGACCTGCAGGCAACATACAGAGAACAGGCCAGCCAGTGCAGCTCGCTACCCTGCAGCGTGACAGAGGACAAGAGGGGGAAGAAAGAACATGACAACTCATCTGTTCAACAAACTCAGAACATATATTCAATCTGCTAATCATTCATTACTGCATTAGACAACAAGGAATAACACAACATTAAATGTGGAATGAATATGAATATGAAAAGCATAATGAAGTCAAAAGGCACTATAAAAAACAATAACAGTACAGCTAATGACGTAAGGTTATTGTACAGACTGATTGAGTAATAAGATATGGAATCTCTCAATTAAATAATTTTGTCTTTGTTGGTGAGTAAGTCAATAATTATTCAGCCATTCTCTGGTACCCACCTTATTATGAGTTTGCCAATATGTATCTTTTTTTTTTAAGTAATGCACGCATAATTACGATTAAATATCACATGTTTGCCATACTTATAAGTGGTTAGTGTTTCAAGCAATAACTACAGTAAATAAAAAATGAGTTGTTAGCTTCAACGTTATATCAACGCAGCTAATGTCATTAACGTTGTGTTAATGTTATAGTAACGGCGGCATCATCGTCGCTAACAACGACACAATCTTTTCCCTAACAGATTAAAAAGTGTTTACCTCTAATGTAAAGTTTCTACTGATGCTTTCGTAGGTTTTCCAAGCCTCGTTGGCCGCCTCTTCGTCCATATTTAAAGCCCGACACAGGTCTTCAAACCCGGCTCGAGCGATCTGCAAGCTGTCGTCCTCGTCGGTCATATTTTACGCCTTAAGAACAGATAGCTGGTTTAAATGTGAGGTTTAGGTGATAGAACGAACCGCCGGCCAAAAGAATAGCGGGGCTCCGTGCAGCTGCTTATCCAGATGTTATCGTAACCGTGTTATTATCGTGAGCGTTTACAGCGCTGTATGGTGTGCATTTAAATATCCTTTG
The DNA here is from genome assembly GCF_003711565.1 of Takifugu flavidus. Taxonomy (NCBI): domain Eukaryota; kingdom Metazoa; phylum Chordata; class Actinopteri; order Tetraodontiformes; family Tetraodontidae; genus Takifugu; species Takifugu flavidus. The sequence goes on along the minus strand of NC_079532.1, from coordinate 1,343,192 downwards.
ACTAACAAGCGTAGTTGTTAAGCGTCATAAACGTAGGGATTGTTACTAAAGATCGAACAGGCCACCAGTTTGTGCGTACTTTACGTAGAGAATCCCAATTGCATCTTATCCGGCACCAGCCCACTAAACGTGCGTAACTGCGCGTGAATGGGTGGGACCGCCGTCAATCCGGACGCCGTGACTTCCGGTTAGCTCAGCTGCTAACAGTAGCTTCTTACGTTCAAGACGGAATAAACGCACAAAATTCTGAGTTAAAGTGATCTTTTATCAGAATATGATACGTTCAGCTTCATACAAGACCACAATGTTTGAAGTCAGTTTCTGATTATTTAAATTGCTCTGTAATTTTGGGCAAAACACAGCATCGTAAAATAAAAGGCGATTTTCCAAATTCGTGGCACATTTTAATCACGTTTTGGTGTTTCTTTAAATTTTAACGTGATGACAAATTCACAGATAACATGTTGAATGAAGGAAGTAAAAGTTTTCTTTGGTCCACTGACTGTCTTAATTATTGTTTGAAATAACTAAGTATAGACCTATAAGACGACTATTTTGGGAATGTTACAACTTTTACAACCTCTAAAGGAGAAAAAGACGAGAACAGGTCCAATTTTAAATGCATGGCTGATTAATCTTTTCAATTCCCTTTAAGTCCTTATTGAACTTAAATTATCTCTCGGTTGTTTGTTGTTGCATGTGAACTATACTGAGCAAGTAAGAATATAAAATGTGTACCTGAAACATGAATAAATAGTTCAGAATACATCAGAGGTAACTAATCTGCACCAGTACTTTGCATGAGGGGTTTGGGAACACATGTAAAAGCTTTTTCATTACAAACATATATTGTTTCCTGATTTTAAATTATTTAAATGTTATAAACTGTAATAACGCAGCCAGCTCTGACCCTACCTGCTGGTGTCTCAACTCTTACAGAGGACAGAACTGTGAGGATCAAAACACTGTCCAATAAAAATAACAAAAATAAATATTGGGATTAAAAAAAATAGAGCTGCAGGAAATTAAAACACCTAAACAGGACTAAGATATCTGTCCTTTAACTTGGTACGATATGACCAAATTTCCTGTCACCCATCAATCACTTTTAGCCGGTTGAAGCCCATCCCAGCCACCTCCTGGTGGTTTGTACAGGAGCAACTGATTAATTTTTTTAGTCATTTTTAGATTAATATTTTGTGTAGCTCCAAAATTAACGCAAACAACTTTCTCACTGTGAATGGTCCTGATGAGTCAGCAGAGGGGAAATAGTAAACTCAGGGGAAACTCAAGGAGATATGACTTTAAATCAGTTTTTTTAATCACAAATGTCTAATTTTTACAGTTTTGCGTACATTCAGCAGGACCAGCCATGCTGATATCATTAACGCCTCCAGATACTCTTGTATGTACATACAGTCATAAAAAGGCTTAAAAATACTGAACTTGTTGAGTTTATTTTGGGATGTCTGGCACTGCAGACCCACCTGATGATCCAGGTTAATGAAGATCCTGGACTTTAAAAACCAGGGGTGGAGCGTTTCTATATGTTTAGAGTGCGTATCCTCCGAACGTCCCTGCGGGGAAGAACCTACTCCTTATTGTAGAGTCAGTGCTGCAGTAAAGTGAGGAGGTTGTACGTGATGGTCTTTCTGATGACCTCAGCAGGGCAGAATGTGTCGCCGTCATACGGCTGCATGTCCGGCTGCCTCAGGTAACTGGAACAATTAACCGTGCCGGTGTTCCACTCCGGAAGGAAACTATCCCCACGGATCTCACAGATGTTGTGCAGGACACAGCAGGCAACCACCACTTTGGACATGTTTGACGCGTCAATGTCATTCTTCTTCAGCAGGCACCTCCATCGACCTTTTAGGCGCGTGAAAGCAGTATCGACCACAGAGCAGGCAGAAGAGAGGGTGTGAGTGAAGCGGTGCTGCTCGGGGGAGAGCTGGTCCTTCAGGCTGTAGCTTTTCATCAGCCACGGCTTCAGTGGGAAAGACGTGTCTCCGATGAGATGGACAGGTATCTCTACACCTTCAATCAATACTGATTTCTGGAAATAATTAAAAAGAAAAGCGAATGCTGAGACCTAATATGCTACCTGAAGACATCGGAGTGCTTCACCTCAGCTTCTTGAACAAGCGCTGACATATTGTGATCTGTCCAAAACCACCACCACCATTATCCTAATCATAATTCTCAGTTGTTTTTCCAGCCATCAGACTCACCTCTTTGGGGAACAGGTAACCATCTGCCTGGTCCTCTGCTTTAGTGTGCAGGTCTGAGCAGGAGAGCACGGAGGCACTGCTAGTACTTCCAGGCCAGCCTGCATACACGTCTGTGAAGCTGAGACATAAACAACGCTTAGGCTTTCAGCAGGAATGCACATTATAGACAAGTATTATCATATTCGCTCAATTACACACGAACCAATATTGTTATAAATAACTTGTCAATGCGTTCCGGTTGGAACCCAACACGACCCAAGCTCACCAAGCTTTGTGATCGACCACTGCCTGCAGGATGATGGAGTGCCAACCTCTCTCGTTCAGGTAGTCGTCCGGCCTGTCCCTCGAAAGGGCGACGGGAGAGACGGGAATGTGAGTTGTGCCTATCGCCCCCGCACACTGTGGGTAGCATCGCTCCTTGAAGGCAGCCATGACGTCGTCTAGCCGCTGGTCGCTCGGGAGCGACAGAAATCGCTGATGCAGCCGCTCCAGGATGGCGGAAGTGACCTGACGGACGATGTTACACACGGTTGCGATTCCTACCCCGAACATAATTGATACAGTTCGATACTCTCCGGCTCTTGCGAACCACCACAAGGCGATCGCCAACCTGCGCTTGGGCTCGATTGGGACGCGAAAGTTGGTCCTGCGTCGCTTGATGGCCGATCCAACCTGCTCGAGCAGGTAGTCAAAAGTTGCCCGAGACACGCGAAATTGTGCTTTCCACTCATCGTCGTCGAATAACTCGACTGAGGACCAGAAGTTGTCCTCGGAGCTACGGTTGCGGACCCAGACGTGTCTGTTTCTAGTGGTGGTGAAGATGCTCAAAACAGCGGTGACGGAGGACATCAGGAATGCCTTTCGCCTTCGCAGGTACTGTCGCAAGCGCCTGTCCCGATCAATCATCTCCCGCACCCTCCTCTGCTGCACCAGGGCCGTCTGAAGACGATAAAGCTCGAAAGCCTGGTCGTCACACACGGGGGAAATATTCAGACTCACCATTGACGTAAGTAACGCGGCTGTTAGCGACACGCTCCCTTCCACTTTTGGCTCCATCTTGTAATTGCTGTAAACATGGCGCACATTGATGACGTAGCCACCCAGACAGCCACGCGTCTCTGTGTCTGGTTCTGCATCTAAGCATGATTTTGTTTTTAAAAAGCTAATTTGAGCTTATTAAAATGTTTACTAAATCTGTCGTAGACCCAGCAACGCTACTGAAAGCGTGTAGTATTTAAGTATTTAAAAATCTAGACACCAAGTTGCGACAATAATATACATAAACATGAATACAATTAAATGCATCAGAGATTTTAACGAATATGTTTAGAGAAATTTATTTTTGCACTCTACATTTGCACCCATTCTACCCACCGGGAGTATTGATGTGGCCCATTTATATGTGGCCCATTTCTTGGAAAATGCAAAGGGAAGTGTTACTCTTTACCATGTAGTGAATGAGGAATATTCCTGTCATAGTTTATACTTTAATAACAGCAGTAAAATACGGATAGCAGGATCCCGCTGGGTGATATTCACCACTGTGCTGTGGGTCACTGGAGGAATGACTGCCAGCAAATGGCACCATCTGTGTCCCAGCAGCAGCAGCCAGAGCTCTAGCAGCGGTGGGAGTTTCAATCACATCTCCAGATTTTACAGAGTTTCATCCTGTTAAGTCATCAAACTGAACGCCTAAATGATATTTCACTGGGAATTGAAAACTCTCCATCTCCTCTGCATCTACAATCCTCCATATTGCATTTTAATTTATGGAAATTGCCTTTAACGTTCCCCACAAAAGCAACAATAACTATTTCTAGAATGTAAAAAAAAAAAACACATCTTAAATGCAGCCATTAATTTTAAATAGTACCTGGCTTGTTTTCAGCACTGACGTTTAGTTTATTGTTCTTCCCATTATCTGACCTAAAAGGCGACAATAGGTGGCGCTACAAGCACAACAACCACAGTTGCTGAGATTTGAAAAATAATTTGAAAAATAATGTCATTCTGAATGTCAGGTCTCCAAAACTAACAATCCATTTTTTTTTCAAACTTTAAGCCTGAATGACGTTTATTCTAACAAAAATAAATGTAAACACAGGCATTTAACTAGGTTTTTGTCCATGAATAACATAAATCTTCAACCTCTGCTTAGGGCAGAAAATGTTTAATGTTTTAATTAATGTTTATTGAACACTTTGGAAAAGATGCCAATGTATAAAACAAACACCACGCACAGATATGAACAATTTAACCTAAAAAGGTTAAAGGTTAAAATTAGAGGACACAAAAATAAACATATTTAGCTTAATTCTGGATTAAATATTTGGAGAAAAAATAATCAAAGATCTGTGATGTGTTTATTTTGTGATGTCATCTAGCAACAATAAAAACATTTAATAAATACATAATTCATATCTTAGAGTATATAAATCAGAGGCTCTGTCTATTTATTTTTTTTAAAAAGCAGTTATGTATGTGTTACTAAAGACTAGATTTCCATAAAATATGAAAAATACTGTTTTAAAATGAGCATTATCCAACAAAACCATTGAACTTTAAAGTGAAGACATTACAGATCTGTGTTGAAGCATGATTTTAATACTTAAGAAGCAACTTTAGCAGAAAAAAGCGGGGGGAGGGGCACCAAAAATTAGTATTATAAATTAAAGACATTAACATAAAGGACATAAAAATACTGTTGAAAAAAGTATTAGGAATAAATACTGTTGCTGTTTTCGTGCAAAATCCATAAAAAGTCAGTTTTGCAAGAAAACCTGACAGAGCGGCAAAGTTCATGTTTGTGCTGCACCAGACGTTTCTCAGCAGGTGACCTTTAAACTCCATCTGCTTTCATCTTTGTCACTCACGTTCACAACGCTTGAGAAGAACAAAGTGGAGCTCCAGTTCCTCCTGGCAGAACAAACACAGGGTCAAACAGTGTGCATGGGAGAACAGAACAGAGTGGTTTGGTCCCAGTGGCTGCAGTGGGAGTGTCGCCGGGGACACTGGTGTATTTTGAGGGACTGCGCATTGCGGGGGATGGGGGGTCTGCCTGTGAGCCCAGATGCTGGAGCAGGAAGAGAGGGCAGAGGAGCGGCGTGGCAGGAGGCCTGAGTGGCATCAGACGGCTGCTGGGCCTCCGGCTGCCTCACACACGTCTGACAGCATTTAGTGTTAACACGCAGCTGGATGCAGAAATGCACACGGAACATGAGGGGGGTAAAGTTTCATTATTGTATTCATATTTAACATCACAATCTCTGTAATGGGATGTTACAGGAGATATTCTAGGCAAAAGGAGCCAGAAAATCTGTGCAATCTGACTGTTTTTAATGTTCTGCAGGCATTTTCCTTCATTAAATCAATATTCAGTGGAGATAATGACAATCAGCTTTACCGTATAAAAGAAATGACAACTTACCTTTGACATCCTGGAGATAACATAGTCTTCCACGGACTTTAAAAGATCAAATATGGTGGGGTTTTTTTCAGATTTGATTTGAAGTCCATTTCTGCCAATATAAAATAAATATTTCTTAACAAAAAGTAACAATATGCTTGATTACAAATTTGACTATTAATTGTGTGATAACGGGAAGGTTTCAAAACTGGGTGTTCTTATGCTTTTTTAATCTTAATTACATTTTTATATTATATTAAGCCCCGTCCCTCTCTTTTAGTTTGGTTTTTAGTTTGGCATTCCATCAGTTTTAATTAGGTACATTTTGTTAAAAAGCAGTGCAATTAACATCACAATTGGGCTTTTAATTTTCTTAATCATTGCTGTTTTCGTTTGAGTTTATTAGCTTTTGCTGCTTCGGCTAAATTTAGCTCCTAAAACAGGAGAAAGTCATTCAGCAACTTTGGTTACAGGAATTTAAATTTGTGTTGAGATTCAACATTTCAGCTTATTTTTTTTACTTTTTCCCTTTCTGATTTCCTTTTTAATTTTTAAAATGCTCCACCTGATCCATCCACCCAAAAGCTAACAGGCTAAATCTGTGTGAGCCTGTCGTTTCCGTGCTCCAGGGTCGTCGTGGAAACAGGTTGTTTAGTGCCACATGAAAAGAGGTTGATTGTAGTTGGACTTTGTGAATCTTTTTTCTTTATTATCAAATCCCATGTGTCTTCTGATTTCTCCCATTCAAAATGGGGATGTTAATAAGTACAGAGCCAAAAAGTTCAGCGACATTTATCGTTTAAGTGTTTTAACCCAATTGTACTGTACTTTAAAGTGGATTGTTTTTAATGTTATACTTCAGTGTAGATCTGATCGGTTAACATCAATATTTGTTACAGAAGCTGCCCAGGCTGACCTTTGACCCAAGTTTCTGTTAATCACTTCACCATCAGAACCTATATGGGATCCTGTGAAACCTGAACTCAAACCTTTCCTTCATGTCTCTGCTGATCAGTGAGCGCTGATCCAGGACAAATGTCAGCTGATGAGTTGTGTAGTAATAAAACTATCTTTAATGTTGCTTGTGTTCTGTGCAGAGTCGCACTACAAAGGTTACATCTCATCAACATAGAAAAGCAGCTGAAAACGGAATGTTTGTGACACTTCCAGGAGAGTTCGGAGCAGAATTTACCCCAAAAAAACCTGGACATGGATTTTCTAGGAGGGTAGGGAGCCTTTCCTCAGTTCCTGACTGAGAAGTTTGGCCTCAGCTCTCTGTAACATTGTCTGGTGTAATCCATTTAAATGTGTCGCCGTGGCCAAGTGCGAGCCGCCGTGCAGGGGCCCCAGGGGGCCATAGCCAGAGTATCCGTGCACGAAGGGAGAGGCGTAATACAGGTGTCGGGGCAGGGCATGGCCATGGGGGAACAAGGTCCGAGGGATGGATGTAGGGTGGGCGGGGGGCTGCCGTTGCCCCTCCCCTCTGCTCTGCGAGGACGCGTGGCTTCCTTTAGTTTTATCTGAAGATGTGGCGATCTCAGCCAGGGACCATAGTTTGGGTTTGGGGGCCGGGATTGGTTCCTGGATGGAGTCTTTAGATGGAAGCCCAGGCTCTGACGCTCTGAGCAGCTCCACGGGCGAGGACTGAGCCGGAGCCCCCGTGGGTGAGGGATGGGGGATGCAGGGCAGCGTCCGGTCCCCAGAGTCCGACTCGGCGAGGCCTCGGTCAGTGTCGCTGCCACTGTCGTCGCGGAACATCAACACACACGAGTCGCCGGCAGAGGAGGGACGCCGGGCGGCTGTGGAGGGGGAGAGACACACACACAAATCTGTTAAAAAAATACAGACCCCAACCATGAGCAACAGAAATTATTGATAATCTAATTTTATCAGCCCCTTTATCAAACATTAATTCTGTTTCAACAGTCTATAAAACAAGATTAAAATAAATCCTTAATAATCTTAAAATATCAGCATTGTGGAATTTGTATGTAGGATAAGAATATTTTACAAAAGCTCAATCTATCGTATTTTAATTCATCAATTAAAATTCAATCAATGTTAGAAAGTAAATCAACATTTAGGTTCATTCTCGCTGTTAAATTTTTAAAAATTAAAGTCCAAACACTTTCAACACATATAAACACTTAGAGTGGATTGAATGATTTGATTGGTTGATTGATTCTCTCCCACTCACCCGAGTCACTCCGTCTCTCTGGGCCCTCATTCATCTTCAGGGGCTCCTCGTCCTCTTCGTTGCGCTCCAGGTCAATGTTGTCGTCCTCCTCCTCGTCTTCGCTTCTGTTCCTGGGCGTCCAGGTCATCTTGTTCTCCTTCTTCAGCCTCCGCCGAGCATTGGCAAACCAGGTGGACACCTGCGTCAGGGTCATCTTGGTGATGATGGCCAGCATGATCTTCTCCCCTTTGGTGGGGTACGGGTTCTTCCTGTGCTCGCTCAGCCAGGCCTTCAGCGTCGCCGTGGCGTCCCGGGTGGCGTTCTTCCTGTAGGTGGGGTCACCATAGGGGTAAGGCCCCAGCGGCCCAAATGGGTGGTAATCTACGGAGCCGGAGAGCCCCGAGGATGGATCATAACCAGAACTCTGGGACAGAAGATCATGCCATAATAATCAGTTTATTCTTTTAATTTCTCTCTTTTTTAGTTAGATTCTTACACACTAAAACCTTGAAAATGATTTTTGCGTATTTTATGTATTATTTAATCATCTTTATGTTGTTAAATCTGAAACTTCTGAATCATCTTTGACAAAGCTTGATTTTCGCAGACAATGAAACACACGGATGTGAAAAGAAAAATATTAAATTATCTTTAATGCAAATAAAAAAATACACGTCCAATTTAAAAAAAAAATAAATTAGGACAACATTTGGTCAACTACAACTTTTCAGATATTAAAATAGTATCAAAATAGTACAGATCGAAATCCGGAATTCCGATAATAATTTCTCGCGCTTTTATTTATTTAAAGAACATTCCTGTGTCTTCTTTCTGGCCGTCATGTGAACCAGAACCGCAACTGACCCGACACTTACCACAAAGGAGCCGAGGGTGGCGGCGGGCCGGGGCTCTCCGCCGTACGGCAGCTGCCCGTTGAAGCCGGAGGAAGTCGCTGATCCCGAGTACGGAGCGAAGGCTGAGCCCGAAGAGGAGCGACCCAGATCCTCCGTCCTCGGGCCCAGGAGGACCCCGGAGCTGAAGGACGGGCAGGACGGGTGCAGAGCCAGGGACGGCTGGAAGAGGAAGCCCGGTGGCTGGTAAGCCATGACCGCGCACACGGAGCCGGAGCGATCGCGCACTAACCAACTCACATCGGACAGCAGAAAGTGCGCGACTTCCTCCCCGGCGACAAAAAAATAGAGAGAAACGGAGGAGGTGAGAAAGAAGAGAAAAGGAGGAGGAAAAGGTTTAAAATTGCAGGAGCATCCTGGAGCATCACAGGAGGCTGCTAGAGGACCAGTTTGATGGATGGATGATGGATGGATATGAGCTGCAAGTTTCACTTTCACCGCTGCTGAAGAGAGAGGGGGGTCTAAGAGAGAGAGAAAGACTGAAAGAAGAGGAGAGGGAGAGAGACACCGAAATAAGAGAGGAGGGAGAGAGATTGAGCTGAAAGAAAAGGAGAGGGAGAGGGAGTGAAATAGAGAGAGACTGAGGAAGAGAGAGACATTGAAGGAAGAGGGGGAGAGAGGTAGAGACTGTGAATTAAGAGGGGAGGTAGAGAGAGGGGGAGAGAGACACTGAAAGAAGATGAGAGGAAGAGAGACACTGTAAGAAGAGGGGGGAGGAGAGAGCATATGAGATAAATGGAGGGAAAGATAGAGAGATACTTAGAGGAAGTGAGATAAGAGATACTGTGTGAGAGAGAGAAAGACTGGGAAAGAGGGGAGAGATGGGAAGGGGGATGAAGAGAGTGAGAAAGAGAGGAAAGAAAGAAGCGGAGAAAGGAAGACAAAGTGAGAAGCTGATGATCTGAGCGATCGGTTCGGAGACACTAACACACACACAGTAGCAGAGACTGAGGAGGTGCTGAGACACTGAGGGTCCAACATGTGTCTTTGCTCTTTTTCTGAAGAGGTATGAGCTCCTCTCCACCTGCCCTCACCTCTATCTGGAGCTTTACCTCCTCTCTCAGGGACTGAAACTACAGGAACCTTTTAGGCTCATCAGCGACCAAGCTGATCAATCACAAATGCTTCAAATTTTCTTCTGAATGTCACATTTGTCAAGATGGGTCCATCACATTTCTGTCATAATTATCAGAGGTTTCCTTCTGAGGAACCTGCCGCCATCCAGAACCTGGGGACAGAGGTCCAGGCTGTGTTTGTGTGGGTCAGTTTATGTTAATCTAGCTTCACACAGTCTAATCTCATTTGGCTCCTATAATTAGAAGAGGGGAGCCACTTTAGTCAGGCAGAAGACGGTGAAAATCAGCTCAAATGCTGTTCCTGCTCCATTTCTGATGAAGGCGCTCACATGGCTGACCCGTGCATGAGCCGCAAGGGGCTCCAGGATTGACGGTAAGAGTAGGTCGAGCTGTTTTGAGCGTTATTGATTGTGGCTGATGATCCTGATCACTTGACTGTCCTGCAGCAAAATGGTGGCGTTTGGGCCAGTTTCTGTTTTTTGCTCCCACATCTGATGTTTGAGCAGCTCTTAACGGCTGCTGTGGTTTTCTCGCCATCAACGGGTCGACCCCCCCCCGTGGGCCCGTCCATCAAACACTGTGTTTTCTATTATATCAAAGAGTTGCGTTAACCATTTGCTCGTACGCAGTCGAATATTCAAGGACGTCAGCGGTGCGGTCATCCTCCTAGTCTCCACGGTAACGTGTCTTTGGTGAAGATCCTCACATGAAAGGAACCGCCGGTTGGTTTTCCCCTAGTAGCTCATCAATTAGCATAGCCTGCGGGGCTAATGTCCGGAGGTTACTTAGAGACAGTGTGTTTAATTAATTGGAAAACACTCTTTTTAATTGTTCTTATCTAAGTATGAAACGTATTCCTTGTTATCCGAGCGCAGACATAATTATCACCCCGGGGAATTAACAGGTGGAAATGTTGATGATGATGACAATTAACTGAGCGGGCTCAGATCAGATACGAACCCGTTCAAAATCGCATTCCATCAGAACGATCTGGGTCGGCGTCGTGCTAGTAGGTCGTGCTAACGACGCTAACGTCAGAAACCACCAGTCTCTCTGTCCCCAGAGTCAAATATTCATTTGTTTCAGTCGTATTCAGATGTATCTTCAGTCAATGAAATGTCCATTCTGCCGTGTGTGTTTTATCCCACATGAGGGGTGTAAGCGAACGCAACACTTGCAGGTGCGCTGGCCTTTAAAATGAGCCGCTTTATATTGGAAAGTCAGATCAATAAAACCTGCTTTTGACCAGTTCCTCAAGGAGAATTATTGATTATTGATTTTGATCAACACGTGTGACATGTTTCAGGGGACAGTTGGATGACAGGACAGCAAGTAAAGCTGATGATGGATAAAGATTTCCCAGAGTCCCCTCTGAGTGCCGAGGTGGTACTAGATTCACCACAGGGCCAGAACCTGGACCGACAGATCCAGGATCACGAGCATCAGAACTCCAACAGTCAGAATCCGATTCTGGATCAAACCGGATGTTCAAACCTAGACCAGAACCGGTCGGAGGTCCCGAGAGGTGAGAAGGATCCAGGTCTTGCTTCAGGCCAGGATGCTGACTGTCCAGACCCCCCTGGTGCTCAGAACCAGACCCTGCAGCTGGATATAGACCATGGTGAGGAAAACTGTGATTTTTAATGTTTATTCATTCAAACTTCTGATGGTGTTTGGAGGCCACATGTTTGTCATGGCTCTTCCTGTTGAAGAATAACATTTGGTGAGACATTATCCGGGAAGGTTTGGGTTCATGTTTGACGGCAGATGGAAAATTCCAATCATGAAAATTCTCAAATCCAAATGGAAATTAAAATCAGAGATGGAAGAACACGAAAAAAGCTTAAGAAATGATGTAGTTACTTCTTCCTCCTCCTTTTTTGCATTTGTATAAATATTTTTTACATTTTTTTCTTTATATATGAATGAGATTTTACCTATTGTTATTCTTTTACATTCACATTCTAATTATGCATAAAATTATACAAATTTGATGAAATTCATGCGTCCATGAAATCAGCCGATGTCTCCGGTTGGGATGTGGACCAGGACTGGGACCGTGAGAGGACCAGGGCCAATCAGGAGGCAGATCCAGAGTCAGGTGGTAGCGTGCCGTCACTTGTAATCACCAGAGCCACTGAACAGGTGAGTAGAGACAGAAAAGCCTGATGGGAAATAATGTTCCCTCTCATTTATATTCACGGGCTCCGCTGCTCCGCTTTAACGCCATCAGTGCCAAAAGTCCCGTCTTTGTTTTGGCACTCACAGGTAGACTTTCTTCTCCATATTTGCCGCCTTTGTTCTTTGTTTAAACGATGTCTCTGATCAGCTTCAAAGCACAGACGTCCTGACAGCTTTTCTTCATCAATCTGCCTTTTTCTGCTCCTTCAAAACCACCCTCTTCCCTCTTATTTTCCTACTGTACTCAGCGTTTGTGGCTTTCTTGCTGTAATTATACATTCCCGTCTGGTTTCCAGCCGTCACATGCTGGATTTAAGAAGCTCTGATTGTTTTCACTCACGGATCTTCTCGCTGTCTTTGAGCGATGAGGTGAGAAACATTCTCAGGGACTTTAATCGCAGATCAACTCCAACTTTCTAAATTCAAGACAGTTTTCTCTTTTCGCTTGTCGCCATCATATTTTCGCGATCTTCCAACATCTGAACTATGTCTGTCTATTTTTAACGTCAGACTAAAAATTTTTCGGAAATTTTCCAGGAAAAGGATTAAAAAGTTAAATGTTGCTCAGTAATTCAACAGGTTCATTAAGTTAAAAAAAGAATAAAATTAATCCTACAGATAAAAAAGCAATCTGTGTTTACACTAATCCCAAGGGGTTTCACAATACTATGTTTACAAGTATGTACTTAGAAGTTTGCAATGACACAGCTGCAGACTTAATCAATCGGGGCACACCTAGCGCGTCCATGGGTCTGATGCACATTTGATAAAATGGGCGGCGCAAGTACACTTCTGGGAGACTGACAGCATCCTTGGTACCTTGCAAACTTAGAACTGGAGCGACTGACCACAATTCACTAGTACCTAACAACGCAAGTGAGGGAGCCAAAGACATCTTATCTTCGGGTGCTATGTCGTCCTCTGGTGACATAATTTCCTGTCATGCTGAATCAGGACGAGAACTTTTGTTTTCAGGCGGAAACAAGAACGAGGCAGACTCACGTCTGCTGCAGTAACAAGTGCAGGAGAGGAATGTGGAGCACTGTGAAGACATCAGAACGGAATTCGGTGTTCAGCTCAGGCCTGCGAGGAGTTAAATACATGAGCGCTCTCTCCTTCACTGAGCGATCCCATTACCCGCCCTCCTGTGTACACACTCACCGATCCGAACCGCCTCCAAATTCGTTTTCTCAGAACCTCTGTGGCATGTGGCAGAGGAGCACTTAAACCAAATTGACTTTACTGATGTGAATTATGAAGATACTGATATCATGCATAAAGTTATTTACCCCTCAGAAGAATTCAAATAAGTAATTCCCTCTGATGGTGATATGGGGGAACTAATATGAATGCAAATAGGATTAGGCTACTGCATTAGTGTCTGATAAACAATTTACAGGCCTGAGTGTGCACTCGGGGATACACTCCCTGCTGCATGGGAAATAGGGAGATGGCAATCCTGGCCGAGAGGGAGGGGGACCTTATCGTGGCTTAGCCCCCCTCTCTGCTGGCCTCCACCGGGCTCTAGCGAGTGCTCTAGATTAGAGCAAAGGCCATCCTGAGGCATCCTGAGGTGCGTTCAGGTGACTTCTGCTAAACTGATACTGACGAAGACATCCAAACAGGCGCCGGAGTTGCGTCTACGTTTGGCACGCGTGAGGGAGAATTTCCAGCTAAGAACATCCAGGAAGTTTCTGCTGCAGGACCAGTTTGACCACACCTTAATAAAGCAGCAGATACACCGGCATCCCCCAGGGGCCAGGTTCTGTGCTGGAGGGGGACCAGGGCTGTTTCTCAGGGTCCACACCTGTGAAAAGTCATCAATCCAAGTGCCCAGAAGTGTACTGCATTCTTGTGTCCTTGCAAGTCCGTACTTTAACATTTACTTTCAAGTACTTGTATACTTATTGAAAAAGGACTCTTTCCTCTCCTCTCCTCTCCTCTCCTCTCCTCTCCTCTTCTCCTCCTCTTTTCCTCTCCTCTCCTCTCCTCTCCTCTCCTCTCCTCCCTCCTCCTCTCCTCTCCTCTCCTCATCCTCTCCTCTCCTCTCCTCTAATACCTCCTCCTCTCCTCTCCCCCTCCTCCTTTCCTCTCCTCTCCTCTAATACCTCCTCTCCTCTCCTTTCCTCTCCTCTCTCCTCTCCTCTCTCCTCTCCTCTCCTCTCCTCTAATACCTCCTCTCCTCCCTCCTCCTCTCCTCTCCCCCTCCTCCTTTCCTCTCCTCTAATACCTCCTCCTCTCCTCTCCTCCTCCTCCTCTCCTCTCTCCTCTCCTCTCCTCTCCTCTCCTCTCCTCTCCTCTCCTCTCCCCCCTCCTCCTTTCCTCTCCTCTCCTCCTCTCCTCTCCTCTCCTCTCCTCTCCTCTCCTCTCCTCTCCTCTCCTCTCCTCTCAGACGTCACACTTCAGAGCACGTTAACGCCATGTTCCATGTGTGGCCTTTAGGGGGTGGAGCCCTTTGAAGAAGCACATTTTGACAGTCAGCAGCACCAATTAGAGCTCGCATCATGTCATCGCCCACTGAGGTCTCCTTCCTGCTGAAATGACAGTTGGGGGATCCCGACCACGTCAGTGTTCTGTCTGTGTCCTGTGAGAGATCATGTAGTGTTGAGAACCTGCTCGTTAAACATTGTACATCAAATGTGCTTTAACACTTTCCCTCGCTGATCCACAGTTCTTCACTGTGTGTTCAAAGCAGTGACATGATTGTTAATTAAAATCCTAATATGGCTGTGAGACAGCTTGTTTTTATGTTTCTGTGCATAAGAAGTATTTACATACACGTGTAGGTTATTTAAATGTTACTTCAAGGTCTGATATCTCTCGTTTCGTCACTCCCATCTAATAATAAATAAAATATAATAATCTGAGCACAAGGCTTTGCCTCGTTGGGCTCTTTATATCGTTCTTAGCATTCCTTTTTTTAGATGTAACTTCATTAGTTAGTTCTTTACCATAACTAGCTACAGCAATATTTTAGCACTTGAGCAGAAATCGTGGTTTGTTACTGTTACCATGCCTTCAGAGTGCTTGGTAAAACTAGGTCATTCTTAAATAATGCTAAAATAATCTGGACTATCCAGGTTGTTGTGAGATACATTTTGATGTTATGTCCAATGCTATGATGCTAACATAGCAATGGCCCTAATCACAGCTCTGAAGGTTCTTTTCTTATACGACATGCTCTCACTCTCCGGCTGCATATTCTAACCCTTGTTAACGCCGCTGAAACATGCACTCCGGATTGCACCACCGAACAAATGAAAGCATGTCACCCCGAGCTAATAATTACATCTGAATTAAAAAGCCCAGCAACAACCTCCTTTGATGTGCGATGCAATGTCATTTTTATTTACAGTTGCGGATGATTTAAATAATTAGCAGAAATCAAAATGATAGGTGTGGCGCGTTTTATCTGTGATATTAAAGTTTTTGTGTGCAGCCCGGACCCGTCTGTTGTGTAAATCACTTTGCGCGCCTGTAGCCGGGACAATAGCGAGCATGGAGCCATAATTAGCTCTCCTGAGACTCCAATCCTAAACAGTTAAAGGACAATCATGGCTCAGTGAGATGTTAAACTGCTGCTGCTGCTGTCTGTTGCCAGCTGGGGCCTAATTGTAGTCAACAGGCTCAGGCAGCCGATTCCTTCTGTTAGCGGCGTATGAAGATGAGTGGCGCGCTCAGAGAGGCAGACGGACATTTAGTTTGAGTTGTAAACACTCTCTTATATGCTAATCTAGCAGCACCTGAGCACCGTTTGAGGGACGTGTGTGAGGATTGGAAGTGATGCGTGTTGGCTGCTGTTGTGTAAAGTTCACACTCGGCAGGTTTGTGTTGTTGGTTTTTTGCAGTGTCGCAGCCGTTTAAGTCAGAACGTATTTTGATGCAGTTACAAAAAGTTTTGTCGTTAGCTTCATCACCAAGTAATGTCAACGGGATCACAGTGATGGGACAGAGAGTCGGTCTGTGCTTTCACGCTCATCGTTTCACAATCGTTAAATTGTTTATAATTGATATTTTAAAAATGAAACCTGAATACTTTCAACAAAGGATCAGCAACATGGCTACAGCTATATTAGTATATTTACTGTCCAAAGAAAAAGCAGCTCTGACTGGGCCTGGAGTCCTTGATTTTACCCCCAAAGCTGCGACAATCACACAAAATACTAATAATTGTAGACAGGTTTTGTGGATGATTGCGAGTTCGCCCTCTGCTGGGAGATTGCAGTAAGCTAACAGAACTGATGTTCTACTCCTCAGCTGTTTCCTTCTTGGATAAGTTAAAGAATGAACAAACCCAGAGTCTTGCTTCCTGCCTCTGTTTCTGGCTCTTGATTTCATTTGGATCTCAGTTTATTTTCCATTTTAAGGAAGATGCATTTTTCGGCATTTTCTGACCCCAGGATCAAAGAAATATCAAAGAAAAATAAGTTGGCATGCTGAACACTAGGATTCAACCTTTCCTGTTTTTTCTGGTCACAGGCACCAGCAGTGACTCTGGCGGAACGGAAGAGACCCACAGACACCAGTTTGAGGGAGGACGGAGCTGACATGGCAGCTGCTGACCTCCTCTCTCTGAGAGGTGACTCCGTATCTTTAGCCAGTGAGATGAACATCTCCAGGACGGTGAGAGGAAGATGGATTTTCTTTCATTCTGGTCAAATCTTGTTTTGTAGATATACAGTCTAGGTTAGTTTATCTGTAATAAAGTACTTTAGTTGGTTTAGCTTAGCTAAAAGTCTTTGTCCTTATTGGCTCAGATGTTTGTAACTGTTTCACTGCTGAAGATCACGTCTATTGTCAGAGTCCCATCAGGGGTCAACCTGGCCTGGAGTCACCCAAACTCAGGTGTGAACAGAGGTTTTAAATCACATTGGCAGCGAGTGCGAGGCGGCCTATGAGGAATTAAAAAATCCGCCTTCATCTGGTTGAGATGAATCTCTTGAACTGGACAGTGGCGATGCGGCGTCCTTGACAAAAAAAAATCAGTGTTTTTCTGCAGAGTTTCATCATCAGCCAGAAAGCACTCTCTGGAGGTGGGTCACCGGGGGAAACGCAGAGCTTGTTGAAGGAGCGGCGAGGCTGCAGCGTAATCATAATTCCCTTGACCCACGTTGACCCTCGCCGAGGGCCACGCCACAGATCAGGCGCCTCCTTTCAGGCCGCCGCTTGCTCCAAAATGGCTTTTTCATTTCTCAAACAATCACACGGCGGCGGTGGCGAATGAGGGGGCAGATTACAGAAGGCGAGGTTCCAGGGGTGAGACAAAAAGCTCCGAATCCCAGAACAAAGTGGTTATCTTCTCCGTTCTCATTAAATCTGTCCGCTGACTCAAATACCGATTTGAAAGCAACCGATGAGTAAAACAGGACTTTTGGAAAGATTTGATTAATATGTTAATGTGATTGAGACGAGTCACATTAAGAACGGCTCTGGGGGGACCATACCATCTGTCCATCTGTCCATCTGAGTCCAAAGTGACCTGTGCTACGATCAGATGAGACAGTCGTAACCAAAACTAATGGAACCAACTAAGTTGACTGTGCAAAAGAAACGTGAAAATCTGTGATGAACAGTTTAGCGGGGGGAGCAGCTGGGCAGTGTCGCCCAGCCTCTGTCTTCCTTTCATAGGATAGATACTCACGTAAAGGACCTGGACTCAGACTTGGTTACATGACCAAGGTGATTGTTGGTTAGCCAAACTAAAAAAGTAGCCTCCAAATTGAAGCAACCGTGGCTGAATCACTCTTCCGGGGGACGCTAAAGACGAAGATCACTTTAGACCGCCAATGCTAACAAAATCTTTTTACCCGTTACCTTGGCAACAGCCACGGCCTGTACCCTAGCTAACTCCCTCACTTTTACTCAGCCTTGGACACAAACTTGAGTTGACCGGAACCCTTCCTTGTTTGCCCTGTTGCAAACACAGACTTGATAATTAGACGACCTGGCTGCTTCGCTGACCTTTGACCCCTTCGTTACACTCTGAAAGTATTTCAGGCGTTTGACGTTTGATTTCACTCAAAAGTCTTGCTTCATGTGTAGCACCAATGTTAACTTTGTTAATATTCGATCAAAGGATGACTGTGACTGATTAGACGATCAAAAGGTGGTTGATTAAACGAGCCCCACTTGTTTGAAAACAAGTCTTGTTGCAACAGTCATTTCAGAAATAGTTTAGATCCGATTTTCTTCTTTATTCTCCACGTAAACAAAAGCGCCTTCGACAGATTCTGAGCTTTTATGTCGACTTTAAAGGTTAAATCAACCAAAATGAAAATGTCAGCAGACAAAAACACTGTCACCCATTCGTCTCGTCTTTCCTCTGACCAGTGTGATTACACAGGCCAGCACCCCCCCCACCACCGCTTTCTCTCTCTGTTTTATAATGTCGATCGCTCTGTTGCAGGATTGCATTGCTGCCAATGTGACGGATCGCTCGTAAACGCCACCAAATAGGACAAAAGGACTTTGCTAAGTAGGCGTGGGGGCTTTCCTCCCACCCCTGTGGCTGTCAGAGGACCTCAAGTAGAAGAGGGGAGAGGACAGGGGTGAGGAAACAGCAAGGGTGTTTTGACGGGATGAATAGTCGGAGGAGTGAAAGTGGCTGGAAAAGGCTTTTGTTATGCTAACGGTGCTCACAGAAGCCCATTCATGTATCCTCGACACAGGAGCGCTCGATGTTATTATCTCTCGTGGAGAGCCAGATCAGTTTAAGGGTCGTGAGGATGGGGGAGAGACACGCTCAGATTCCATGAATCAGAACCTGCACTTCTTAAACTAGCTACTAGTGTAGTCTTACGTCCTAGTTTGTGATGCTTGTGTTGTCCCGTTAAGTTTTATAGCTACAACACAGGAAACACAACTAACAAGCTACAAACACACGTGACACCAGCGAGGTTTGCACCTATTAGAACCAGTATAAACACTTTTGTCTACTTAGCACCATGCATTTTAGTAAAGATCAAGATATGAGCGGCTTTCCCATTGGAAAGGAATGATTTCTGGGTTTTCTCACCTTTAATTGACCCCCCACTGTGTTAGTTCTGTTACTAATGAGGTAGAAGAAGAACCGTCTCCACCCTCCTCCTCTCTTCTGGGACACGAGTTCACCTCTGCTCTCTGATCTCCCACAAACATCCATCAGAACACTAGAATGTTCCTTCGTCCTGACACAAGACCAGGAGTCTGGAACCTGGAAACTTCTCTTTTTCTGTGTTTGTTCTTCTTCTTTCTTGGGCTGCTGCCTTCAGGGGTTTCCATGGTGAATCACCTATGTCCATGTTCTCAATGTCCTCTCTCACTACCTCCAGTCGTGTCCTCCTCTCCATCGTCAAACATGTTCTGTCACTGATGCAACTCTTCATGATTCTGTTCATCATTCCCAGAGAGAATCTGAGAACATGTGAGAAAAGACTTCCTCTGGAAACTTAGAAGAGGGAAACATGGAAAAACATGGAAGTTATTCAAAGACACCTTTTTCATTTGTTTAATTTTCCCAGTTGTTTCCACCTTTTTCCTTGACAACTGTAGAAGACAAACAGCAGCTTAGAACTAATCTAATCCTAGATCTAAATGATTATTTAATCATTTAATGTAAAAAATTGATTTGTGACTGACTCATTTGGTCTTTGTCCAGCTTTGCTCTTGTGTTACACCTGTGTTCAACAGTGTGTATTTTGTTGAGCAACAGTCAGTCCTGTTGTTGACTTCTGGGATTTAGACCTGCGTTGATGCCAAAAACTGTAACACATCCCCGCTAATATCCATCACAACGACACTAATTATTGATCAGTTTTTCACATGTCTTCACTTCCTGTTTTCTAGCATGAAACCTTGGACTCAGCGAGACGGCGACTCACATGAAACGAATTAATTCATGTGCAGGAAATGAAAGAATAAATCAGATAATTGAACGGCGCTCATTAACACGTTGAGAGGGGACCTCACCAGTCTGCCAGGCTGACAACAGACGGTAAATAAAGATGTCGGGCTGGGAGATGAAAGCAGCATGGTCCTCTCTGAAGCCTGTTTTATGGAGCCTTTGAGAGTTCTGACTCTCTTTTTAGTGATTTAATGGATTCGTTAGATTTTATCCTTTAGCGCTCCTTCAGGGAGGTTCGCACTTGGTCTGCGAGAGACTCAGATAATCAGTCGCTGTACAAACAATTACACAACAAGACGTCCAAATAATCCCACAGATGATTAATATTACATGGTTCAGCTCCTTAAAGGATTCAGTGTTAAAAATTATTCCAGTTGATGTTGATTCTGTGAAGGTGTTTGATATTTAGCTTCAGTGGTTCATGCTAACAGTGTATTCAGACTGGTAAAAAAATGGTATTTCGTTAGCGCCACCTGGTGGTGGTCATGGTGGTGGCGTTGCTTTGTCGACATCGGCTTTGATGTCGCTGTTATTCTGTTGCTGTTGTTACGTTTATGAGAGTTGTTTTGTTGCTGTTTCCAGTGAAGGTTGATGTGATCGGTATTGCAATGTTGTCTTGCTGTTCGCATCAGTAAACGCTCCGTTGGGAAGTGTTAGAAATATTGTTTTGTTGTGACTGATGATGTCATTGTTTGTTTGTTTATCTTTCAGAGTGAGGATGACGACAGTGCCAGTGTCACAGCTTCTTCTGTCACAGTAAGAGAGAGAGTGTGTGTGTGTGTGTGTTTAACCAGCTGAGAGCGTCACTGTCCACACACACTGGGTTGAAACAGATCCCCCCCACGCCGTTCCCATGGCGATGTCTCGTAATCGCTGTCGTCCTGACAGGACGCAGCTCTGGCTGCTTATTGGCTGTGACGGCCTCCCACTTCTGTTTCTGACTGGAACCAGCAGGGAAATCGGCTTTGAACTGGGACTCAAACAGACTGTGTTCTTGAAAAGAAATGAGTGAATATTTATATCGATAATCTATATTTATCTTCATATAGAATCTTTGCTGCAAAAACAAAAATTGTGCCATTTTTGTCAAAGAGTAGAAATAAAAATTGTCGCAAACAAACACAGTTATTTTTAAAACAATAAATTAAAATAAGAACATATAAAGAATGACCCAGAACAGAGTTGTCCTGATGTTTCATTTATCTGGAACATAATTTTACTGTTTCTATCCTGTTCCGCTCCCTCTGCATTAGCACTGTTAACATGGACACACATCAAGTGTACTTCTGTCTTTGTGAGGACTCTCATTAACATAATAAGCCCAACTCTAACTCTAACCATCACAACTGCCTATAGGGGCAACTATGACCTGACTTTAACCTAAACCGTGTGTGTGTGTTTGTGTGTGTGTGGACAGCGAGGACACTCCTGCAGGACTCTGATTGAAAGTCTGGGTGTTGCTCTGCTGCAACCTGCTGACAAATAAACACCACTAATGGCATCAGGAACACATTATCCAGTGTCGCCGCGGTAACACTTAAGGACAACAAGGACAATATATTGGATTATTATTATTAATTTATCATTTCTACAGAAATCTAATTTTTGCCTCACATAAATCTGATTAATTGGAAAATCAGGTTCCAACGTTTGAAAGAATAAGTGAGGATAAACGTAGAACACAAGTCTCCGTTTCTGTCTCAGTCTGTGTTCCACAGAGTCCATCTGGACCCCCTGGAGAAGGCCTGGATGAGGAGCTCCGCTCTGGGGAACGCAGCAGCTCAGCGTCAGTTGCTCTTTCAAGAATCCAGCCTGGTGCTGAAGAAGGTAGCTGGAACAGTTGCAGGCTGTTTTAAAAAATAAAGCCAGTCATTATCCATTAGCATGTTAGCACGCTGCTGCTAGCATTCCTGGGAGATATTCTGTGTATCTGTAACTGAACATTTTTGTCTTTTTCTGCATCATCAGGATTTCATCACTGTGAGTTTATCATGCATCTGTTTCATTGCTTCTTGGTTATTGACATGTATATATGTAAATATGTTTTTTTAACAATGTATGTTATCCTTGCAGACACACTAAAAGTTAGAAATGCTGACGCATCTCCTCTGTTTTCCTTCTTGCCTCCCTGTCCATGTGTGTTGTAACGTTGCTGTGCACCAAGGGGGTAAGTTGTCTCTTCCTGCTGGCCGTGCTCACACTCATCATGAACACATACCCACAACAGCAACTCAACAACATGCTAACTCCTGCCTCAATTAGCCTAGTATTGATATCACACTGAGCCTCTGTCTGTCCTCAGGCTGGCTGTAACGGATGGACGATGGATCTTTGGGGGGGGGGCGGGGTTAAATATTCACAACAGGTCTGATTTTGAGGCACGTTTGTGTGATAAACCGGTAGATCGACAGCGTTGCTTTGTGAAGCGTGCAGTTCTGCCTTCACACACCTGCCATGATACTAAACACGCTCCTACATACATAAACTTCCTCTTCTTCTTCCTCACACTGTTCTGTTATTTTTGTCCTCTGATCCTCTGCCATCACACCTATATTAGTGACTGGATGGATTACTGAGGGTGTCTTTGACCCCTGGGGTTGATGTCCTCTGTGTCTCTGCATTTGTGTGTCTCGGTCTCTACCAAGTTTTGTGTCCCTTCCTGTAATTTTGCATCTCTTTCATTCTTGGTTGTTGGGCAATATTAGGATGTTGCAGCGGGATGTTTGTGTTCATTCTCCTTATAATTGTCTGGAGTTTGTGCCTTTCAGTGGGATGTGTAATAATACTGTAATTACATTGTAATTAACATTAAGCCACATGACTCCAACAGATGGGAGGACGCGATAATCACATGATCAGCCAGGAGCTCTGATGTTTATCTCTTCTTTTGTTTTTTATTCTTGAAGAGCTGAATGAGGGACCAGACAAAGCGTAGCCCAGGACCCCCTAATGATGCTAACAACTTTGGTACCAAGTTTCCCTTGCCCGGATGCGGGTCACCGGGGCCCCCTCCTGGAGCCAGGCCTGGGGGTGGGGCACGTTGGCGAGCGCCTGGTGGCCGGACCTCTGCCCATGGAGTCCGGCCGGGCGCAGCCCGAAGAGGCAACATGGAACCCCCTTCCCGTGGGCTCACCACCTGCAGGAGGGGCCAAGGGGGTCGGGTGCATTGTGTTTTGGGTAGCAGCCGGAGGCAGGGACCTTGGCGGTCTGATTCCCGGCTGCACAAACTGGCTCTAGGGACATGGAATGTCACCTCTCTGGTGGGAAAGGAGCCTGAGTTGGTGCGCGAGGTTGAGAAGTTCCGACTAGATATAGTTGGCCTCACCTCGACGCACGGCAAGGGCTCTGGAACCAGTCTTCTTGAGAGGGGTTGGACTCTCTACCACTCTGGAGTTGCCGATGGCGAGAGGCGACGGGCAGGGGTGGCAATTCTGGTTGCTCCCCAGCTCAGTGCCTGTGTATTGGAGTTTACCCCGGTGGATGAGAGGGTAGCCTCCCTTCGCCTTCGGGTGGGGGGACGGATCCTGACTGTTGTTTGTGCCTATGGTCCAAACAGCAGTTCAGCGTATCCACCCTTTTTGGAGTCCTTAGAGGGAGTGCTGGAGAGTGCCCCTTCTGGGGGCTCCCTCGTCCTCCTGGGTGACTTCAATGCTCACGTCGGCAATGACAGTGTGACCTGGAGAGGTGTGATTGGGAAGAACGGCCCCCCTGATCTGAACCCGAGTGGTGTTTTGTTATTGGACTTCTGTGCTCGTCTCAGATTGTCCATAACGAACACCTTGTTCAGACATAAAGGCGTCCACATGTGCACTTGGCACCAGGACGCCTTAGGCCGCAGATCGATGATCGACTTTGTGATCGTGTCATCGGATTTGCGGCCGCATGTTCTGGACACTCGGGTGAAGAGAGGGGCGGAGCTGTCAACTGATCACCACCTGGTGGTGAGTTGGCTCCGATGGTGGGGAAGGATGCCGGACAGACCTGGCAGGCCCAAACGTGTTGTGAGGGTCTGCTGGGAACGCCTGGCAGAGTCCCCTGTCAGAAGAAGCTTCAACTCACGCCTCCGGGAGAGCTTTGACCATGTCCCGGGGGAGGCAGGGGACATTGAGTCCGAGTGGACCGTGTTCCGTGCCTCCATTGTTGAGGCAGCTGACCGGTGCTGTGGCCGCAAGGTGGTTGGTGCCTGTCGTGGCGGCAATGCCCGAACCCGCTGGTGGACACCAGCGGTGAGGGATGCCGTCAAGCTGAAGAAGGAGTCGTATCGGGCCTTACTGGCCTGTGGGACTCCTGAGGCAGCAGATGGGTACCGGCATGCCAAGCGGAGCGCAGCTACGGCGGTTGCCGAGGCAAAAACTCGGGCATGGGAAGAGTTCGGTGAGGCCATGGAGAACGACTTTCGGACGGCCTCGAAAAGGTTCTGGACCACCATCCGGCGTCTGAGGAGGGGAAAGCAGTGCACTGTCAACACTGTGTATAGTGGTGATGGTGTGCTGCTGACCTCAACTCGGGATGTTGTGGATCGGTGGAAGGAATACTTCGAGGACCTCCTCAATCCCACCAACACGCCTTCCAGTGAGGAAGTAGGGCCTGGGGACCTGGAGATGGGCTCTCGTATCTCCGGGGCTGAAGTTGCCGAGGTAGTTAAAAAACTCCTCGGTGGCAAGGCCCCGGGGGTGGATGAGATCCGCCCAGAGTCCCTTAAGGCTCTGGATGTTGTAGGGCTGTCATGGTTGACTCGACTCTGCAACATCGCGTGGACATCGGGGGCAGTGCCGCTGGATTGGCAGACCGGGGTGGTAGTCCCTCTTTTTAAGAAGGGGGACCGGAGGGTGTGTTCCAACTATAGGGGGATCACACTCCTCAGCCTCCCTGGTAAGGTCTATTCAGGGGTACTGGAGAGGAGGGTCCGCCGGATAGTCGAACCTCGGATTCAGGAGGAGCAATGTGGTTTTCGTCCTGGGCGTGGAACAGTGGACCAGCTCTACACCCTCAGCAGGGTCTTCGAGGGTGCATGGGAGTTTGCCCAACCAGTCCACATGTGTTTTGTGGACTTGGAGAAGGCATTCGACCGTGTCCCTCGGGGGGTCCTGTGGGGGGTCCTCCGAGAGTATGGGGTGTCGGGCCCGCTGATACGGGCTGTCCGCTCCCTGTACGATCGGTGTCAGAGTTTGGTCCGAATTGCTGGCAGTAAGTCGAACTCGTTTCCGGTGAGGGTTGGCCTCCGCCAGGGCTGCCCTTTGTCACCGATTCTGTTCATAATTTTTATGGACAGAATTTCTAGGTGCAGTCATGGTGTTGAGGGGATCTGGTTTGGTGACCTCAGGATCGCGTCTCTGCTTTTTGCGGATGATGTGGTCCTGTTGGCTTCATCGGCCCGTGACCTCCAACTATCACTGGATCGGTTCGCCGCCGCCTGTGAAGCGGCTGGGATGAGAATCAGCACCTCCAAATCCGAGGCCATGGTTCTCGACCGGAAAAAGGTGGAGTGCCTTCTCCGGGTAAAGGAGGAGATCCTGCCCCAAGTGGAGGAGTTTAAGTACCTCGGGGTCTTGTTCACGAGTGGGGGAAGAATGGAGCGGGAGATCGACAGGCGGATCGGTGTGGCGTCTGCAGTAATGCGGACTCTGCACCGGTCCGTTGTGGTGAAGAGAGAGCTGAGCCGAAAGGCGAAGCTCTCGATTTACCGGTCGATCTTCGTTCCTACCCTCACCTATGGTCATGAGCTTTGGGTCATGACCGAAAGAACAAGATCACGGGTACAAGCGGCTGAAATGAGCTTCCTCCGTAGGGTGGCTGGGCTCTCCCTTAGAGATAGGGTGAGAAGCTCTGCCATCCGGGAGGACTCGGAGTAGAGTCGCTACTCCTCCGCGTTGAGAGGAGCCAGATGGGGTGGCTTGGGCATCTAATCAGGATGCCCCCTGGACGCCTCCCTGGTGAGGTGTTCAGGGCATGTCCCTCCGGTAGGAGACCCCCGGGGAGACCCAGGACACGTTGGAGAGACTATGTCTCTCGACTGGCCTGGGAACGCCTGGGGGTCCCTCCGGATGAGCTGGAGGAGGTAGCTGGGGAGAGGGAAGTCTGGGCTTCTCTCCTTAGGCTGCTACCCCCGCGACCCGACCCGGATAAGCGGTAGAGAATGGATGGATGGATGGAGCTGATTTCCCAGTTTGAAGTGGTAAACTGGGATTGATTCACCAGTGAGACGTGCTGAAGGAGGATCAGTCTTTGATCTGCTTTATTCTGTCAGCGGATGAAGCCTCGGCGAGCACATGTTCTTTAGATTCATTGTTGAATCAAAGCGTGGTTTCACAATAGTGACGGGAACGCCGTTTCAAACGGGAACATATGGTGGAACTGTTGCAGGCCGGCTTTGAAAAGTCGAATTTCACACAACATCCTGAGCGTAAGCTTCCTATTCAGAAGCTTCTGCAGAAAGGACCCCTCCATATGGCCTCCCCCTCCTCCCCTCATTAGCTGCAGGGACCTCCGTGTACAAGAATAACAACATCAGTGGAGTAGCCCTCGCTCACGCCACTCCAGAGTGATGCTCTCCTCCTTTTCATGCCTCACTTGATCAAAATGGAAAGAGTGAAATTTACGGCTTTTGATGTGCTTTTCCCTGCTGCTCTCAGATCTGCAGCTCAGACTCATCTTGCCTGTCACTCCTCCACCACCAACCGTCCAACAGATGCCCGGCGCGCAGGGTCCGACTGTTGGCGTCTGGTGCCGTGTTAGCGTCAGGTCCCTGTCTTCTCCCCCTGCGAGCAAGACGATAGCGGTCGCGACAGTTTAATGGCGGCGGCAGCTTCCTGCTGAGCCACGCAGGCGTCTGTCACATTAGCCGCATGTGGATTTAAGGTCCCCCAGTTATGGCCATGACAGTAAAAGTGACTCTGCAGCTATAAATCTAATCTAACCGTTGACCTAGAATTAGCATAACATAAGTGCTGATTTTCGTAAGTGATCGTTGTTCAGCTACTTATTTGCTTCTCAAAAATTCACTGTTAAATAGCAGAAAATTCACTCTTTTCTGATCCAACTCTAAACAACCATCAGTCGTGGCCTTAAACAGCAGGTCTGCTGGTGTGTGTTCAGGTGAGTGTGAGGCTCAGGTGGAGGCCGGCACGATCTCGCCAAGTGTCGGAAGGCGAGGCAGGTTTCAGTTAACACCTTCTAATGAAAGTCCGTCCTGACAGAACGGCCCAGCAGCGTCCCCCCTGCAGACATGTACCACCAAAATAAACCTCCAGTCACAACCCTGGTTCAGGTGAACTTGAGAAAGAAATATTTACTGTGGCAACATGAGTGGAAAAATCCCAGTTTGAAGGTTAAACTAAACCAGTCCACACTAGGCTGAAACCTGCAGGGTTCAATTTTTTGATTTGCAAAAATGCCCAATAGAGACAAATAATAAGAATTGCATTTAAAAGTAAAAACTGATAATTATTATACATTTTTTTAGATTATAGAAACAAAACAGTTTAAACTAAACCAAAAATAAAACATTCCAACTGTTTCTTCAGTGATTTCTTGCTGGAATGTCTATCGATAATCAATAGTGGGGATCAGTCAAAGCTGATGCTTGTAACTGTGCACTGTTCACTGTCATCTGTAAAACTAACGGCCTGCTTTGAGGCCTCACAAACACACAAACACCGACAGGGAAAAACTCATGAAAGCAGCGTTAATCTTAAAAGTGCAGATCTCAGCGAAATGATGTTTACCCGTCTTTAATCCGGCTCAGACGGTGACAGGAGACAGTCGAAGGTGCAAAAAAGGTGGGAAAATGGAATGTCACCGTTTCACTGTGAAGTCACGTCAGCGTAAAGACAGCTCGACCTGCAGCACTTTCAGCCTGTCATTACCATTTTAATATTAGCAACACTGATCAGCTTTTATCACCTCGTAAAGACATTCATTCCTTTGTTACGTCTCTCTTTTTTTTGTCCTCTCACTAAATCACTGGAAACCATCAAGTTTGTAAGTTTTATTCTATGGTCATGTTCATAAATCTGATCGTAGCATCCTCCTGTGTGTTAGCCTTGTGAAGTCCTGTCTCAATAGATTGTGTAAATGTTTACATACTTACATACAAGATTTACATTTGAAGCCCGTGATCACATTCGTTTGTGAGTATTTGGGAAGCTTCACAGAGCCGATTGTCCACATTTTAAAGGAAACAGCTGAATTCAGACTGTTTTGTTCCGGTCTGATGTGTGTTCTGCTCATCTATCTGTGCTGGTATCTCTGAGGAAACATTGTTGCTTCAACAGATTATAAACTCAGCTTCCAGTTTCAGAACCTGAAAAGTTTTTGGAAATCATTATTCTCGATAGAAAAATTCCCTAAAAGTACATTTTGGACATAGTTGAAAACTCTGTGTGTGTGTGTGTGTGTGTGTGTGTGTGTGCGTGTGTGTGTGTGTGTGTGTGTGTGGTGTGTGTGTGTGTGTGTGTGTGTGTGTGTGTATACAGACAGCCCTTCACTGGGCAGCGAAGCAGGGCTGTCAGGATGTGGTGGACATGTTGCTTTGCTCTGGAGCCGATGTCAACGTCAAATCGGTGAGCTCCGTGTGTGTGTGTGTGTGTGTGTGCGCGCACGTGCAAGAGAGAGAAAGAGAGGGAGCACCTGACATATGTACCTGGATCTTGCCTGTATAAACAACCACATCGTATCTCACTTAAAGAAACTGTCCACTGAAATTATTTCTCTATGATCCTATCAAAATAAAAGCCTCCTGAAGTTGAGGTCCCTGCATTTACTCCTTACAGCACAGTCTTGGATACTTTATAAGGCTGTCTGTCTTAATACTGAATACGATTAATACCACAGATACTTGGAGAATAAGATAAACCACTTAGTTACAGCCCAGCCTGCTAGCTCGACTGGTTAACATGTTACCATCTCAGGTTACACTTTATCAGCCGGCTGTAAGGCACATGAGACAGAGCACTTCTCTCTCACTCACACACACACACACACACACACACACATTGGGGGTGTTCTGGTTGATTTGGTCTATGTTTTGATTACTTAATGGCTTCCCAGACAGTCAAGAGCTGCAGAATTCAATTTAGCATCTACTTCTCTCAGTGTTTATCTCCCATCCTCCCTCTGCTGCTGCTGCTGATGACAATGACCATGAAGATGGTGACGACGTGCACGTAGGAGATAATGTTGAAGACCCAGCAGAGCAAAGCAAGCCAGACAAGTCACTTATTGTCACCATAATTACATAATTACTTTTTGTCTGTAGTTTTTGAGGAGGTAATGCAGCAGATCAAGAATCAATAATCCATAGAACGGAATTAACAGGAAACAGTGAGGCTGAGATCTGTTGGGGGCGTTTCGCTGCTTTTCTAATGGCTTTCCACGAGTTGGCGGTTTTTTGAATAAGCAGAATTTGACATCAGAATGAACCACGGAGTCAAACTGTGAGTTCACGTGTGTTTATTTAGGAATACTTGTGTGAGTGTGTGTTATCTTGCATCATTTGTGTTAAAAACACACATTTGTCTTTTCTTCAACACTAACTGCCTCTTCTCTCTCTCTTTTCCCCCATTCCACCTGCTCCATCACCACTGCCGCAGCATGTAAGTGAGCTTGGGAACCTTTAGAGCTCCACAAATCTGCACAAAGATGAGCCGTCAAACTCTTTAGGTGTCACGCTCTTTAAGCAAATGGCGCACTGACAAATATTTACTTTAGTCCAATTACCTCTGGCGGCCGTGTGAAATGGGTTTGCTGCTTGTGTCTTTGATGTGCTGCCTATGTCTTTGATCTGCTGCCTTACTTTGACCTCCTCCATGCACGCTTGGCCCGCCATGCTCTGAAGGGGGTAAGTCCTCTTTAATGCACTTTTGTGATGTGTAATGAACACAAATGTGTTTTTAAATGTGTACAACCACAGATCACATCCTCTAAGAGCTGACTTCACTCACACCAGTGAGATTTTAGTTCATTTCAAGGTAAATCTTAAGGATTCTGCATCCATCTTTAAAGTCAGTCCTGTGGTTTGAACACAGTCCTCACTATGTTTTAATTCAGCTCACCTCAGCTCATTTCACCACAATGATAGCCAGCAGAAGGCTCTGTCCTGTCTTGGCCAATCAGAGGCTGGCTAAGCCCCCTCCTTAAATATATAGTTGTGGGGGGACTAAAACACAACGTAGATCACTGCCTGAAGTCATTTATTTAGCTCTCTATTTACCTCACTTTACATTTGCTGGAGACCCACAACCAAAGCACTTTGTTTTTTTTATCATTTTGAATCAGCGAACAGGTTGGAAGGTCAAAAATGCCTGTCCGTCAAACTTCCCTCCGATATCCATATCTTAGTTGGAAACATGCAACCTATGCATACTGTAAATCCCCTGGTAATGTGGATGGAAAAGCAAAGCCATTTGAAGTCCTAATGAACACAGTAAAGTTTCCCACACTCTCCTGTCCACGGCCACGTTTATGTTCCATCTGATGGAGTATTATTAGCTGCTGTTGACGCCGTCTGAGGTCTGTTGCCTTGCTGTGATCCTCCCTCGTGCTGTGGACCTCCTGCCAAGCTGACCTTTACCTCTGATATAAAAATATAAACACATGAAAGCGGTTCGTCATTTCAGCCAAAGGTCAAACTGTTACAGAGACATCTCCGTGTCACCGGGAAGTCCCGCTGATGCGTTTTCATCATCTGCACACTTGTATTTATCTGCTATTTATCCCAACAACGCCAGCCTGAGGACAACAAACAGGAAGTGTCTTTAATCACGGCAGGCTCGCGGCTTCCTAAAGACTGTATATTATCACCTTTAGATGCACAGATGTAACGTGTATCTCTGTGTGACGGTAAAGACGTTGACAGCAGCGACAGCTCGCCATTTCAACGCTTTTGATTGCCTCTTTCTGTTGTTCACATCAAAGAGCCTCCAGGGCATCTTAACAGTCAGGACGCTGACGAGAGTTTAACAGAACGGCGCTCCATAAACTACAGACCCCTTCTCCTAATCAGCACTGACTTCAAATGGTCCTGCTGTCATTTGACTCCAGCGTGGACTGACAGGCCGCCGGCGTTTGTTCAGCTCCGACTGACAGCAGCTCAGGATGACGGATGCCGATTCAGCCGTCAGTGGCCAGGGTTAATGCACGTACAAACGATTGGTGCCGTAGCGCGAAGAGGATTTTCCTGTGCTGGGATGAAGGACGTGGAGATGGATTCTTCTAGACAGACAAGGAAACGAAAGAAAGAGAATGAAAGCGTTGCTGTAGCTGACAGGATCCATCTTTTATCGATGCTGAAGGTTTCTTTCTGTTTCACGTTGAGACAGGAAATGATGGAAACTGGGGAAAAATACAAGTTCTGTCCATAAAGGCACATGTGACCCGATAGCCTGTAAATTTAGATATTTGGTTTGTTTTATTAGTTTATGTATTTGTTATTGGTTCCATATAGCTAAGAGTGTTCTGACTTCACTTGCTCCCTCACCTGTCTAATTATCTCACCTGTCTAATTGTTTCCGCCCCTTTTTTCTCCTGCGTTGTCTGGTCTCTGTACTGAGGTCCAGATGCATGTTTGTCACCTTTATTTCAATGATTTTAGACTGGTTTAGGTCAGGCCAACCCTCACAGAGGAGTCAAAGCTCTAGTTGTTGGTGTGGAGCAGACTTTACCAGATGTACAGTAGTTAATTCCACAGAAACAGCATCCGTGGATCAGCCGATGGTGAAACAGACCTTTAACATCTGCAGGAAAACAGTGTCTGTGTTTCATTTGCAGGGTTATACTGCGCTCCACCTCGCCTCCATCCACGGGCACCAGCATGTCGTCCACACTTTGATCCACATTTACAGTGAGTCTCTTTATGTTACAACGCCCAGGAGGGGAGGTTGTCAGGTTTGGCGATGTTTAGTCAAGATTTAGGAACCAGCAAAGGTCTGTTTGCATCATCACTATGAGAATGATTTTGATCGGTTAAACCAGAACTGTCCAATTATAGTTCTGTGTCAAGATTTTATTCACATTTAAAATCTCACATTCAGAATCAAACTGGGATTTTTCTTCATGCCTCAGAGATTCTGAAAGGAGGCATTGATGCAGATCGCTGCTGTCTGACAAAAGACCCCCCCAACACCCAGACTGACAGGTCGCCCACACACACACACTCTTTCTGTCTGGGGGAAGGATGAGGTGGGCTGAGTTCATGACTGTTAATGTCGGCAGATCCTCATTAAGGGGGGGAGCTTCATGTCTCTTAAACAACAGGCTGGACGCTGCGGCCGCCGAGGTGGAGAGGCGTTTCTGTCTACTGGTCGTCTCTCGCCATGTTTAATGACTCTACTAAACAAAAAGCCCCAAAGCTTTGACTGACTGACTAAGAATCACCATGGAAACCTGCAAGGATCTACTGGTTTCTGTCTGGTCTGAACTCATTCTAGAAGGGTTTTTTCCTACTTTCCCAGTTCGGAAGTACAAACTTCAGTTGAGGAGCTGCTGGTGAGTTTCCTGAGGCCTCCCCTCTGCAGCAGGAGGTGCGGTTGTATTTCTGGTAGAAGCAGCGGTGGGTTCATAAACCACGTTTTACGCAGGTGGGCGAGGAGTCAGTGGGAGTTAAACCGACAGTAATGACCAGAGTCGGTTACAGTGAAACCATTATCCTCCGAGCATCCCAGCGAGGAACGCGAGAACGTCTTCCTCTGCGCTGCAACACGATGACTGAGGTTCCGACATCCTCATCAAGCCAAGCCGCTGGAGCCTCTAATCCGCCATGCAGGTTATACATCATCCTGCAGGAAATGGAGACACCAAACACCTGAGCCAAAAGGTTTGCATTCCACCATCAGGAGGCAGGCGGACTGAGGATACATCTGCGGGGGTGCCGTGTCACACCTCCAGCTCACGTCCAGCTGTTTAAAGGGATTTCTACAGATGTTAGAGAAACAACTTCAGCAGGTTTACCTGTGTGACTGATGAGGCTGAGTTTGAGTCCTGGGGTAGAATTTCTGAACGGAGATCTGACTTTGAAGAACTTTACCTGAAATCTTTGTTTGTTCTGGATCCATGTAATTCATCATTTTACCCCAGAATCAGAAGTGTTTTATTCCTAATGGTCAAAATTTCCCTTGTGTTTGTTTACTTTAGATGCTAAAACCAACATCAGAGATTATCACGGGAAGATCGCCGCCCACTACTGGAGCGGCTCCTCCAATGTCTTCCAGAAACCAGACCTGCAGTCAGGTGGGGATCAAGTTCGTCCTTCCTGCCATGGGAACATTACGCAGATGTGTCACATTTGAGCATTTACATGACTGTTGCTGCATTGCCAGGTGGGAGGATCTCTCGGGGGAAATACGGGCAATGTCACGTCCTTCCGTCCCTGCGTCTGTCTCGGTCCCGCAGTCAAGGACAACTCAACCTGGACTTTGAGAGTCGATCTGCAGGTCGTTACATGTGGGACCTTCAGGTGTGAAACATCTGCCACAATCCGAACTGGTTCCTCTCTGTATCCGGTGAAGCTTCACCTGACCTTTAGAAGGTGAACCCAACAACTACTGTTGACTTGTTTTGTTTTTTTGGATTGTTTTGATTCATATCACAGCAGTGGGGAACTCATGATGTTACAGGCATCCCCTCCACTGGAAAAGCCCCCCCCCCCCGGGGGTAGTAGCGTAATATGTTTGGCTGTGGATGTCTGGTTGTGCTGCGGTTTATCAGCTTTAAACAGTTTGTTAACGAGACAGTCTAATGAAAGATTTACATGTTGCTCTTTAAAAATGTGTTTGACCCCATTGTTGTGACTTTCAGCTCTGAAGGGAAAAAAAATCATTTGAACAGTCTGGTAGTGAATGTTTGACACAGTTTAACACCTTTCACCGTCCCGCTCTCTTTCACTCTCTCATTAACATCTTCATTAGTTTCTATTGGTTGACTCAGAGCGTGAAGCTCATTATCTCCCTTAATAAGGCGGACCGGCGCCGTTTGTGTAAATTATGAGCAGGAAATGATGTGATTGGTGGGAGGACATACTTAAATACTAACAAACACTCACTCTGCTTAATGAGCAAATTAGTCCAGGCTGTGATTTAGTCCATGTGTGACTAAAGGCCACTGAGCTTTCACAACACTTGCTTAATGGGAACACACAAACATACACACCCATGCACAACAAATGCAAATTCATTATCTGTATAAAGAGATCCAGAGTTTCCAGGTTAGTCAGGTGTGTCACTCAGATCCACATTGGTGTGTGTGTGTGTATGTGTGTGTGTAATCCTAAACAGGCTGTCATGATCTCAGATATAGTCACTGGAGTGAAAATTTCTGCGCTACAACCACGCCCCCCCACCCTTCCCAGTGAAGGGGAATAATTAACATCTATACGAACAACAAGCTTTTAAAACGAGTCTTTGCAGAAGACGACTGGTCCCTGGGAGTCCTCAAACAGGTTGGGTGGTATCAGAATGGAGTAGATGAGTGTCTGGACTCCCTCCTTATCATTGGGGCAATGTTATGACCTTCGACCTCTGACGAGTCGGCGCTGTGAAAAAGACTCAGGACTGATTATTTGGCCCAAAATGGCTGTTGCCATGGCTCCCAGTCAGTGACCTAAAGAGCTTAAGGCCACATCAGAGGTGTGAGAGGATGATTCACATCAACTACTCAGGCTGAAGTGCTGACGTTTGCTCCTTCCCTCTGCTCGGAGAACCTTCAAACACTGCTGAACTGCAGCCACATCTCAACCTTGGAGCACAGCTGAGTTTGTGTGATACTGGTTGTGACATTCACTTGTTCACAGCAGAGCGTCGCTCACTGGCAGGCAGCCTGTCAGTTAGTGGCGCTGGCTGCCGCCGCTGTGGGGTAAGATGGTCGTTGGTGTAAAGGTGTGCCCAGCAGGCCTGCAGAGAGCCAGAAGTGCCGCTCTCAGTGAGGCTGAGAAACAGTGTGGATGGAAGAGGAAAAACAGGCCTGGAAACCATAAGTGCACCCTCAGCTGCTGCCATATGGGAGGACTTTAGCTGAGGAGGCCGCCGCGGAACCGTGTTATAATGATGATGATGAAGAGGAGGATTTTAGCGGTGTACTCCAGTGCAGTAGTTGAGCTTAAACCCAGTTGTTTTTGCATCAGCCTTGAACAGTTTCTGTGATGCCGACGCCGTCCCAGACGAGCTCACAAACCTCCCGAGTGCAGTAAAGGTTTATGAGAGATGACAGGCCAAAATGAAAGCACTTTTACCCTCAATAGGAAAGCAATCAGAGCTCCATTATGCTCCACTCAGCCTCTCTGGATAATCCTCAGTGAAACGCCTCCTGATTCATTCACTGCTCACAGCTTTCGGCCCCTGAAATGATTAATGCATGAAACCTGCCATCTGTATGTAAATGGAAACAGCATTATTTATGTAAGCGTGTGGGCAGGTGAGTGTGTGGATGACAGAGGTGTGTGTCACTACGCAGATCCCTGATGGTCATATCAAATCATCTCCGACTCTTTGACTCTTGGCTGCCTGATCCTTCCATAATCTCCTCCAAACTTTCCAGCGCTGTTAAGAAGTCAGATCCAAGAGGCTGAATTAACCTCGACTCTTTTGTTTTTTGTGGTATTCATAAATCTGCCAATATCTCATTTTTAGAGTTATATGATGAATTCAAATTGTGTTATTTGAAATGAGTTGATCCCTTTTTAATGCATTAAAAGACTCTAAGAGTCATCCTGCAGCCAGCCACCATGGGCAGACTCTTCTGCTTCCAAAAAGTATAACTATGCCTGTTTAAAAGACTCTAGACAGAATAAAATAAAAAAATAAAACAAAGACTAGATTATTCAGCTGAGAGGTCCTCTAACAAAATATAAAATTATTACATTCATAAGTACATTTAGAAAATAAAGAACAAAGTGAGAAAGCTACAAATTTTAAATATGTCTGACTCAATATAATCCAGATGTATAATATAAATCAACCAAAAAGTAAAAATATTCTTTTGTGATATTTAAAATAAGTATATTGAAATGCAAAAAAAATGCCCTCCAAATAAATTTACATGTTGTTGCTTCTGCATGGTTGATGGTCAGTGAGGTTGCACGCACTCTGAGAGTCCTCAGGTGAGCATCTGTCACATGTTCCTTCATCTGATAGCAACGTTCTCTTTCCTGAAGGAAGAACCACGACAATGTTTTCATGCCCTACTGGGATAAAACGTCATAACCTGTAGTCGGGCTGCCATCACACCTCTCTATGTGTTCCTAAACTGATGCTAAGAGCTCATTTAGCTTCCACTTCCCCGTCCTCCACCACCACCACCCCCACCTCCTCCCCCGGCTCCAGGAGCTCGGCCAAGTGTCTCCACTCGACTCGAGCCTCATCCAAGGAGCTTACAACTGTAATTAAATCATTAAAATCCCGTCTACGCTTCACAGAGCCACACCAAATTGACTTCCCACCAACCTCATTTTCTATTTGAACACCAAATAATGATTTTCTGCCAGTCTAATTACAAAGCTCAACATCTGATCAAGCCCGCATCCGGAGGGGGAATTATCATACGGGGCCAGC
This sequence comes from Takifugu flavidus, assembly GCF_003711565.1. Lineage (NCBI taxonomy): Eukaryota > Metazoa > Chordata > Actinopteri > Tetraodontiformes > Tetraodontidae > Takifugu > Takifugu flavidus. The sequence goes on along the minus strand of NC_079532.1, from coordinate 1,306,791 downwards.
ATTAGACCTCATTACCAACTTGAGTGCAAAATTATTACATCTTGTAATTGGATGGGGATATTTATCAGCAGCGTTAGCCACGGACGCCTCTCGCTGCTCTGTAATCACATGGTTGACTGACCTGAAGTTTACTGGAAAACAAAGACGATGAAGATGCCAAAATGTTTATCTAAATGCCAAAGCTTCAAAAACAGGGATTTCACAGAAAACCCATCATATTTATCATTCCTGTCTTAACGTTATGGATTCACATAGGTCAAATCGGTGTCACACCATCTTGGCTATCAGAGGATTATGGGTAATGGAGTTGTCATAGTCTGGATCAGCCTTATAAGAGGATCAAGTCAAAGGCTGATACTGATCTTAATTGTGAAACTCCCAGTAAATTCCAGAATCACATGCTCAGTTTTTAAACAAACACAGACGGGATGGGTCTAATTCCTGCTGTCTAACTCCTCCAAACATTCAATAAAGAACCCTCAGGATGTGCCGCTCCATCAGTACTCATTTACAGAAAATGATTCTATTTCATGCTGCTACTATAAAATAAAGGGGGACCAGAAGAGTGGCTGCATTATCATCAAAAAAATTAATGTATATTGCTGTTTCAAGACAGCTGTACGCTTTAATCAGAACATGATTATCAGAATTATCCAGTAAATTCTCCTCACAGACACTCAGCTAATATGCTAGAATCAGCCTTTAAAGGTTCCGATGTTCCTCTGTGAAGTTCTCAGCAGTTCTCAAATAGAACATTTACATAGAATCTTGCTGCCTTACTAAAACATTTTTCAGAACTTTAAGTAAGGGGGAGGTGGATCATTGTTTTATGCCTCCACCTACCACCAGGGGGCAGACATGTAATGCTGCCTAAGAACGAGAACTTCAGTGTGAATTCAATGTAAAATGAGAACAATTTAACACAGTTAGGACACATTACAGTAGTTTAATTGACAAGAACCTATTAGCTGATGCTGACACTGATGTCCCTCAGAACAAGAGTCTGTTACCCTTTCGGGTTGGGTTAAATCCTGGACAGGCGGACGCGTGACCTGTCCGTCTGACTCTTCAGTTGAAGGCATGACAGCTCTGGATTCACCTGCCGCCTCTCCTGTTGTTTCCTCTCACTTATTCATGCGTTCAGTGAGTGCCGGTTTGAAGCCGCGGCCCCGCGGACGAGACACCCGAGTCATGAAATATTCACTCGGACAATAAACAGTCCCACAACGGACCAGAGGAGGAGGAGGAAAACATGGAGATGAAGAGGAACAGCGATGCACCATATCCTGTTTTTCCAAGAGGTTGAAAAGAAAAACAACACCGCGGAAATTCCCTTCAGAATAAAAGCTGCTCGTAAACAGAAATCCCATCGACTGAGTCCAGAAACTAGAACACTAAAACATGTTTGCTTGAATTTACAGAGTTTTCAACAAGATACTTGTGAAAAGAATCAACATCACAAATTACACAAAGGAACCCTGGAAGACAACAACCACATCGGTTTGTTGATCATTTCTACAACAACATTACACCTTCCTCCCAGTTCCTCTTCATCACTGTCTGTTTTCACTTCAGTTGTGATTAATTTTTTGGCTTTTTTTGTCATCTTTAATTCTTACAAATAATTTTTAAAAAAAAATCCAAATCAGACCTGATTATTTTTTACTGGAACCATCCACCAGAGGGCATCAAGATGTTTTGTTCTCCCATTTCGCTGTGCTTGGCTGCAACGTTGGACGGCGTTACAGCAACAGCGCCTCCAGATTTCACCACTGGCACCGTCGTCTCAATAAGCGGCTTCACTTTAACTGAAATTAATTTATTTTTTGACATTTGTGGAAACCTTTTTTTTGTGTTTTCTGGTTGTTGTTAAATCGGAAGAACAGGCTGATCTTGTAGGCTGATAATGGAGGGAAACTGAGGCGATTAGCAGAGCTCCGTCTCGTGCTCTGAGTGTGTTTGTGTGTGTGAAGATGCTCAAGCCTGATAAGATGAGCCTCCGGCTACTGCTCAGAAAATCTGAAACTGATATTATTATCGCATGCTCCAGTGTCCGTCAGAGGAAGTTTGGCTTCTGAACTCTCTCTTCTCAGCTGTTTGTTTGTTTACTCATCCAAATCCATTACTATATTAGCCAGGAGAGATAACTGGTGGCATGTTAGTGACTGCATCGGCCAACCTGGAGGGAATCAACCCTAACCCTGAGTTTCACTGTTGATGTTACACCTGCTTATAGAATAAAAGAAGACCAGTGAGGACTTCTTAATGGCTTAAATGAGAGTCCTTGATGAGAACACAGTGAGAGTTCCTCTTGAGATGATAATCCCTGATGAAATGCTCTCCTTCAGTGTCTTCAGCAGTTTTAATGCAAACTATGGACCCCTTACACTCAAAAGAAATACTTATAAACTGCAGCAATTCCTCAGGTCTGTAGTATCCAAAAGAAAACAGACAAAACAAGAATATTTCAGGTTGTTATTATCATATTATCGGAGGCTGGAATCTCAGGAGGATGTCTCCCGAGGCCGTGAGCTCCATCTCCTGACCCAAACGGAGGCCCGACACAATGTTCCACTTTGTCACAGACAGAAGAATTAGAGTAAAATGTGGCCTCCCGGTCCACCGCCGCAGCACATTTTCCTGATAATTACTTTGATTTGCCTAATCGGGCTCCTTCCTTTCAGAGCTCCATCGCCCATGAAGCCGCGCGTTACCGCAGGACAAGGTTATAAATCAAGCTTTGGCTAATTTAGCCCGGAGTCAATCTGGCTGACATGATAATAAGCGGAAACGGCCATCAGGACGTATATCTTTCAAATGTAAATAACGACCTGCATGGACGCCATACGCTGACTTCATGCAACATTAGCCGCTGCTCCCTTGGCTCCACCTCGGTCAGGACTCGCCTGTCAGCAGACATCTGTGCGTGTTGATAACAAACAGGCGGTGCAGAACAGGCAGAGCAGGAGCCCAGCTGATGGCTGACGGACGCACCGGGCTGAAACACCTCGCAGCCTGGACATGGCAGAGCCAAACATCAGTCATCTCACAACCACCTTTTAGCCTCCTGCATCACTTCAGGGTGTCTTCGGGAAGTATGTCGTATCACTGAGACAACAGTTAGTCAACTCATCCTCTCTTGCTACCCTGATTGTCTTCCTCTGACTGTTTGTGTCCATATTTCAAGGCTAAAAAGTCTTATTCCAGACTGAATTGGGAACCAACAGTTAAAGCCAGAGTGTGGTTGATGTTCCAGCGTCAGGTGGTGCAACGCTGCTTCGGTTCATCCCGTCATCCTCTCCTGCAGCCTCTTGGTCAAAGGTCACCCTGAAGTTGCCTCTAGTTTCACATTAATCAACATCCCCACTCTGCGAGACATCCCCGAAACGCATGCTGATCGATTATGAGCAGCTCGTTCTGTTGAGAGTTTTGTGTTTAGTTTGACACTTCTGAGCTGCCGTCTTTACCCAACCCTTCGCATCATCGCCGTCAGCAGTCCAGTGAATGGCGCTACAACGTTAATCTGACCTGACACTTGAAAACAGGACTGATGTGTTTGTCATGTCTCTTCTTGGTGATAAATTCCTTTGACTGCCAATTAAGCAGAATTAAGGAACAAACAAAGAGACACTCTCCACACCGACGTGATGAACCGTCACCTCTTTTCTCTCTATCAAAGCCCCCCCTTCCAGGGCCATTTACTCCTTTATCTAATGGAAAATAATGACACAGACAGCGGGTGCTGCCCGCCCTGGCAGCCTGCGAGGACCTCCACGAGGGGGGGTGTAAATAAAAAAACAGGCAAACACAATAAGCATAAAGGCATAAATGTGAGCGCGTTTGGCTGAGAGTGATGGCTAGCTTGTTGCTTATCAAAGGGCTATAAATCTCCACAGCTCCGCCAGAGATGAGGACGTTATCACGGCGAGGCAGAGGCGCCCACAAAGAGCCGGTGATTTATAGATGGAAGAGCAGAGAGCAGCTATTTAGGGAGACAAGATGCAAGGGAATGGAAATATAAAGGAATTATAATAGAAGAGTGAGAATGATGTTAACGGGCACAGGGGTACGTGCAATGGTTCAGCCCAGACAGAAACAAGCTATTCCGACAATCCAGAGTGACTGTCAGAAAAATATGTTGTTATATGTTTTTGGATAAAAACTGACATTTTGAGTCCAGATGATAAGGATGGTTTTAACCAGGCTTAAAAATATGCTGGTGTTTCCTAAAAGTGAGGCATGGTTTATGTATATTTTCACATGAGGAAACATAGAAACTGGTGACATATTGGCTGATGGAAGGAGTTTAGCCTCTTTCTTAATGCACTCAAATATTACCCAGACTCTCATACAAGGTACCAAGATTTTAATTACAAAATTTCTCATGCGGAAAGAGATCGACTTCGTCCAAGTCAACTGTATATTTTCAGGTTTAAAATCTCTAAAACGTGACAAGTGCTGAGCAATTAAGACTCACTTTCTGTCTCCACCCCGACTGCTTGATTATACACCCCCTCTAATGGGCAGCTAAGGTTCAGAATACCCCTCCGCTCTTCTTACCACTCCATCGATGGGAACTGACAGTAAAGACAGTCGGGCTGGTCACGTCGCCGATCATTACCTGGCTTCAGCCTGGTACATCCTGTATTATTAATGCGTTATTAATGTGTGCCTCCACCCAGAGCCCGGTGCCGTTCAGCCGCATCAGCATTAATAAGCGTCGGGAGTAAAAGATGCTGCTGCAGCTTGTGCAGAGGCTACGACAACTTCATTATAGCCCGGAAAACAAACAGAACCTGTCACAGCCAGCTAATCAAATGCTTACTTGTTTGTTTTCTCCCTAAATAAACCTCACATGTCACGTTCGGCCAAACGCCAGCTTCCCATTAGCGGGGCTAATTAACTTTGTAACTGTCAAGGTAGCCACACTTAAGAAAGTGACAGCAAGAGGCGGTGCAGATGAAGGCTGCTAATAATTCAAGAGGCTAACAGTGGCAGGCGCCTGGATGCCGGAGAGAAGAAAGCAACGCTGTTGACAACAAATCGTGTTATCTCACCGCTGAAAAAAATAATAAGGGAGAGGGGGATCTCATGATGGCAGGTACTGGCGGTGGCGAGCATGGCTTTGTTTGCACTGCTGAAGAAGCAATGATGATAAATAGCAGTCAACTGGGAAGCAGTGCTAGATCGCTCCCCAGAGAGCCCTAGGAGCCCGCCGCATGCCTGCTCACCATGATTTATGACATATTTTTCTGTCTGCTATCACACTGACAGTGACAGTGTGCCACTGAAGGAGGCCGAATGATGCCGCAATAACTGTCAATCATGGCGGAGATGAGCGATGCCCACCCTTCATATAGTCCCACAAAACACTTTCATACTTTCCTTCACAGGTGATCCCTTATAGACCTGATATTTCCCCAATCATGGTCACATGACCTTTGAACCCAGCCCTAAATAGTGCCGTTTCTGGCTTTTAAAAATTCTCAATTTAAATTGGAAAAAGATTAAAATGATGTTAGTAAAGACAGTTCTGTAGAGAAATCAGATGATGAATCACTCAATCAGGAACACTAGCAACTTTAAGGATATCACACCAAAATGCTGAACATTTTATCCTTTCAATGTGTTTCAAAGTGAGTTACAGATTTAGGACTGAAACAGCAGAAACAAAACAAATAAAGCATTTTTAATAATGTATTAAAATGCCCAAGATAGCTCCTCCTCCTGACTGACTGACCGGTGGTTATCATTGCCCATGTTTGACTTGGACTTATTAAGAACTCATTTTACTCATATTTGCATCAGGCTGTAGAAGAAACACAGTGCCACCTGGTGTCCTGGCATATGTACCACATATATGCTAGAAAGATATCGAAGTCTTTTATGAACAAAAATGGAAAAATGCTTGATCAATAACATCACTCCTGTTGGAATTTTGAGAATGTGTCTCTAATGTGTTTGTGTTTAATGTGAGACAGTACACCAGTTTTACTGGTTCCTGTTCTGCTGGTTTTGCACTTCAAAGGTTTACGAGTTATTTATGTGTCAGTAGGATACATTTTCATTAACGCAGAATTGGAACTTTCTTAAATGACAAATCCCGGGACAATGATGCAAGTTCACTGCATAAGAACTTGAGTCTCTGGGATGTTCAGCGCTCCATCAGTTCCCAAGCTGTGCAGGGCGAGAGACACCAAGACAAAAAGGAGTGCAGAGAGAGCGAGAGGGGGGCCCCACAACCTGGCAGAGAGCCTGATTAGAAGGAGCGCAGTGAAGTGGAAAACTCATTAAACAATGTATAAGCCTCTTAATCAAATCAATAGCCAAAGTAACTCCAAACTGATAGCTCTTATCAAAGCAGTAGTAAAGCTGCAGTAGTCTCGCATTTTAATTACGAGCAGAGAAGCCGGACGGGATTTAAGTGTGAAATAAACAAGAAATGAAGTTGTTTGTCTCCTCTGTTAAGGAGTTTAAGACCAGAAGACAAGGACGAGTGAAGACACAGTTTCATTTCAAGACGAGTCATTTGGCTATAGAAAAAATAAAACCAGGATGGATGAGTAAAAAAAAAACAGAAGAGAAAAGATCACGAGGAAGTTTAAAACTAAAATAAATTAAAATATTGACAGATGTCAGGCTAGATGTCAGTTAGATTAGCAACGTAAAGAAAGATGGTCAACGTGTCTCTGCCTCACAAAAAAATGCTCAAATCTCTGATTTAATCCTTCATTTGGGTGAAGAGTCAAAAATCCAACATGCCGTGATCAGAACAGATAAACTTTAGTCATGTGTGTTTATAAAAACAGCAAATCCTTAATCACATGGTCACCTTCACACTTTACTTTTTTTCTGAATTAACAGGAAAGACTGAGCTAAGGAAGCGAAAATGCAGCCAACTGTTAAACAGGAATTAAAAAACTAGTTATTTCTCTGTAAACTGACAAAACATGTTTGTCAATATGTCTAAAATCATGATTTTGATATTTGTGTGTGTGTGTGGTGTGTGTGTGTGTGTGTGAGAGAGAGAGAGAGAGAGACAGCGAGAGAGAGTGGGTGTGTGTGTGTGTTTTCTCTCACATTTACTATGTTTACAAAAATCTTCATTCTACCGGCAAAGCTGGGCCATGTGTGTGAACAGGGACGCCACAATTTTAAAGGAATGTTTTTAAAGAAGGGTTAGGACCTGGTTTCAAGGTTGAGATTAGAAATGAGTTTAGGTCAGGGAGTTTGGATGGTTATGGTAGGGAGCTGGGTAATTTATCATGTCTGTGAAAGATAGGAATGTGTGTGTGTGTGTGTCTGTGTCTGTGTGTCTGTGTCTGTGTGAGAACATTTAAGTGAGTTAATTACCTGCACCAGCTCCCCGGTCCATCAACACCAATGCAGACACACGTGCACACTCACACACTCTTCCCGTGCACCTACAGACTCAATCTCTGACTTGTTCAGCGGCGGCTGCTCAGTGCTGCTGGCGGCTGGTGGGCCGAAACCTGGTGTGCTTTAATTAATTGAGTGGAGATTTCATGGCCTTCCAACCGTGTAGTTTGTCATCAGAACCAGTTACAGATTGATGTAAGATGCCTCTTCAGGGTGTCAACACCCATTTGGAGGACAGCTGAAGTTGAGCCAGTGTGTACGTTTTAGCATGAAGATGCTGCCAAATGCAGCTGGGATTCAGACGTAAATGTTCACGTTCTGCACTCAGCGCTGATGTCAGTGATGATGGAAGCGTTCTAACATGACCTTCATCCTGGGACGCTGACCAGGAAGCTTCAGCAGCACATCTATGAACTCCTGCTATTGAGCTGAAGTGATCAAGTTGCTTCATGAGAGCAGAATATTTTCTCCTTCATTATAAGATCCTGATAAGGATCAAAATAATTAGAGCTAGTGAATGTAATAATCTGAATGTAATACAGCAACTTTATGATTTAGAGACACCGGAGGAGGAGAAAAGAGATATCAGGACAGGGAAGACAAAGACTCTTATTTGGAAACAGTAAAACAAAAGACCCCGAGTCTGCATTTTTATTCAATTTACCATTATGAGTATTATTGTATGGATAAACACACGTCTACTGAACTTCAGCCATGGCTGATAGTCATGATTGTCTCAGCTCTTCAGGCTCTGGAGTTTCTGCTCTGCTTAGACAAGGACACAAATCACCTAAAAGTGAAGGAAATCAGCTTTATAAAGCGACATTTTTTTGAGCAGCGGCTGGAAACTGAAGCTGATCCTGTGGCAGACTCACTCAGAGTTTTTTTTTTACGGTGTATGACGGCGCTGACAGCAGACCAGCAGTAAACAAACACCGTGTGTCACTGCTCCTGATGCAGAATGAAACCTTTTCCACAGAGGAGACAATTCAGCAGGGAGCATTTTAAAGATTTCAAAGTTTAATCGGCTCCATTTTTGAAGTGTATTTTTCAGTTCCTGGTAATTGACACCCTCGTCTTCCACTAACCACCCCCCACCACCCACCCCCAGTCCCCAGGGGCTGAGATTAAACATTGTTTTAGAAGCAGCGTCTCTTTGAAGAGTTCGACTCAGTGCTTAAAGGACGATTAAAGTTGGAAAAAAGAAAAAAACGCTGACTCCATCTCCAATCTTGAAAAGGAAAATAAAACTCCTGGAAATGACAGAAGGCGTCTTTTGGAAAGATCCAAACGTGGTCTTCCATCCTGATCTCCAAACATTCCTCTCACATGATCCAAGGAGTCTTTGCTCCCAGGCACTGACTACAATGACCCATTTATGTCACCGCGCTCCTTCTGAGACACTCAGATGCCCACATCTCACTCAACCCCCACCTGCTGGGCCAAATTGGACTGGTTCTGCTGGTTCTGCTAGTCCTGCTGAGCAGATGATCCAGCAGACAAGGAGGTCTGAGCTCATTTATGGAGTCAGAATCCTAAACCTCACCAACTTTACTGAACTAATAATTATTAATGAGAGGATAAATGGACTGGTTATACTGGGAGAGGTGGGGATGTAAAGACAAGGATCTCCATCTTCAAACAAACATTAAGTAAGGGAGCAGGCGGGCCACTGCGCTGCCTCCACACTGTCATGCCACATGTGAGTGGCGGCTGAACCTCATCAGAGTCGTTCCATCAGTCCAATTTCTGATGATTAAACCTTATAAGCAGAGGTCAAATGAGGCCTCGCGGCATAATTAAAGGACGTCTGCCTGCATCTCTGCACACACACACACACATGGGAAGGGAGAGAGGTGGATTGTAGGGGACTCCTGGGTGGTGAGGGGTGGGGGTAAGTGGGGGAGGAGGGCAACAATACAACAACAGTATCTGTTCTTCAGCGACTTCTTGGCTCACAGGCTCTAATGATCAAAGTTTAGAATGATCAATGGTTTCAGTGATCAAAGGTCAATGGAGCTGTGATTCAAAACAGCTATGTGACAACTGTTACACTCTCCTCGATATCGCTATCGATTCATTTTAACCAGTCAGCAACTGTATGACAAGGAAGGATACTGATCTGTCTTCCTACATGTTGATGTATCAGTGCAGGTTGGAGTAGGGTAGAAACACACCGATTGTTTATGATGAACAGACGTTCATCATAGGACACTGAGCTCAGCACATGACATTGACGGCAGTAAAACACACCTAAGCCCATCAAATATTAGACTACAGTATAAATGCCTCATTTTAGTGGATTTAAAACCAAATGTTTTCAACAGCGAGATGAGTATTTGTGATGATCTTGTGTGAATTTAAACGTGAATGGATGGTTTGTCCATGGATGGATGTTGGGAGATTTAAAAAGACCATCATCAAGGAGAAACACGCAGAGGAAGAAGACATGTCTTCAACAGACAAAGAGAGCAAATCTTCTGAGGCAGGATTGTTGCAGGAGGGAGTTGACATAGAATCCCCAGTGAAGAATTGCAGTGATTCCTCACCAATCAGGCAACTTTTATATTTAAGATGTGATTCAGGCAGGTCACATGATGTAGACGGCAGTATAGCCTCCTCAGATTTTTTCCTGCAGTTTTATATCTGGTTTCATAGTGTAGCGGTTATCACGTCTGCTTTACACGCAGGCGGTCCTGGGTTCGAGCCCCAGTGGAGCTAGCCTTTTGTGAATTTCCCTGATGTGGTAATCTCCACAGTCGTCCTGTAGGTTCCAGGACGGGAGTAGTCCATCTCAGCATTATTACCGGGACACAGTTGATGGTTGAGTTGTACGCTCGGTGTTGTATGCTCTCCATGTTCATGGTCTCTCCACAGTTGAAATTGGTGACGTGTTAGACAGCAAAAGGTCTCAGTTTGTTGTGCAGGAGATTCTGAATAAAGGAATGTTCTGTGTCCAATAAATCTCTGTGAAGCTTTACAGGCCAGGCAGCAGATATGACTGCCACTGTCTGTACTTATTCTCTGTTTCCCTCTGCAGCTCGACCCACCAGCTGAGGAACTTATAATGAAGGACCGCATGGCTCTTCAGGACCTCTTAAAAAAAATATTCTGCTACAAGCCCAGTTAGAGAATCGCTCCTGAGGAAGCTCTGCAGCATGACTATAACAATATGAATATAACAACCGATGCCTACAGCAATTAGTAAGTGACTTTATTTCTGCTATTTGATCTCAGTGAGGGTGTTTAAAAGTTTAAAAATGTTTCTCTCATATTCAGGCTCACAATTCAATATGAACCTCAATGTAGTGTTTAATTTACCTTTAACAGCTAAAACCATCCTCATCACTTATGTTAATACTACGCTTGGAGCTTGTACGTTTTTAATGACCTTTAAACATGGATATATTAAATAAAGAGAATAATGCTTATTTTTCTATGTGTCCAAAATGTCATGTTTGTTGCTGCCTGGAAATGTCTAATTACATCTGCAACAATATCGCCAGACAAGATTCAGTGAATAATTCTAAACAGGGCCAAATAGCAAACAACTCATCTCGGACAGAAGTAAGTTGGTCTTCTCGTTACCACAACATGGTAAAGATGCCATCATTTGTGGGAGGAGGAGCAGAAATTCTGATCCTGTCTTCTAACAACATCAGTAATCAGAGGCTCCACCCAGTGGTGCAAGCTCTGACGCCACCATTTCTGAACACAACAGAAAAAAAGAAATGTGAATTCTGCAAATGGTTTGGTTCTAGATGGATAAAAGGTGACGTGTTGCTGCTTGCAGTCCAACCAGGACTGATAATACATGTCTCAGAGCCTCCAATGTTGGCTTTTTTTATACAACATGTTCTGCTCAAAAATCTGACAATAAAGGTGAAACATTTTAATGATGATAACATTAGTGTCCATTGATTGATCAGCCCCTAAAACTGTGTGAACTCCTTTAAGGTTCCTGAAGGGGGTCATAAAGGCTCTCAGAATGTTGTTAACTTGTAGTTAATTAGCTGAGAGGAAGGTGTGATACACATTCATTCATACACACATTTTTAGTCTAACTTGCTTCAACTTTCCATCAAATAAAAAATCTGATTTTATTCATTATAAAAGTTAGCCGGGTCAATAATGCAATGTGGAAGAATTTAAAATTATTCTTAAAACATAAATCCATGAACTTGAATATCAAAAGTTGCTTATTGATAAGTTGATCTAAAGTTAAAATACACTCTGCCGAGAAGAGCTGCTTTTACTAACTTCTTCCTCATATCAATATCTTTTCCCAGCATTTTATGTTGATGCCCTCAAGGTAACGCTATAACGCCCCCTGAGGAAAACAGCTATGCTGAGGGAAAGAATGACTGAATAGCAAATGACTGAATAGCAAATAACTATCCGAATGAGCCGAGCCACTGACAGCTTGAATGTGTGTGTGTGTGTGTGTGTGTGTGTGTGTGTGTGTGTGTGGTGTGTGTGTGTGTGTGTGTGTGTGTGTGTGTGTGAAAAACACATTTCCAGTCAATTCATGTCTTCTCCTCATCTGCCCAAGTCACTGTTCTCTGAAACACTGGATCAATACTAGCATGATTATGACTAGAGCTACTACCTTTATTGCTATTCTTTTCTTAATTTTCTTGACATGTTCTGCTGGCAGATCTCTGTGGAAGGTCTCTCCCTTTGCAGATGGTTAAAACAAACCTCTCCTGCTTCCATTGTTCACTGTCTCTGAGCTGTCGTTTGGATAAAAACTTGACATTGCTGGAGGGGGTAGAGGGGAAATCTGCCTATATTACAATGAAAGGTAGGGGTGTGTGAAGGTAACACACTCCACGCTCTCCTGATCCTGCACTTGACAGTTGCTGCCTGGAGACAAGTACGGCCTGTTGAAGAAAAGGTCGACAGACATCATGGATTCAATGACAGCCTGACTTTCTGAGAGGCTGCTGGCTTCCCCGGATCAAACTCTCCTAAACAGAAATACCGGTTAGAATCATCCATTGGTTGTAAAGACACATCCACAATAATCATTTCCTGTCTGGTTTGATAAAATTGGCTGTAAAGATTTCACAGCAGGCATTTAATAAATTAATATTAAACAAGTCTGAGTTCTGAACTAAACAGCTACAATACAAGGATGATAACTATCGTCATGCTTATCACCACGTTAACAACATGCCATATTGCCGATTGCACCATTATTTCTAAGAGTGTGCTAAACTGGCCTGTACAAAACACTGGGGGTTCAAAGGTCATGGCTGGAAGAAGCCGCAGTGATGGGAGACTGTCACGGCCCGGTGAGTCTGACATGTAGACTGAACTCATCCGGTCCAGCCAGCACATTCATCTCAGGCTACTAAATGAGACCCATTGCCAATTCATGAAAAGCAGGCCTCTGACAGCGCCTGTCGAGCTGCTTGTGATGAATGTATGTACAGCACCACACTGCTTATAAATAGGCCGACATGTAAAGACAGGTCAGACTAAGTCCTCAAATTGGCCCAGTGTCTTTGCAAAGTTTGCCATGGGTAAAAGATAGTGGAGAATAGCTGGAACAGAACTGATGGATGTACTCAGGAGATGTACAAGAGAGAGCTGCAGTGAAAAAACTGTGAGCCACATTTATAATTTACTGTTGCTGATTTCTAAGTTAATATCAATTAAATATTTTACCATGGGGTAAAAATTATGGTTCCCACTTTAAAAAAGTGTCAAAAGGGTTAAAAATGGTCTTTCATACGAATGTCTTTAAAATTATTTTCTCGTGATAACAGTGTCACTTTCCTTAAATGAAATATCAGTTTAAGTTTGTACTTCCTTCCCAGAAATAACAGAAATGTGCAACTCATTATCAATTTGATCTAAACAATTCTGCATTATTTTCTTTTGAAATTTTCAATAAGTTGCTATTCCCTTCCCACAAAACTATGATGAAATAAATATAGATCTAATACTTAAGGCAATACAATGTCTTTTCGTTGATTCTCAATTTTTGATAGTAGTAGATAGTAGTAGAAAACTACGCTTCCCAGAATCCGTCACGCCCTGAGTTGACGACAGTTGCTAGGGGATTCTTCCTTTATAGCCGATTTTGTTTCAGGTAGGCGTCCAATATACAAATAAAAACGACAACACAATTTGATTTATGGGAAAGAAAACCGCGGTCAGTCATTGAAGTCATAAATACTCACTTTAACTGCCGGTTACATACGAAGTGTTTTGAATTCGCTTTAATGTTAGCCTGATGAAAAATGGCTATAGCAACATGGAACTGTTTTCATTAGCAACCGCCATTCGGGACTTGACGAAGCCACTATATACAGTAAGAAGTGCTCAGTTTTGAATCTGTGAATGCATTTTAATGCGGCTGGATCGTGCTCTTAGTACAAAATGATTTAGCTTCTCCAGAAATACAGACGTCAGCTAGAAGCTAGCAATGCTAACAGACGTAAACTCATTAAAACTTTGAAAGGTGTGTCACAACAGAGGTTATATACCATACAACCACCAGGTCGTATGTTAGACGCGTTCTTTAAATATGTGACATGATTACCTTATGTGTATGTGCAGCTTTTAGAACATTAAACCGAATGACCGCCTTTGCTGTGGGGACCACTTCTAATTAATAAAACAAACCCCTTGTCACATGCTAAATGTATTTTATCAGTAGGTGCCGCAATTTAAAATGGTTTAAATTGAATTTAACTTGTTTCATTTTCAGTGTTAAGTATGTCCAACCACGATGAGACTGCAGCAGATGTCCCAGTCAGAGACACCGCGGTTCCTATGTCCACACTGCAAGCAAGACTACAGCCAGGTTCTACATACTGTCACTAACCATGTTAACATTCAGTGTTTAATATTCTCTATTGTCCAAAAAAGGATTTGAAGACCTGAATGATTGAATGTGTTGCCAATTATGCATTAACCTCTGCCTTTAAACAGCAGCATCCTTTGACCGTGTCCTTGTTGGTGACAGATCCACCAGTGCTTCAGAATGCTCGGAGCCGTCAGGATGTCTCACGGGTGTCCAGGGAGGAGCTGGAGGATAGGTTCTTGTACCTGCAGGAGGAGAATGTGCACCTCAAAGAGCATGCTAACATACAGGATGAGAAAATCAAAAAGTGAGACATGCAAACCACATATTAAGAGGTTTTCACCAGTGAATATTTTTCAAGTTATGACGGCTTAAGTGACAGATGATTATTTCATTACTTTGCATTGTAATTTGTGTTGCTTGAGTTTCTATCAGTGACATTTCAAATGCGGTAATCATTTTTCTTAAATTCAATAATTTAATGAGACAAATAATCACAAAAAACTTTTTTGTTGCAATTCCAGTTTAATTGCCCACACAAAGTGGAGACTAAAGCATTCTTTAAAAACTGCCCCAGTAGCCAATGAGCTTGATTTAGAACTTATTTTCCAGTGGTTGATGTACTGCTGGCCATGACATGATTACCCTCACTCAACTTTTTTCTTTCTCGCTATTTAGACTCGGTACAAAGTTGATGAAGATGGTGAAGGACCGGGGTCGTTTAGAGCAGCTGGTAGCGGGTAGAGGCCAGCCGGTGTCCAAGGTGAGGGATCTGGAAATGGAGGAGATGGTGGAAGAGCTCCAGGAGAAAGTGCAGACGCTGCAGAAGCAGAATGAGGTGCTAAAACAGCGCCACCACGCGTCCAGACAGCAACTCCTGAGTTTGCAAAGCAGAAGGGCACCACCTTATGGTCACATCCAGTCTCGCGTTAATTCTGGACTGAAGAAGCTGCACGATGACGCTTCCTCTGGTTCTCGGCCCAAATGTACGTTGTAAACACAAACTCAATGGATAACTTCCGTTAAACTTAGTAGAAATCAATGACATCATAATCTATAAATAAATGCATGTGGTTTTCCTGTTATTTTAAGTGGGAGTGTTCCTATGGAACTGCTTCAAGAAAAAAGCAATTCTAAAATGTGAGATGTAGTTTTTAATGGAGGATTATTAAACTTGATGTGCTCATTAATAAAAAGGTGTACAACATTACTAGAGAAATTAATCACACTTCGATCCCTGTTAAAAGGTGGCCTTAGTTAATTTGGTTTACGAATTGCAGGTAGCTGGAGATTGGAAGGAGGGAAACCTTCAGCTGGTCTTCTACCTCGGTTTGGACACAGCCTGCTCGAGGAGGCACGGGCTGAAATCCGCAGCCTGTCAGTACTGTTGTACTGTTCACCATTTTCAACATTTTATAATGAAGCAATAGACATTTTACACCTCTGTTTCTTTCAGTCCTTGTTTTTTATATCAAAATATTGTTAAACAATTTGTTTTTAGTGTGACAACACCGTTAACTCATCTGTGCTGTTTGTTGACCAGGGAAAATGTTAATGAGCTACAGCAGAATAACATGAAGGAGATGGAGAGAGCCTTGGCACTACTGCAGGAAGAGCTGCGGAAAAAGGAGGCTGATTATGAGGAGAAACTTCTGCTGATTCGACAGCAACGGACCTCTAAAGTCAGGTGCCAGATTTGCTGTTTCTATTATGGATGATCTCCCACAACAACATTAATGTTAACTCTCCTTTATTCTCCCACAACTCTATGCCAGATGGCTAATGGAAACACAGTTGCGGGACATTATTGGGTTTTATCAGGCTTCCATCCAGTATTTTCCTCAGGAGGTGGTTGTTGGTGTACTATATCATTTCAGGGTGAAGGTGTAATTGGGTTCTAGTGAACATTTTGATGGAGATTCGGGAACCAGAGGTAATTAAGAGATGTGATCACTCAGTAACAGTCATCTATGATGTCTCAGGTCACATGTGGACAGCAATGTGACCCTGATCAAACTACAGAAGCAGCTAGCTGACAGATCCAACACTGTGACTGAGATGGAAGCTCGATTCTTACAATTACAGGAGGTGAGAAGCTTCTGTTTCCACTCCCACTAAACTTGTTCACCGCCTATAGGGCTGTGAGGTTTAATTGTGGCTTTATGTCAGTTTTTTAACCCTACAGATGAAAAAAAAAATCTCATTTAGTTATTGTTTTATACATTTTAACATATTTTTAATCAGTCAAACAGAATAAAACAGTTTGTCTAAAGTTGTGCACACTGAATTGCATATGTGGGGCTGTTTGCTCTGTGTTCCAAGGATATTGGCAGTTATCCTCCCATACAGTGTCTGTTCAAATATTGATTTGCAGAGTCAGAAGACATTAAAGGCCAGTTATGATGCAGCAGTGGGACAGGCGGATGAGCTGCTGGCTCAGCTGAAGAGTGAAAAGCAGAAGAATCTGGAGTTGGCAGATCAACTGCAGCTCTCAAATGTGGCCAACATCAGGGCACAGCAGGTGAATATGTAGATATTACGCATTGTGGGGGGGGCTTCTAACCCGAGTATTCACGAGTATTCAGATAAGAAGCTTGCATGGTTGGTCGTGGGCCTTTGCAGGTCACAAGTGATTGTGCCCTTAAGAATGATGCTAAACCAAAAATGGCTCCTGAAACTGCATCTTTGGTGGATGAATGTGCTTGATTGTTGTCATTGTGAGTTATTTTATGAGCGAACAGTGTCACAGGACTTTACTCTGTCATACATTGTGTTTTTCTGCAGCTACAGGAGCAGCTCAATGATGTAGAACAAGAGAGGGACCTGCTGAAGGAGAGCAATGCCAAACTTCTCAACAGGTTTGGATCGGTCACATGTTAGAGCTCCTGCTTAGATGTTTTAGAACATCTCTGCTCACTTCAGCCTTTGTGAAATATGTTGACCTGTTAGCATTATTGAGTGTGTTTGCGTTTCAGTGCCTTCGACGTGTCTCGGGAACAGAAGTGGCAGATCCAGGAGCAACAGTTGAGAGTGCAGATTTCCCAGCTAGAGAGAGCATTGCAGGCTGATCTTGTGGACAAAAATGAGATTCTTGACAGGATCAAAGCTGAACAAGGTTCTCCTGCTTTTTCCCCTGCGTGATAACAGAAGAGCTTTAAGCATGACTGGGTAAAATATTTTTGCAGAGGCCAAAGAGAGGCTGACAGAAGAAATGAAAAAACTCAAGATTGACTGTCTGGAGAAGCAACTGCAGCTGGAGGAGCTGAACAGTCGTTTAAAGCTGTACTCCAGGGTAAGGTGACAGAGACAGTCTGAGGAGCTCAATTATCATCCACACAAAGGGTTGAGTTCTGCTGCAGAGAGATTTATAAACCAGGATCCTGGGAGCTCATATATGTCAACCAACATGGCCCCAAACCACTAATAGTCTAAAACCTTTTGTAAACAGATAAAATAAAACAAAAAATTCTTTATTCGCCTTCTGCAGCCTTCGCTGTTCATGGTGTGGCGTTTTAATGTGAGCTGACTTCAGACACAAGACATGACGTGTCTGCTTATTGGAGGTGCTGTTATTTTGGCTAATTAGGTTCCTGCATGTGTGGACCAAGTGATGGAACCTTTGTTGTTTGTAGGAAGGTGAATTCAGTGCAGCTGAACTGACTGAGGCGCTGCTGCTTATTAAGGTGAGTGGATGTATGCATGAGGGGCATCAGCACAAAACCTGGTCCATCAGGGATCTGTCAGCATGATTCTGTCTCGTGTCTTTTAAAGTGTAAACTGTTGCTTCCACAGAAGGAGAAGGCTCAGAAGAAGATGGGGTTTTTAACAGAGGTGGAGGAGGACACAAATAGCTTGAGAGAGCTGAAAGCTGCTCATGCTGAGACCATCCAGGAGCTCCAGAAGACCAGAAAAATCCTGAACATGGAGAGCAACATCTGCAACGACTACAAGGTGGAGAGCTTCAACTGCATGAGCACACACTGTTCTGCGTACATGATTCAAACAGGCACTGTTATTTAAAGCTATTGTGACTGGCTGAATGTAGATCAAGTCATTTTCTACTTCTCAAGTCCTCTGTATGAGGGCTCCACATATCTGGATGTGTAAAGAGACTCAGTTGTTATTTCTGTCATTAACCAGCTGGAGCTTGAGCAGCTGTCAAAGAAGATGAACAGTGACCAAGCAAGGTACAGGCAGACGCTGGAGCAGCAGACGCAACTACTGGATGCAAGGGCAGCAAAAATCAACAAACTGGAAGGTTAGCATGTTTTTATCAAGGTTCAGCCTGGTGCTCACGTTCCCTCAGTCCCTTAAATAGACAAAAGTGCTGTTAGATATAAAGCTAGTGATATCACCTTCATTTTTTAACTTCATTGAAATTTGACTTTATTTTCTTCATTTCTTCAGCTCAGCTCAGAGAGATCGCCTATGGTGCAAAAATGTACACCTTTCAAGCAGAGGTCACTGGAGAACATGAGGCAGACGAGGAAACTGTTCACCTGGAGCATGGAGAAAACCTTCTTGAGCTCCATATCATTGGTGCCACACTGTCGCCATCAGCAATGGAGCTCTTGGGCGAATGTGAACCCTCCACTTTTTGTACATACACCTTCTATAAGTTTGAAATGCACTGCACCCCGTTGGTGATGGGAGACGAACCCAAATATGGCTTCACATCCAAATACATCGTTAACATGGACAACGACTTCCTTGAGTACGTCCACAGACACTCCGTCACAGTGGAGCTTCATCAGAAGCTGGTGGGTTGTAACTGGAGGACGGTGGCAGCTTCTCAGCTCCGACTGCAGCAGCTTCTAGAGCACGAAGGAAAAGTTCAGGGCAGTGTGCCGCTGGTTGGTAAGTTGAACATGATTATTGGAACAGCAGTCTATAAATGTGACTTTTTTCCTTTTCCTGACTTCAGTAGCGCTACGTGTTTGTTTTTCTCCATGGTTTTTCTCCTTTTGTGTTATCAGGCATGTCCAATGAGGTTCCTGCCTTCGGTTCCCTGCATTACTGGTTCAGGTTGAAGCTTCCCATGACTGAAACCATCCATCTCTATAAAGAGAAGGTGAAGGCTGTGGACTACATCCACTCTGCTCTGAGCCAAGACACACAGGTTGCTGAACAAACATTCACTCTGCGGCATTGTTATGAGGTCAAACCTGCCTGTAGGTTCTTAACCCTTTGTTTGCACTGTAGCAGCTGTCCAGCAGCAGGTGGAATGAGCTTCACATCACCGTGCAAAGATGCAGAGATCTGAAGCCTAGGGGGTCACAGGAGCCAAGCCCATATGTGGTCTTCAGGTTCTTTAAGTTCCCCGACTACCCCACTGCCACTGTCCATGGCAGCTTCCAGCCGCATTTCAGTGACACCAAGTCCTACAGTGTCTGCATGGACACAGAGCTGGATCAGTACCTGAGGCAAGAGCTCATTCAGTTCTACGTGTTTGACTTCAAAGAGCAGGAGTTGGACAGTTACATGGGGAAGGTCAGAATACCTCTGCTGCCACTGGCTCAAGATCAGGAGATCACTGGTGAGGGATCACTCAGATCTTTAGCTTTAGCTTCTTTATCTTTAGCTTCTTTGCAGACTTGCTTTCTCTTTATTGTGCATTTAATATTTTGCTTCCATGAAACTGCAACTCAGCAGTTTATGTTAGTGATGCAGATGCTGATTCGGCTGATTTACCGGTAGTTTGATGTCTCTGCTTGTTGTCTTGTCTTGTTTGTCCTTCAGGTGTGTTTGAGCTGACCGATGACTCTGGACACCCTGCTGGACATATCGAAGTGATGCTGAAATGGAAATCCACTTACAAAACTGAAAACTACTTCCTTCCATCGTCCTCCATCAGCACCACCAAAGACGGGCAGTACTTTCTGCCGGGCAGTACTTTCTTACTGACAGGCGGTAGGAAAGAGGAAGTGGAACAAGAAAAAGAGGTGCTTCACCCTTGGCAGGATGAGGAGAAAGATGAGACCCAAGAAGAGGAGCGGGCCAACGGAGACGCTGTCAACGCGACGTCTCAGCCCGATAGAGCTGCATGTCAGGTCATCAGATACAGACTGGAAAATAGCTCAACAATCAGAAGTTTAATCTGTGTGGGACCAAGAATACTTAATACTTTAAAACCATTTTTCAGTCTCAATCTGGCTGCTTTTTCACAATCAGGTTCCTCTGCCTAAACCCAGACAGAAGACACACCTAAAGGAGGTCAAAAAGGTCACGTTTGTAGATGCCAGCATCACAGACAACACCCAGCAGGTGTGACCAATTTTTGTTCTTAAAGTAAACTAGTAGCAGGAATCTTTCCGAATGTAATGAAAGTTAATCTAACTTTTGTTTTTGCAGGCTGAGAGCTTAAGAGGTGTCTCAGTGGAGAAGACACAGATGAGTCCATCACATATTGTCAAAGTAAATCTTTGTTCTCCACACAACGTGATGCAAAGATACAGTTTACTGATGCTTGGATCTCCTTTTGTGAAACAGGATGTTTTGAGTCCAGCATCTCAAAGCACAGAAGAAGAAAAGGACGAAGAGTCTCAGTTCTCTGAGGGACAGCTGGTCTCCACCAGCTGCCAGTCTGATGACTCTGAACTCTCTGAGGAGATCGTGGAAGGTAAATACGTTTAGTTTATCCCAAAGAAGGGGATCTTTTCAGATGCTGGTTTGAATTTTCCTTCTCACGGTCTGAGCTTTTGTTTTCTTTCTTATCCACTCCAGATGTTGTTGTCCCGCCAGCCAAAGAGGATCAGGGGGAATCGACTGAGTCCGACAGTGATGACTGCATCGTTCAGGCTCAGACCACAGGGAGGAAGGTCGGTGTTTAACCTCCTCTAGTCTTTGGCTGGAAGTCAGCTCAGTGAGAGACTGTTTATTCTGTCCTGCAGCCATGTTTTGATTGAACAGTGTTTTTTGGTGTGTCTCATATCAGAGTTTTCCTGTATAGGTCAGAGTCATGTCTGGACACTCAGCACCAACTGACAATGGGCAGAATTTCTCCCTTATTGTCAATTATGCTGAAAGTCCTCACCTCATCTAATCATCATTTAGCAGTTTTCAGTCAACAGCTGCTAGCATGAGTGTACAATATATCCTCTAAATCCAGGAAATCCCTGATCCCTGGTGCACATAAACATCAGTAACTCGTGTTTCTCCTCAGCCCTCAGAGCGGATGCGCGTGGAGATCCTGTCTCTTAGCCTTGTGCCAGAGGGTCGAGTGGCCCAGGACAGCAGCGTGGCCCGTCTGTTTGTGGAGTACTCCCTCTTAGATCTGCACACAGAGGAAACACCCCTGTCCCTGCCCAAACCACCCCGGGGCACAAACATCAACTATAACTACAGCAAAGGTGAGGCTGCACATGACCACCTCCTGACCCTTGATACTGTGGCAACGTGCTGGGATGTTGGTGCAGAGAGAAGTTCTGTGGACTCAGCAGGCACAATCATTTGTCATCTGCTCTCAGTTGTTCCTGTGGATGCGGAGAACAACAGCACGAGGCGGCAGCTGCTGAGGGCGGTACTGCAGGGAAAGAACCCTCAGATGGAGCGGTGAGTCCACTGATGTATCCTAGCAACAAGATGTCACGCTTCTCACTGTTTAACCTCCATCAGTTGGCCTCTGTGGGATCCCCTGGCTTGTTGCTTAACTGTTATTAACCTTTAATTAACCTTTTGTTAAGCTGTATCAATGTTCATCAACAACACCTTTTTTTCTTGCAGCACTTCACTGTTTTTTCTGTCTTTTGTTGCTGTTGTTCCAAAAAATGTGATCATCACAACCTCAGCGTCACTGTTCTGTTGTGCTGCTGATCAGTGTCACTGTCAAAATACTCAGGAATAAATGTGTGTGTGTAGAATCCGCTTTACTGTGGTGAGCGAGCCTCCTGAAGAAGAGGAGGACAGGGAGTGTGAAGACGTCGGAGTGGCCTTTCTGAGAATTCCTGATATTCTGGAGCAACAACAGGACCTGACTGAGACCAGCCTGAACAGTGGGGACACACGCACACACACAAACAGGTGGACAGTCTCTGCTGCCACTTACTGTCTGTTTCCTGCAGTTCTGGACGTGACGGACAGCAGTGAGACGCTCGGCACACTAACTGTGACTGTCGAGGGTCTGGAGGCGCTGCAGGCCATCATGGAGGACGAGGACCAGGACCAGGAGACTCCCATCACTTCTCTGCTTTTACTGAGATGAAGGTGGAATCACCTGTCCACAGGAAGCCAGATCTAGCAGCCACCCTCTCAGGATGAAGTGAAATCACCCACTGTGTGGTTTTAAAGCTTAAATTCTTAAACTCTTTGAATGAGCCATCTGGATTCTGCTTCAGCTCTGAGTTTCAATCATGGACCTGTAGGTTTGAGTTTCACTGTGCTGCAGCAGAATGTTTACTTTGTACAGTGTGCCTTAAATCTGTATCAGAGGTTGTATTTTGCTATAATAAAGAGTTTTATTTATGG
The DNA here is from genome assembly GCF_003711565.1 of Takifugu flavidus. Lineage (NCBI taxonomy): Eukaryota > Metazoa > Chordata > Actinopteri > Tetraodontiformes > Tetraodontidae > Takifugu > Takifugu flavidus. Next base: position 1,284,131 of record NC_079532.1, on the reverse strand, counting down.
TCACGGCATTAAAATCATCACTCAAGTGTCCAAAAGCTGAATTACTTGACATTCAATCCAGTTTTTCTTTAAAACACTAAAATACAAGCGTGTGATTGTTGCAGGTAAGAAAACAAGCATCAGCAGCTTCTCTTTCGCCCAGGAGGCTCCGGGGGAAAGAAAACAGTTTCTTTGGCTGTTTCTGCAAGCCCGGTGTTGATCTTGGTTCACAGAGGTGTGGGACGGTCTCATCCTACCGACCTGCAACATCTCCAAGAAATTCCAAAAACCTGGGCCCGTTTACAGGACCACCTATTCCCAAATGATCACAGTTTCAAGCATGAACCTCCCGACAGCTGGATTCATATTTGTCTCATGAGGTGAACTTTGCATTTTTGCTGCTGCTACTCCTCCGTTTGTCTCGGTGGGCGGGGGTCTGTCACCTCCAGCTGACACCCTCTGAAGACGAGGAGGAGGAGGAAGAGGTGCTCAGAGGAACATCAGACAGGAAGCGGAGACGACAGCAGCTTCAACAGCAGGTAAAAGTTCTGAGTCCGGTTTTAAGTTAAACTAAAATGTCATCGTTTGTTGCGTTCTCAGTGTTTGATGGTGATTTTTAGATCAAATAATCACGTAACCAACAAGCTGAGGTTGCAATTTTTCCTATTTATTCAGGCTGTAAAATAAAAGTATTTTTTTAAATGTTTAAAATGTAGGGTTTTTTTGGTTTTTTTTTAGAAATTTGTCTTTTGGAACAATCTGACAGTGCTGAGCTACAGATCAGAACGCTCTGCTGCTTCTCTTCTCCGTCCTCATGTGAATGACAGTCATATCAGATTTAGTTTTCAATGTCGATCACTGCGGCTGACATCTCCATGGCACCCACGTAAACCCCAGCAGGGGTCTCGACGGAGGAATAAAGCACAGTGTCTGCAGGGTTTTCAGCTGTTCCTGAAGGTTTAACATTCCGGCGGCCTCAAAAGGATGATGTCACCCTGCCTGTCCTGACCTTTACATGGATGCTCCAGAGGACCTTCTCACATCTGTCTCTTTACACCTGCAGACGGAGTCGTGGCGAGCTCATCTTCATCGCCCATCAGAGCTTTTAGAAACTCTTTAACTCTTCAGTTTGGCTCTTCTTTTCTCTTCACCTTCATTCGTTTAGATTCTTAGATTCTTAGATTCTGGCACATCAGCTGCATTTACACATGTGATTCCGGTGGATCTGGATCAGAGAGTTATCAGGGTTAAATCCAGTTCTAAAATCCAGATTTCATTGATGTCAGAGTATTGTGATGCAGTCTGGAATTCACAACTTTCTCTTATTGCTGTGATCCAACCCAACAGCAACTCTACTGCAGCCCACCACCAGGGGGTGACCGGAAGTCTTTGCTGTGTGTTTAGCAGCAGGAGCAGCACCAGTCATCATGAGTCTGGACGAGGACACCCGCTGGCTGGAGTGGGTGACCAAACAGTTTGAGAGCATCGCCGGAGAGGACAAAGAGATCGATATCGATGAATTTAAAAGGGCACTGAAGGTCAAAGAGGTGATGAAGACAGTCAGGCCCGAAGTGCTGTTAGCTATGATTTTTATTTAGAAATCATGATTGAAATAAAGATCAATGTCGAGGCGGAAAACGGGGATGGCCTCAGAAAGTACAAACCAACATGGCTGCCGTCAGGTGAACAGGAGGGACATCGGGCAGTTATTGTGAAAAGTTTATGATTTTTCAAATTAAATCAAAAACAAAATCACTTCATGGCGCTGCCTGATGGTCAAGCTTGACACCTGCGGCTTCCTCTGATGATTATATTTTGTTTGTGGGGGGTGGGGGGGTGTTAAGAAAAACTGATTGATGGACATAAACTTATTCATTGCTAATGAGCAAATGTGTGTCTGTGCTGCTGCAGTCATTCTTCGCCGAACGTTTCTTCGCTCTGTTTGACTCGGACGGCAGCAGCTCCATCAGCCTGGACGAGCTGCTGAAGGCTCTGGACCTGCTGATCCACGGCTCCGAGACTGACAAGCTCAGGTTCCTGTTCCAGGTCTATGATGTGGACGGTCAGTGGACACACACGGACAAGTGCTTTGCGCACACACCCCTTATAATGTAAATATGGGTGTTGGGGTTGTTACTTTGTGTGTCTTCAGGCAGTGGCTCCATTGACCCCGATGAGCTGCGGATCGTTCTGAAGTCGTGTCTACGTGAGAGTGCAATCTCTCTGCCAGAGGAGAAACTGGACGACCTGACGCTGGTGCTGTTTGAGTCCGCAGACAAAGACAAGAGTGGGGCCATCACCTTCGAGGAGCTAAAAGCGGAGCTAGAGAGCTTCCCCGAGGTCATGGAGAACCTCACCATCAGGTTGAACATCAGAGACACATGTTATTTTAAAAAGAAGATTAAATTAGATTTTTCATTACACATAAAAAAGTAGAAAACTAATTTTATCAGAAGGTTTGAAGCTGACGTCCTCTTTTGGTGTGGCCTCTCCTCCATCCTCTCCAGTGCTGCCAACTGGCTGAAGCCTCCCGATCTGGAACAGAAGAAGCAGAACCACACGCCTCGTTATCTGACGCGCGCCTACTGGCACAACAACTGCAGGAAGCTGCTCTTCCTGTGCATGTACACCTTCTTCAGCCTGATGCTCTTCGTCAATGCCATGCTGCAGCACAGCTACGGTGGCGGCTGGTACATGGTGGCCAAAGGCTGCGGACAGTGTCTCAACTTCAACTGCACCTTCATCATGGTAGGAGCTTCAGCACACTTTACAAATGCATCACTGACAAGAAATCAGCTCTCAAAACCATTTTCATCATGTTCTGAATGTTTTATTATTCAGTTTCTTACTGAAACGAGAGACATTTGATCTTAAGTTTGACTGAAATGTGTTTTTAATGGTTTAAAATACGTAGAATTACGAATATTTGTAGATGCTGAGAACAAATCTGCAATTGAAAAAACTTGTGTGGTGTGTGCAGGTGCTGATGCTGCGGCGCTGTCTCACCTGGCTGAGGGCCACCTGGGTGGTCAGGGTCTTACCTCTGGATCAGAACATCCTGCTGCACCAGATTGTGGGCTACGCCATCCTGTTCTACACGCTGCTGCACACCAGCGCCCACATCTTCAACTTTGGTACAAAATCACAGCTTGTAGAGGAAGGGTGCTGGAACCCAGTCCTGGTGTCCCCAAATCCAGCCGAGTTTTCTGTCCTCCCAGGCAGGTAATCAGCTTTCACTGAGGCGAGTGGAGACCAGGGGAAAGAGTCCAGCTGGTAGGTCAGAAAACCCGGTGGCTCCTGAGGACTGGTTCCAAAACCCCTGATGTGGCTCAGATGTGGGTCCTGATGTTGAAGAAGGGTCCTGATGTGTGTGTGTATGTGTGTGTGTGTGTGTGTGTGTGTGTGTGTGTGTGTGTGTGTGTGTTTCAGTGCAGCTGTCAGAGAGCAGCGGCTTCACCCTGTGGGAGTACCTGCTGACCACACGGCCAGGGATCGGCTGGGTGAAGGGGACGGCCTCCGTGACTGGCGTGGTCCTGCAGTTCATGATCTGTCTCATGGTGCTCTGCTCCAGCACCTTCGTGCGACGCAGCGGACACTTTGAGGTCAGTTTTATGTGCTTTATTGACAGTCGTTACGAAAGAGATTTGTGTTTATCGGATGAACGTGTCGTTTGTTTTAGCTTCGAACATCTTTGGAAAAATTTTCAGTTTTTATGTGTCGAAACAAACATTAAAAAGCTGCGAATTTTAAAACTATGTTTAAAGAACACAGTAAATGTTGGTTAGTTGCTTCCCCTAGTGGGTGTTAATTTTCACTGCAGCCATGAAAACTGCTTATATAGGATGTTCATGATTTAGGTTATATTTATGAACTCAGCAGATATTCTAGGTCTGTGAAAACTAACACTTGATTTCTCCACCAGATCTTTTACTGGTCTCACTTGTCCTACGTGTGGGTCTGGACTTTACTGATGGTCCACTGTGCAAACTTCTGGAAGTGGTTTGTGGGTCCTGGTTTTGTCTTCTTGCTGGAGAAGATCATAGGAATCGCAGTTTCTCGAATGGGAGGTCTTTACATTGTGGAGGTGAACCTGCTCCCTTCTAAGGTGAGAAAGACCTACACATTCTCGTAGTGATCAGGGTGTCAGGTGCTCAGATCCTCGGAATGACTGCGCTGTTGTGAGGTTACGTCTGTCTGTATCCAGGTGACCCACCTGGTGATCAAACGCCCGCAGTTCTTCCATTTCAAACCTGGAGATTACGTCTACATCAACATCCCAGAGATAGCAAAGTATGAGTGGCACCCGTTCACCATCAGCAGCGCTCCAGAGCAGTCAGGTACCAGCCGGAGGAAGCTACTGGAGGTCATAGGTCTGAAAGCACCTATTGATCCTCTGAGGTTTCTGCGTTGTAAGGTTTAACACAACTCTGGGTGCTATGGCCATTGTTAACACTGTGCTGACCTGCAGACTGTCTGTGGCTTCACATCCGCTCCATGGGCCAGTGGACGAACCGCCTGTACGAGTACTTCAGACAATTAGATAGACAGACAGTCAGCACCAAGAGACTGTCGGTGACCCTGAGGAAGCACCGACAGCTACCGAAGGCCAAGGTCCATCACTGACACACAGAGACACCTTTGTCCTGTTGCACAACTGTTCACACTCACATGCGTCTCTTCCCCGCAGGACGAAGTGTTCAGCTCCGCTAAATCTAACAAAGCAGTTGCGTTCAATGAAGATGACGCTGTCACGCTAATGATGTACCAACAGCGCAGCTCCGGCGCTGATGTGGTTTCACCCGCCGCACCTGAATCTCAGGTCCCACCAGAACCGCTCCCTGATGAGCTTAGTCCAGCAGAGAGAGGAGAGGCTCCTCCGCTCAGAGAGGTCAGGGACCACATCAAAGGTCTGCTAGGGTTGCTTTTTTACAGTAAAACAAAGGTTTCAACTTATCTTCTTTGTATTGCAGGTTTCTGCAAAGTTTGGAGATAATCATAGGTTCTGCAACATCAAGGTAAGTAAATAATTTCCTTCAGTATCAAATATCGACACCACCCCCTTAAAATGAGACATGCCAAGACGCTATTTGGATCACATGTCTTTGGCAACTGAAGCAAATAGCAATTTACATATTTGGGGTGATTAAAAGCTCCTTGTGGGTCCAGCAGAATCAGGTCTAAGAGCAGGAGATGCAGTGTGCATTAGTGACCACTAGATGGTACTAAATGATCGCCTGGCTAGATGACCACGAAGGTCCAAAGCACAGCTGAGAAATGCTGCCAACAAAATGCACCTCAACAACTTTTTATTTAAAATGTCTTAATTTTTTTAGCAGATGAAGGAAAACAAGAAAACCACTCCTTGGTGTCAGATTTGTCAGTGACATATGACATTGAGCAGATTTTGCTGAAATGAAACATCTGCTCACACAGACACAGAAGAATCTGTGAAGACCTCTGACGCTCATTCAATGACTCTGTACCGCATTTCAGTGTTATGTAGATGGACCATACGGGACTCCTACAAGACAGATCTTTGCCTCCGAGCATGCCATCCTGATCGGGGCAGGCATCGGCATCACACCATTTGCCTCCATCCTGCAGAGCATTATGTACAAGTGAGACTCTCAGTGTGATACCAGCTCTGATAGCTGCAGTGAGCTCAAATATATTTTGTGGGGTGGAGGTGGGTCCACAGCCAGACCTCCTGGACTGGACCTCCTGTTCATGATCAGGAATAACAATAACAAGTTTCTTCTGTGGCTGATGCAGGTACCGCAGGAGGAAGCAGAACTGCCCTAACTGTAACTACTCCTGGTGCGAGAACCTCAAAGACAGTGACATGAAGTTGCGCAAAGTAAGAGGTCAACATTCATCATGTAGGAGTGTGAGCAGATGTTGACATAGGAGGTTTCAACCCGACAGGTCGACTTCATCTGGATCAACAGAGACCAGAAGTCATTCGAATGGTTCGTCAGTTTACTGACCAAACTGGAGATGGATCAGGCAGATGAGGAACCAGAAGGTGAGGTGGAGGAGACATAGTTAGAGCTGGAGGAGATCCACTTTTACAACCTGCTGTTGCCTGTCAGGTCGCTTCCTGGAGATGCACATGTACATGACGTCAGCGCTCAGCAAGAATGACATGAAGGCCATCGGCCTGCAGATGGCGCTGGATCTTCTAGCCAAGAAGGAGAAGAGAGATTCCATCACTGGAATGAGGACCAGAACCCAGCCTGGACGACCTGACTGGGGAAAGGTGAGAACATGTCAAAGCTTTACCGTCATTTCATACATGTACACAATCACCCATACGTATTCATTATATTTAATATTGTGTGTGTGTGTGTGTGTGTGTGTGTGTGTGTGTGTGTGGTGTGTGTGTGTGTGTGTGTGTGTGTGTGTGTGTGTCCCCGTCCGGCCGGCCGGCTGTCTGGCTGTCTGTCTGTGTGTCTGTGTGCACCAGTTGTTTCAGAAAGTTTCCGAAGAGAAAAAAGGGAAGGTCCACGTGTTTTACTGCGGTTCTCCTGCTCTGGCCAAAGTCATCAAAGCTCAGTGCGAACACTATAAATTCAACTTTTACAAAGAGAACTTCTGAGCAGGCCTCATGCTCTGTGTGTGTGCGTGTGCACATGCGTGTCCATGCATGTTTCTCTGCTTGTGTTTGCTCTTAAACCATATATGCACCGGTGTGGTTATTGGTGACATCACAAAGTATCTGTGTAGACCTCATGAGGGCTTATTAAATCATGTGACAGGTACTTTCTTTCGTGTAGCAGCTTTTGTGTCAATTCTAATTTCTTACATTTCACACAATGCAGTTCAGGAACCCTCTGAAAAACTGTCTTTCGTATGCTACCACTTTTTTTCTTGTCAATTTGAGTAAAGTCCCATTTGAATAACAACCAACTAAAGTTGAAATCTGCAGAACCTTCATCATTCTGCTGAAATGGCAGTGAGATCTGTGCATTTGGAGAAATGCTGTCATACAGTCACAGCTCTTCACTGTCTGTTCATGCAAGCATCTCAAAACTGATGAAAACATTTTAAATATGACAATTGACTGAACTGTAAAGCTGCCATCTGCTTTTAGTTGTTTTTTGTATTCGAGTTACAATTTTAACTTTCATATGATATTAACATGTACAAAATTAATAAAAATGATCATCTTTTTTCCCTTTCTGTCTCTTTTTTTTCCATAAACCTTTGATAATATTTCAAACGTTAAAATAAGTATTTTAAGCTCACTTTTAATGTCTTAATATTATAACTTATTCTTAATTCCCTTTTTATGGTAATTATTTGTAAACTATTCTTAGCATATAACATTATAGATTGTCTTATTTTATTAAAGTACCAATAAATCTTGATTTATAAGATCAGATAGAATCGATTTGCCGATTAAATATTTGCTACTATTAAAAAACAAATTCAGGTTCGCTAATCAATCACAGAGTAAATCGTTCCTGGTGCAATTCACGTCAGATTTTAACGAAATTAACCATAAATGTGACTCGTAATAATCCGCTGTGTCTGGAAATATCGCTAAATATTCAGATTTCGCAGTGAAAGTATGTTTATATTTTAACACTATGCGAAACCATTCGACAATCGATCATTTGGTGATAAGCCTGGCTGTGACTGGCTAATGCTAGCTAGTTACGCACTAGCAGTGTCAAGCAGCTTCGCGACGGACAGCTAGTAAAACATTGGACCAATGCCTTAGAAAGCCCTTCTTTTCCTTACCTCTATCAATCATTATGAATGTTATACGGGGATTTTAATAGGCAACATTTATTAGATTAATTTCGAAACACCGATGATAGTATTCGGTTTTATTATATCTACATCCACATTTTATTTTTTTTTGCTCAAGCTAGCTAACTTGCTAGCCTAGCTACGGTTAGTCAAGATCGCCTATGATGGCACAGCCGGGGAGGGATTCCATACTCGGAGGTAGGCCACATACTTCATTTTATTGTTTTTGTCTTGTATCACAGTTGTTGAACGATTGTCTTTATATTGGATGTGTGTCTTTAGAGTAACAAAAGTCGCGACTAAGTGTTAAACGTTTGCGTTTCAGTTTTCTTGGCTAACGTATTCGAAATGGGATCATGGAGCTTTTTTGGTTTTCTTCCTCGGGACGTTTAAAAATGCTAGCTTACGCAACTTAATTTGACTTAAGTGTTTGTAGTTTACATCCTCAATCGCAAACACGTAAATGAATGACAATAAATCCATCAGACTCGCAGTAATGGCTGATTGTCCTGACTATGGAGCTACCTGTTTGTTTGGTGCAGATAATTGTCTGTTGTTTATTTTGGTGTGGTTCCTATTTTAACATTTTTTGCATGAATCCTTTTCTCCCATGTGGAGATGAGCACTATGGACGTGCACGTCAGACGTTTGATTGGCGGGTGAGGTGTCAGGACGGTTATTAAGTACATTTTAATTGAGGGTGATAAACGTGCATGCACTTTCCATTAGAATGACCAGATTGAAGGAACTTCATTTCCAATGATGTTTTTGTGGCAGTTTATTATGTTAATGAGGATGTTGATTTGATCAAAGTCACAGATAAATTAAATACGACATTGGCGATGAGGTGTAAAGGTTCAGTGTACATCCATACTGCTTAAATATTGTGTTTATTCATAATAATGGTGTCAAGGAGGCTTATTTTGAAGAGAGGTGTTGAAATGAAATTCTGCTTTTTGATATTAGAGCAGCACTGATTCCTCTTTATTGGAAATGGGAATGGCACTAGTTCTGGAGTGGTTACAAGTGACCTTTGAGAGGCTTCTCCTAATTTTAACTGCAGATAATTATTGTCTTCATACGAGAAAATAAATTATTTTTCCTGACTTTATGCAAGAAAAGCGGTGCTCCATATTTGTGAAGCTTAAAGATTTGTCAACCCATATATCATGTGACAGCCACGTCACAATAATATTTCATCTAGCAGCAGAAGCAGCTATCCTGAAAATACAGTCCTCCATCATGATTCCATGTATAGATGTATTAGCCATGGTTAAAAGCTGTTATTATAATGGAGTAAAAGCACAGAAGTGAGCTGAACACAACATCAATGACCATAACTGAGGAGTAATAATTGTTCTGAGCTGGTTTATAATGGGAACCAGCAGCTTTTAGGTGAGGTGCTGCCCAGTTGCACCACCCCAATCTAATCTTAGTTCTTAATGGAAATTAAATCAATTGGAAGACGTGATAGTTGATTTATAGTAAAGAAAATGGAATGAATTTTGTTCCTGAAAAACCATAGTATTGCAGTGAACAGAGGTTTTTGCAGGGCTGCAGAATATTCTGCAGATTCAGTCGTCTCTTCGTGATGGTCGATGTGATTTTAATCACTTTGTGTGCTGTGAAATTTCACATCAGGCTCAGTGAGCAGATGATCCTCCAGCCCGAACAATCCAAAGAACTTTAGCTGGATGGCAGACAATATGTAATCCTGTGTTTTTCTCATTTCATTTCCTGACAGTGGCCTCCCAGACTCACTTTATGTTTTTCTGTCTAATTTTGCTGCATCTGTATTTCTGAAGCTCTGAACTTCCCTCCCATCTCAGTCTAGACTCTGCATGGGGACAGACAAGCAGCAGTGGGTGTGATCGGCTGATCATCTGAAGCCACCAGAAGCAACATGGCTTCACGTCAGAGGAACTCTGTTCGCATACTTTCGAGCCGGGAGCGAGGCTCCCAGTCGTTCGGCTCCCAGAGGCTCCTGCAGCTGCTGGTGGAGGAGAAGGTCCGCTGGATGAAGTGGCAGAGTCAGGTGGGTTTTCCTTCATTAGCCTTTGAGCCATTTCTGAAAATATTGCGCAGTGTGAACTGAAAAGGGATCCTACAGACATGCTAACTCAGATGTTGTGGCTTCCTCGTTGACTGATTGGAGGCTAAAATGGCACTACTTTATGAGGTCATTCACTTCGTATACATTACAAAATGCGTATTTGTACTTACAGCTTCAGTTATAATTTAGCATTTTTGGAGTCTTATCTAATTTCAGTCTAATTGTTAATGTTAATATGATGATCGTGTTTGTGCTTGTTACAGAAAGTGGAGCTACCCGACAGCCCTCGTTCCACCTTCCTACTAGCATTCAGCCCTGACAGGTGAGCAGGTTGTCAAAGTTCACAAAATTCTTGTTAGTAACCTAAAAGGTGCTGTCAGATGATAAATATGTAGTAAAACAGGAAGCACTTGCTTGATGTGGGAAAAACGGGAAGTTCTTGTCTGCACAGTTATTACAGGCCTTTGGTCTCACTTCTCAGTAAAAGAGGAGCAAACTTTAGTGCTAAGGGGTCTAAAGTAATTTGCATAAGAATTTGAATTCAACTGATGTAAAATTAAATCCATTACATTTGACTTGGAAATAAAAGCAGATCCTTTTCAGGAGTTTTGTGTTTAAATGGTTCCTATTTCTGGGTCTGAAAATTCTCAGGACCCTGATGGCTTCCACACATGTCAACCACAACATTTACATAACGGAGGTGAAGACTGGAAAGTGCCTACATTCTTTAGTGGGCCACCGTAGAACCCCCTGGTGTGTGACCTTTCACCCCACGATACCTGGCTTGGTGGCTTCTGGGTGCCTTGATGGTGAAGTTCGTATCTGGGACCTGCACGTGAGTGTTTTGCCCTGAAGCAGCTGAAACTGTTGTAGGAGACTGTCATTAGATCTTCTTCGTAATGTTTTTGTTCTTCCAGGGCGGTAGTGAGAGCTGGTTCACGGAGAGCAACGTCGCCATCGCCTCGCTGGCCTTTCACCCGACTGCTCAGCTCCTCCTGATTGCCACCAACAATGAGCTGCACTTCTGGGACTGGAGTCGCCCGGAGCCCTTCGCCGTGGTCAAGACGGGCAGCGACACAGAGAGAGTCCGGTGGGTTCGGTTATGGGGTTGGTTTGCTAGCATTTATGCTTTTTAACCATAAATCTAACGTATGTTGTCTTTATCTACGCTTCTGTTAGACTGGTGAGGTTTGACCCTCTAGGTCACAACTTGTTGACGGCGATCGTGAATCCATCCAATCAGCAGGTGAGCACAGTTGGCCATGCATCTGAGCCAAATTGTTTCTGTGCTGGTTCAAAACGTTTTTTGTCTTTCAGAACGAGGAGGACTCGGAGGTTCCGATAGACAGCGTGGAGATGCCTCACTTCCGCCAGCGCTCCTTCCTGCCTTCGCAACCGGTCCGACGCACACCTATCCTCCACAACTTCCTGCACATCTTGTCCTCTAGATCACCAGGGGCTCAGACCGGAGGAGAACAGCAGCCACTGCGTCCACTTGGTGATAACGGAACCAATGTGAGAGAATCTCCCAGCATGCCTCTGACTCAGTACCCCACCTCTGAACGTGGGCCTCCCTTCCCAGGTTGTACACAACACCTGGGTATGGTCTGCCTCTGCAGTCGCTGCTCTGTCAATCGTAATGCACCCCTTTCTGCCAACGTGACCCCGTCTGATGTGAGGGGGCCACCTACGGCTTCCCAGCCTCCCCCAGCATTCACCTTCTCATCGGCCCGTACGGAGCCCAGGCAGCCGTCAGAGCGACCCTCTGCCTTTACCACCGTCTATTATAACCCCTCTCTTAATGCCGCTGTATCCAACAGCATTGACCCACACTCCAACCCCAGACTAGGACCTGACTGGCCCCGTAGTCTGCAGAGTATGAGGGACGGAGGGGTCGGTCCAGGTGTTCCACCTCCCAGAACCTCCTCTTCCTCTATTAGCCTGCTCTCAGTTCTCAGACAGCAAGATGGTTCTTCCCAGCCCCCAGTGTACACCTCAGCATCAGAAGGGCGTGGGTTCTCTCAGCATGGGGAACCGGGGGCCCGTGACGGAGCTGGGACCAGCAGTGGCCATCATCCGTTTTGGGATGGCTCACGCGGCAACACGGCCTCTTTCCGTAACGTCCTGCAGTGTAACCTGAGCCGTTATTTTATGGAGTTTGATCGCATGCAGGACCTTGAGACTCCACTAGGAGGTGGTATGACAGACACGAGTCAGGAACAGAATCAAGAGTTACTAAATAATAATATAGACACAGAGAGACCTCGGCCTTCATCTTCAGCTTCCCCCACAATCATCCACTATCAGCCTCCTCTTCCCCCTCCTCCTACATCCCATAGCCTCGAGAACAATGTTCCTCCTCCGGCTTCCCAGGGCCACCTGAACCGCTGCCGGGCCTGCCACAACCTGCTCACTTTTAATCATGATTCTCAACGCTGGGAGCGCACCAACCAAGCCTCCTCCACCTCCGTCTCCACTCCAGAGGCCTCCACTTCCTCCTCTTCACCATGGCAACCCGAGGAGGGCAGAAGGACGCTAGAAAACCAGCTTCAAGAAAGGAGGCCCCATTCAGAACCAAGTGAGCAACCACCTCCTCCTGTAGGTGGAGGAGCTGGAGCTGTGGCCTTCTCCATGGCCCCGACCCCCAGCCAGCCTGGAGAGCAGACTGTGGGCTTGGTCTACAACCAGGACACAGCACAGTGGGAGAGGGTGTACCGCCAAGCTACTGCTGGCCGCCTGGCTGACCCAACAGAAGCCTTAAGCCAAGAAATGCCTGTTGACCCACCAGATGAGGACTCCCTGAGGAGGTACGATCCCTTTTCTTCCGGTTTTCAGGCTGCATCAGCCAGTCATTATAAAATCATTCTAAATCTGAGTGGCTGTGGGCTAATTGATGTCCCGTGAACTGTCTGGTGCAGTTTTGAAATATTTTATTTAGCCTCTTAGCAAAAATAAGCAATTTTCATTCTCCATGACAGGAAAGGAGCTTCAGTTAATGGAGAACTCCACCCTGCTCTGAAAGAGATGATATATTGAAAAATGAGCTTTGAATAAGTTCCTTTGGTGTGTAGCTAGACTGCCTCTTATTCTTCATGTATATTTTAGTAAATGCTTTATGTCGTGATGTCCTGTTTGTCCTTCAGGCGACTTTTGGAATCATCTCTGCTGTCGCGTTATGACATGTCAGGATCCCGAGACCATCCCATTTACCCGGATCCAGCCAGGTAACCTTCAGAACAGCTGTACCTCGGTCTTTAATGAGACTGCCTTTCAGGTTCTGTCTGTTCTCAGTTCTAATGAAACCGTCCTGAAATTTTCTGTCTTTCTCCACTAAAATTGAACCCGAACTCTGTCCAGACTCTCTCCAGCTGCGTACTATGCTCAGAGGATGATCCAGTACCTGTCGAGGAGAGACAGCATCCGCCAGCGTTCACTCCGCTATCAGCAAAACAGACTGCGTGCCATGTCGACTTCCTCCGATAGCTCTGCCAGCAACCCGTCCAACTCCATGGACAACAATGACGTGGACTTGGAGGAGCTGGAGTAGGTTTTTAGTCTATTTTCATTTTTTTTCTGTTAGGTTGTGAATGGCTCTTAATCACCAGAGACACGTTCATCCTCTGATCCACATAAGAACATATATAGACACGTTGTATACAGAGTTCTGTCTTAACAGATGTATTTGATTTTCTCCTTGAAAACTTTGTTGCTTTTCAGTGACAATGTAGATCGAGCCAGACACAGAACTCCAAGGAACGCCAGGATGTCTGCACCATCGCTGGGTCGCTTCGTTCCACGGTGAGCCGGCTCAAGCTGATTCCAACTCACTTCTGTTTTGTCACTGGTTTGGTAGAATATTTGAATCTCACAACATGGTGGTGTTCCTCTGCAGGCGCTTCCTCCTGCCTGAGTATCTGCCATATGCTGGCATCTTCCATGAACGGGGACAACCTGGCCTGGCTACACACTCTTCAGTCAACAGAGTCCTGGCTGGTAAACATGGATGCCAAAGAATATCTATTGCTGCTCTCTCACAGACAGATTTTAAATCTCCAATCAGCTCACCATTTTAGATTTGACTGTTTTCCATTTGCGTGTGACTGTTGTTCTTTTCAGGTGCTTCTATTGGTGATGGTCAGTCTGCAGTTGCCAGCAACATCGCAAACACCACCTACCGTCTGCAGTGGTGGGACTTTACCAAGTTTGACCTGCCTGAGATCAGCAACGGTAATAAAACTTCTCCTCTTTCTGCTCCATTCAGGATTGTTAGTTCCAGCCACCCTTCCTCCTCCTCCCCCACCTGGTGCTATGTGCTGATGTCATAATGTTCATAATCACTCTTATTTAGCCAGCAAAAAGTTGAAATGTTCTGAGAGTTCACTTTTTTCTGTCTGTTTTTTTTCCGTTTTTCAGCCTCTGTCAATGTTCTGGTGCCAAACTGTAAGATCTACAACGATGCCAGCTGTGACATCTCTGCAGACGGTCAGCTGCTGGCAGTCTTCATCCCAGGCAGCCAGCGAGGTTTCCCAGATGAGGGCGTACTGGCAATCTACTCTCTGGCTCCACACAACCTGGGAGAGATGCTCTACACAAAGAGATTTGGTTCATTAGACTTTAAATAGACTTTGACATTTTTTTTCTGGTTTCTGTAAATGTGTATGAATGTCTTTGGCTGATTGTGATGATTTATTTTCCATCAACAGGCCCAAATGCCATCTCTGTAAGCTTGTCTCCAATGGGCTGCTATGTCATGGTCGGGTTGGCCTCCCGTAGGATCCTGCTGCATCCCACTACTGACCACATGGTGGCGCAAGTCTTCCGATTGCAGCAGCCTCACGGAGGAGAGACTTCCATTAGGGTGAGTCGGGGAACGACCTGCATCATGTCACACGAATCGGAGGACTAATGCTCATTTTAACACCTCGTCCTCTGTCCATTTATAGTCAATGCTGTGACAGTTTTATTGTTAATTCCAGAAATGGAATGTTGCAGATGGCTCCAAATAAAACACACAGGGGGAAAAAACTACTGCAGGGAAATGTCAAGATGTTTTAATCTAAATTATGAATCAAAGATATTCAGTTGTGTAGCATTTGGGAGATTTCATGTCATGGTTGGTTGGATTTAACCAACAGCCAACTGACAAAGGTACATCAATATTAATGATATTTCTCATTTGCAGCCTGTAATGAGAGGATTCACTATGTGATTACCGTGTGTGCTTGCTTTTATTGACTTCCTGGCTGTTTCAGATGGTCTTTAACGTGGTCTACCCCATGGCTCCAGACCAGCGGCGCCACGTCAGCATCAACTCAGCTCGCTGGCTTCCAGATCCAGGGATGGGTCTGGCATATGGGACCAACAAGGGCGACCTGGTCATTTGCCGACCTGTGTGAGTAATTCATAACTGCGTCACCATGGAAATCTCGAGCCAGTCCACAGCTTTTTTTCCACAGCATGTTTAATTGGTTTCAGACATCAGGCATCACCCCGGTGGTAGACATGAATGTGAATCTAATTTGGGTTCTGGAGCCACATCTATAACATGTCAGAATCTTTGTAAGCTCTCCTAGCTTGTGTGAAGGCGAGGACACAAAGCAGACGGATCCAGGGTTTTTATGGGTTCCAAGCAGAATATTTTTAGAGCTATAATGACGTCTATGTTTGTTTACTACTCTGTATTTAAAGCCCAATAATCAATTTAAAATGGTTTGTGCTGTCATACTTGCTGAAACAACTGCTGACCTCAACCTTGGTGTGATCTGGGATCTGTCTGGGTTTTGGGATCATGTTGGGGCTGGTTCCATTGCAGCCTGTCCTGTTTGTGTTCAGTGTGTTCTACTCATGTGTGAGGTTGACCTGTATGACCTGAGATGTGTCAGGGTCCAGATAAAGTAGGTGACACCACTGTAAATTGTACAGCTGAAGAATCTTGGTTGTTTGAATTTCTGCTTCAAAAGTTACAGCTGATTCTGAGAGAGTGGACACTGAAGATGTAACACAGATGTGTGTGTGTGTGCGTGCGTGTGTGTGTGTGTGTGTGTGTATACTCGCATTAGTCTGATTCTATCAACAGAAGAGAGGGAATGTTAACAGACATCCTGGGTGGATGTAACTCCAAGCAGGAGGATGGTTTATGTTTGTCCTGACAGGTAGAGAGGAGACGGATCACACCAGGGCAAAAGGCTGTTTCATTTGTTGACTTCTGCCAAAACAGTCCACGTTTATACGAAAAAGTTTAGACCATCAGCAATTCGGGTAAAATGAAGATGTTGTAGCTTTTGAGTTTCTTTCTGGAGTTCAGTTTACCAAAAGGATTGATTGGTTTGTGCAAAAGTGATAGAATCTCCACATAAGTTTGACTCTATAAGTCTGCTTTGTTAAAATATCTCAGCTGTGTCACACAGATGCTGATAATGTGGAAAGCACATGTGGGCTGTGTCATTCTGTTCCCTTTAAAGTCTTGTGAAGCTGACCCAGCATCACCAACACATTGAGCTTTGCAGCTCCATCGTCACAGGTTTTAACAAGTGATGACTGAGTTCAAGCTCTAAAGTTCACCACTGAGGAGCTCAGTTCTCCTACGTTTCCCCAGAGAAAACGTGAAGTTAAAGTTGTAGATGTCACAATGTCCACGCCTGTGAGGTGAACTGATGAGATTATCTTAATAGTCCCATTGGACAGGAAGAACATTGACTGGAGAAGGTCAATTACAGCATTTAATGAGGTCGTGGTCTGTGTGATTCTTAGAAGAGACCTCGCCTCTGCTTTTAAACTTCCTGAGTAGAAATGAATTAACGCATGTGCGTTTTCCAGGTTCTACAGAAGTGACGGCGAGAGCCCCGCAGAATCAAGCGGCGAACCTTTATTCTCCGTCAACAACAGTGGAACCAGCCGAACTCGAGGCTCTGACCGATCCGGGTAAGAAGAGCTGATGCTGTCATCACAGCAACCACTTCTCCATGTGAAACGTGCTGTAGACTCTCGTCTTGTCTCATCTCTTCCACTTTATCCCTTTCGGGGTCACAGGGAGGGTACACAATGAGCAAAGGTAGGGTCCACCCCTGGATGAGTCACCAATTCATCACAGGGCCCTATGTAAGCATTTGTGGGTTTGATACCTTGCTCAAGGGTACCTGGGCAATGCTCTGAAGGTGTTCTGGCACCTCCTCTACTACTAGAAACGTGCTGTAGGGTGATCAGATAAAAGGAGCTTTGTGTGAGATCATCGGGAAGACTGAGCTCATGCTTAAAAACATCAAACAGCCACCTTCCCTGAATTTAACTGATCAACTTTTTACCTCAAATCATTTGAAATATGTGACATAATTTGATTTGTGATTATTGGTTTCAGATCTAATCGCTCTGGCCTGAGGCCGGACAGAGACATGGGTTTGATGAACGCCATTGGTCTTCAGCCCCGACACCCCGCTCCTTCAGTCACATCCCAGGGAACTCAAACTCCCATCATTCAGCTGCAGAACGCAGAGACTCAAACAGAGAGGGAGCTCTCGGAGCCCAGCGTCCCTCAGCCCCCCCATGCAGATGCTCCTCCTGAGGCTACAACAAGTCAAGAAGCAGCCGCAGGACAACAGGCAGCTTCCCAGAGCAGCATCCAGAGTGAAGCTTCAGCAGAGGACAGCGCCCCCTCAGGCGGTACAGGTACTGCTCCTCCTCCATCACCAACCACATCTGTGTAGGTGTGTCCCAGGGTCACAGGTCACACCCTTACCCACACCCCTTTCCCTCTGGGGAAAGCGACCCACCCAAATTTACATCCTTCAGGCTATAGATCAGGGGTGGGGAACCTTTTTCATATCGAGGGCCATTTCAGTTTTTATAAAGTCCTCCGCGGGCCATACTATTATGAACATATACCTAGGGATGCAAAAAAAAGAGGAGAAAAAAAAGTCTATAACCACTGTGTTACTAAGTCTCATGATTGCTGCATTTGAATTTGAATTATTTATTTAGCACACATGCATATAAAATCACCAAAAAAAATAGAATAAAATGACAAACAAGTAAAATATGTTTACATGATCATACAAAACAATAAAAAAAAGAGGTGCAGAGTTGAGGCAAGAGACCCGTAAGGGCCTGTTCGAGGCCTCTACTCACAAAAACTGCAATACAACAAGATAATCAAGAAAATAAATGAAAAGAAAGAAAGATAAAGACAATAATAATAACAACTAGAAAGCACTCAGAGAGCGCAGACCTCCGCCAAGCGCAACAATTCCTGGCATATTGTGATTTCCACCATAAATATTAGTCCCACATATACTTTGACTACATATTTAGATTCCTTGACCATAAAAACCACGAAAAAAAATTCACGCTTTGAAACAATTTTACTTTGTCCGGCGCGAGTGCCTCAGCGGCGGCTACGAGGCACTCCTTCACGAACTCGGCATTCTGCATCCACCTTCCTTTTCTTGACAGTCGCCATGATGCATCAATTTTTCCTCCGTGTCAATCAGTCCAGCCCACTACGTACATCACATGCTGTGTTCACTGACCCTGACCTTGACTCGGACATAACATAACCGTTTGTTTTATCTCAGAAAACGGGAAAATATTTCCTCTTGTTACAAAAGAAATTTCAGGATACGAAAGGCAAAAATACGCTACCGCTGCTACTCGCAGCTCGCGGAGTGTAGCAAACGGTCCAACTGTATAAGTGCACATATAAAATATAAAAATCTTATTGCGTTGCGGGCCGGTAGAAATGGTCTCGCGGGCCGTATACGGCCTGGAGGCCGGGGGTTCCCCACCCCTGCTATAGCTGACCATAAAACCAGTCGTGGTGTGAACTGTCTCCAGTTTAATTTAATTTTCTGTCTCCAGAGTCACCAGAGTTCAGTTCAGGAGAAGACGCTCTGGCTCGAATCCGCCGACTCATTGCTGATGGTGGCATGACAGCAGTAGTGCAGCGTGAGCAGAGCACCACCATGGCCTCCATGGGGGGCTTTGGAAACAACATCATTGTCAGCCATCGGATCCACCGCGGCTCCCAGACCGGCTCAGGAGCCTCCAAGCTGCCAGCTGATCCTGCCTCGTCGGCTCCTTCCACCTCTGGTGTTCACCTCCTCAACCAGCCCTTGCAGCAAGCTGTCCCACCTCCCACAGCTCCCACCCCAGCTGAACAGCTCACGCCTGTGTGGGGCCCCCCGGTGCTTTCGGCCCCCCAGCCAGACACCATCTCTCTGGAGGATTTGGATGACTTATTTGATGGCGGGCAAACAGATGACGACTCCCTACCTGCCCCCTCTTCTTCCCCCTCCTCTTCATCCTCCTCATCTCGTAGCCCACTTCCTGGCAGCGGGAGCGCCCCCACCAGCGACCCGTACAGCAGGTAGTTCTGCTGTTGGCTGATGGTTTAGCAGACGGCTGTACCTGAAGCCTTATCTCGAAAGAAATGGGTGCTGCTTTGACCTTAAACGGGGTCTCCCACCTGGAAAATAAGGGACGCGGCACCCCCACCCCCACCCCTTCACATCAGCATGCACTTCTACTGCACTTGCACCGACTGGACTGAATCTGGCCGCCGTCAACCCTCGCCAGAAAGGGCTACGACACGGATAAATACAGGTCAGCGCAGAGTCGCTGTCCTCCTGCAGGATGATCATTCTGGGGGGGTAGAGGTTCAAGTGCCAACAGAGGGGGTGGGGCCTCCTGCATTTACTCCCAGTGTGCTGCATTTGGTGCCATGCAACATTGACTTTCGATGTGATTGAAGTGTTGAAAAAGTAAAGTGAGCTGTACTTTGTGGTGTTTGTTACTCTAATGGCCGAGGACCCCCACCACGCCCCACCCCACCCCAACACAGGGACAACCAGACATGGATGATCGGACATCTGACATGAATCCAGCTGCAGTGCTGCAGCTCATCAGACGAACACCAGGTTTATGTCTACAGGCTGAAGAGCCCATTTATTTTCCGGGGGGGGGGCGGGTCATCACGCTCCAACCCGTCATCCCTCTGAAACCTACTCAATCCTGTTGCACTAAAGTGTGAGTGAGTGCGTTGTGTTCATGTTCACGGGCTGTAAGGCCACATCAACTATAAACTACAGAAGATTTGCTGCGTTTAGCTTCAGATTGGGCAGATTTAAAGGGCCAGTTCACCCCAAGACCACGAACCAGTTCCTATTTATTTCAGGTGAGCTGCTTACTTTCAGACATTTCTGCCTTCTCTGAGATTATAGGCCATTTTTGCGCCAAGAAATTCCCAGAATTTTTCTCTTCTCTCGTGACATCATTGGCGGAGGAGGAGTTTGCTTAATGTGCAAGCTCCGCCCCTTTGCCATCTGAACAGGTGTGTGAAGATGCCGACGTAGTTTGTGGAATACTGGATTATTTTGTGTTGTTGAGTTTTATTACAAATCATTGAAGGAAAACCTGCTCACGGCGTCAAAGCTGGAACAGGTTGACTTGTGCACGTTGTTCTAAAGACGCATGTGTCATATGGGCTTTATGCTGCATCTGGTGGGTCGTTTCCACAAACATTTCAGATAAAAGGATTAGCATACTGTAATTAGCCCTGCTCACAGTGTTGGAGTGGGGGGGGCGGCACAGGTAAACTGATATGTCTAAAAACAAATAACGATATAAGCTGATTATTAAATAGTTTCTGGAAAAACCTTGAGCTCAAGGCGAGGTGTGTTCCCTTGCTGCAGCCTACCAGCAGAGGGCGTTAGAGAAGATTTACTGCTGCCAGCTTTGACTGGTCAGAAAAAACTTTTTAAGATTTGGGTTAGCTGAGACGTTTTAAATCTTTTATAAGAAAAATAATCAGTTGATCATGAAAGCAATCAAATGAAAAGATTTGTAGATATTCTGATGTCATTTTTTTTTTCTCATTTAACTATAAACCACAAACTTTGACGTTTGCTGCATGTGTAATCACAGGAAGTGACTAAAAATAACACTCGGTTCAGATGTTTTGGTTCTTTTCTACCAAGACCTAAGCAAACGCAACAGACGCAAGGTCTTCTGGTGGAACCGTTTGTGATTGGTTCAAGCCCTGCCCATACGTAAAGCAACGCCCATACACCTCACCTTCCCTCTGCTCCAAGAAGAAAACTTGAATTTTTTTTTTTCTCTGATCAAGTGCTCCTTTTCCAGACTGTCCAGCTGCCGCTGCTGTACTACTTCATTTTTATTCCACACGTGCTTCGATACACACACCCCACTGCAGAGACTGGGTTGCAGAGACTGATGGTGTTAAAGTTGTGTAAGTTACTGAGTTGTGATGTGTGATCGTTGGGGTATTAATGGACCTATGAGAGCGAGGATGTGGATGAGTAGGTGGAGCTTCTGTTTCTGTAGTTTCAGCAGGTCAGTCCAGGTGAGGTCTTGTTTCTGTGTTACAAACTGATCTGAATGCTCCTCCTGGCTTTACTTGATTAATTAACATTTTAAAAACACCACTGGCTGCAGTCTGTTTTGTCTTTGTGTGATTGTTGTGTCATATGATCCTCTGTGATTCATTTATATCTGATTTAATCAAAAATGTTTTTTAATTATAAAAACTTGCCAGTGATAATTGAATATAAGCTAGTAAAATGTCCACCTGTGCTCAGCCTCAGATCTGATCGGGTTGAATCCATTCGGTTTTTTTGGTGGGGGCGTAAAGATTAAACATAGGTCGTTGTCATGTAAGCAGCAATTGGATCCACTATCTAATTTCCACCAAACAGGAAGCAGAGTTGAGCAGTCAATCATCTTTCACTTTGTTTCCCTGCCTTCCCTTTTATCAACAAGACAAGGTGGACATTAGTGTGGAGAAATCATAGTGTGAGAAGGGACTTTCGCATTCAAACGTTAAAAATCCGAGTTTATCACTTCAACGACTCCCAGTTATGGACCTGAGCACTTGTTCACTGTCCGTGTGTCTCAAAGTGACTTTTTGTCCAACTTCTCCATATTTACACTGGACTCTGCTGAATGGTGCCTCGGTCCAAACTTGGTGCGTTCACAGTCGTGACGCGAAGTCCATCTGAAAAATAAATGCTAATTTTAAAGAGATTCCGTTTTTAATCAAGATGCTGGTTAATATGGAAATTATTTAATCTGACCATTAATTAAAAAGTAATAGTCCTCCAAACCGCGTAGGTGAAAAGCTGATAACTTTACTGAGGATTTTAATAAAGTAAATGATCCGAGTCCAGACGGATGGACGCAGGTAAACAGGCGATAAAAGCAGCTGTCTGCAGGAACGGAAGGCTCATAAAATGCGTCCTGCTGTCTGGACTCCGTCTCCTGGCGGTACCGGACGGTTTTAGATGCAGTGGAGATGTTCGGGAGGAGCGTCGGATAATGATAATGAGAGAGAAACTCTTATAAGGAGTCGCCGCGGTTGCAGGAAGCGCAGAAGACGAGGCGACGCCGGTGAGGACCCGGAGCAGCAGGTTTCAGGTAAAGACCAGAATCAGGAGGAGCTCAGTCGCTTCACAATTTACTGAAAGATTTTTAACCCCATTTTCCCCCAAATTACGCGTAAAATTCAATAATATTTGTTTTGCTGCAGGCTCATCAGGTCCAACATTTAAATTCCATCAAAGATTCAGAGCCGTTTATTAATACTTCGTTAGTTTTTTTTAGTCTATTTCAAGGTTTGGAGAAAGTTGGAAATTCTCAAATTAAAGTGAAAAGGAGATTTTTTCTCATTAATTCTGAAACGGTTGTTTTTTTTCCCTCCAGTGTTGTCGAGCATCTTGTTTCCTCCGGTCTAAGGAAAAAGTTTTGATAAAATGATGTTGGAATGTTGCAATTGTTTTATTTAAAAAATATTTCAATGTCGCGTTTTGACGGCAGCGTTTTGATGCGACTGATAAAATAATCTTAAAAAACAGAAATCCAATGTAACTCGTCAAATGTGATCGATGTTAAATGAATCCGATCTTAATCTGTTAACGAAACCTAGAAAATGATTTTCTTATTTTACCTAACGAATCCCTATTTAAATAGTGGTGTGACGTCATATCGGGTCTTCTGTTCCACAGCTTCCGCTAGAAGAGGATTTAAAGTTTAATATTTAAGTGCGCTTTTTCAGTCACCCAGTAACCATGACAACAGCACCCGAGTCTGATTCCAACGCCTCCACCTGGACACGCCCCTGCACGAACGCCTCTTGTCAGCCTCCAATCACAGCGCAGTGCCCCTACAGCACCGCTCAGGTGGTGCTCATCGCCATGGTAACCACCTCCCTCAGCATTGTCACCATCACGGGCAACATCCTGGTCATTCTGTCCATCAATGTAAACCGTCACCTGCGGACCGTCAACAACTACTTCCTGTTGAGTCTGGCGGTGGCTGACCTGGTCATCGGGCTCGTGTCCATGAACCTGTACACGCTGTACCTGCTGCAGGGCTACTGGCCCCTGCGGGCGGCGCTCTGCGACATGTGGCTCGTGGTGGACCGTGTGGTGAGCGGTGCCTCTGTCCTGAACTTGCTGATCATCAGTTTAGATCGTTACCTCTGCATGACGCGACCGTTCAGCTACCCTACATGGCGCAGCGGCAGGATGGCCGCCCTGATGATTGGCGCCGCGTGGTTGTTGTCCTTCGTCTTGTGGGCTCCAGCCATCCTCTGCTGGCAGACGAACGGCGGCAAACGCGTGGTTCCTGATGACCAGTGTTACACCCAGCTCCTCGCCAGCCCCGCCGTCACCTTGGGAACAACATTACCGACCTTTTACCTGCCGGCCGTGATCATGGTCACGCTGTACAGCCGCCTCTCTGCCGCCAGCATGAACCGTCTGAACGCCTACCTGCTGGAGCGAGGCGCGCTCAGAATGTCTAGTTCCTCCATCAAGGACTTTCTTTTGAAGCGACGCAGCTGGTTGGTGTCCAGCGACCCTGGCTCGGAGCTCTACCTGAACCAATCAGACTACAGCGCTCCGAACCCTAAAAAGAACCAGAAGAGTCCCGGAGACGCTGCCGAGCCGGAGGCCATCTGTGGCACTCCTGAGGGGCCCCGTCCTCGGGCCTGTGCTCGACCCTCGAGGGAGGACGAAAGCAGATTTGAAAATGAGTCTTCGTCCAACACTGACCACCACCGGACCGCCTCTGCTGCCTTTTCCAGCTGCAGGTCTCAGGAAAGACGCCAACGGCGAGCAATAGCAAGGGAGAGGAGGGTCACCAGGACCATCCTGGCCATTGTCTTGGCCTTTATCATCACCTGGACGCCCTATAATGTCTTGGCCGTCATCGCCGCCATCGGGCACATCGTCATCCCCAGCGTTCTGTGGACAACGGGATACTGGCTGTGTTACGTCAACAGCGCCATCAATCCCTGCTGCTACGCTCTGTGCAACGTGACCTTCAGGAAGACCTTCTGCGGCCTCCTTCGCTGCTGCAGCAGGAAGCTCCAGTGAATGTTTCCTGTTTCCCTCTGATGTTACAGAGGCATCTTCTGGCGCCAAATTAGAACTCTTCTTCTGGATCCACGTTTCTTTCTGACTGGTTGGTAAGAATTTAAGTGATTTTGAAGCAACCATGACCGGAGCAGCTGTCGGTTCTCTGACATCAGGAATAAATCTGCTACATAAACGATGTCATTTTAGCAAGAATTCAATTGTTGGGTTTAAAGGATTCTTAATTTTATCTTTTTAAAATAAATGATGTATTGGAAACCCTTCTTTTAAATCTAATGCCCTGCTTTAAATTAACGTTAATGGCTGTTAGTGTGTTACATGATGTTTATTTTATGCCCCCATAACAGCATTTATTAATACTTCTTTAGCCACCCAAAGCTAATAAATGTCTAACTGTGGTCAAAAGTAAAATGTGTTGCGCGTTGCTTCATTTAAATTCTAGAAAAATGATTTAAGCCTTCTTTTTTCAGAACACGTGCAGTAATTTCTGAACAGACGGGTAACACCGGAGCCCCCTAACGGCCGCATTTGGTAAAAGTTGTAACGCCTTTTATGGCGTGCACGTCTCGTGCACTACCGCATAACTCTGGCTGCAGATGACGTCACCAGTCCAAGATGGTCGGTGTTGTTCGAGTACATGAACAAGCATACGTTCACCAAAACAATGTACAGTATTTAATTTGTTCATTTATACAGTTGTTGTCTGGCATCAACAATCTACAGTTCAAAAAAATACATTTGATACAGTGCTTTTGCCATTAGTCAAACATGCTTTTTTAAAATCTTTACACATGTGAATAATCTGGCGATGTCCTGACATTTCATGAAAATATTCGTGGACATTTTTAACTTTGTCTACTATCAAAGAAATGTACTGTTAATTCGAACTATCAGCTACAAGACGATAATATGGCTAATTAGCAACTAGCGGGAAGGTTTTCCACAAACAAGATCAAATCAACACAAGAAAATCAAATTAGCATCAGTAAAAGAATAAAAGTCAGGAGGCCAAGAATGAAAAAGGCGGTTGGTGTGTTTCCGTGTCGGAGGAGTCTCGGTTTTTGAGTGATCAGTGTCGACGAT
This sequence comes from Takifugu flavidus, assembly GCF_003711565.1. Taxonomy (NCBI): domain Eukaryota; kingdom Metazoa; phylum Chordata; class Actinopteri; order Tetraodontiformes; family Tetraodontidae; genus Takifugu; species Takifugu flavidus. The sequence continues at coordinate 1,258,874 of NC_079532.1, read as the reverse complement.
TGTTCAGCCGGAGGAAGAGAACTCAGTCCTGCCGCCGCCACGTCGTCTCTTTAGTTTGATTTCTTGTCCCCTGGGAAAAAAAAGAGCATTATCATTTTTAAAAACTGGCACTTTCTTGATCAACTTGTCTGAGATGTAAAGACGACACATTAGCTGAGGAACTCTGCTTTTAAAAGAACGTTCCTGAAACGTGTTAAACGTGTTTCAGCTCAAACATTGGTGTGTCTGCTCGTGCATGCTTGATGTGTAACTAGATGGTGGCAAATCATATTTCATACAAATTTACTAAAAGCTGATTTATTTATTAGAATTTATTAGAAGTTTGAAAAGCCTTACGTTTGTTTTTCTCATCTCGACCCTTCTTCACTTTGGGGGAACACGGTTTAGAGACCTTCACGCTGTTCTGGCAGTCCGCGTTAAACAGCACCTTCTTCAGCGCCCCTGATCGGCTCTTGGTATTGGTGGCGGCATCGCACGGTCCCCAGGGGCCAAACTTATACTTACAGTCATCTGAAGGAGACAACAGATGGTCTCAGGTTGGTGTTTGAAGCAGAACACGATGAGAAATTCAGAGAAACATGGTGGAGCAGGAGGCGGTCGCTCAGTTAGGAAACATAGAAGGTGTTTTGGTAGTAGGGGGATGTGCCAGAGCACCTTCACAGCACTGCCGAGGTACCCCTGAGCAAGGTATTGAATCCCTAAATGCTCACATTGGGGTCCAGAAAACAAAACGAAAAACCTTTCCCAATGTGGAAAAACAGCAAGAAAACAATTTAAGTATTTTTGCAAAACTACATTAAATGTGTTCCTGAATTTAATCACCATTAGAAGAAACAATTTCCATTAAAAAATAATATAATTAGTGCGTATTAGTGCGGTTGGAGTCCTCAGAGGGAAGACGAGGGTACAGCAAGGTTACTAAATGCATTTTCATTGATTTCCACTAGATGGCGCTGTGCGCACGAAAAAAACATCACAACGAGTCCGATGAATTCATGTTTCCTGAAATAAGAATAATCAGTAATGACGATTTTAGACTGATTCATGCAGAATATGTGTTCAATGGTAGCAGAAGAATTCCTGATCCTACAGAGCCTCAAACTCATTACGCACATCAGTCCCACCCCAGTAAAGGACTTCCTCATGCTGTGAGTGAGAGTGAATGAGAGATCGAGAGACTCACTGATGTCCTTCTTCCAGTTACACGGGATCTTGCAGTGGATCTTGTCGGTGCGATCTTTACACGTGGCCTCTCTCAGACCTTCGCCGCAGTCTCCGCTCTCAGGGACGCATTTCCCATAGCGGGTCTCCGCGGGGGTGCATTCCGAGACGGCCTTGGATTTATCACTTTTACCACCTGTTGGAGCGCAAAGTGTCACACTATCGTTTTTGCTATTTGCGTGTTAAAGATTTCTAATCTGTATAAACCTGCATATTTGTTTTTATCTTTTTTAAATCCACACGCTGTTCATCCAGTGGCGGGTGATGCCTTCAGGAACCTGCCCCATTCTGGAATTTTAAGATTTCCTCTTTTGGGTCTCACCTCTGTGACCTTTGACACGTCTGCTGGCCTCCGTCGCGAGCGTCAAGGTCAGCAGCAGCAGCAACGTGACTGACAACAAACTTCTCATTCTGCACAAACACATTAAAAATTCAGCAGTAAGCAAAGTTCATTTAACCCCATAGAGACGGTTGATGCACTTTGTAGTTCTCATCCAGTCCATGTTTTTAGATTTAAAAAAAAAAAAAAATATATATATATATATAAACACACACACACACACATATTTATATGTTTTTTTTTAGATCGGTTGGTGTACATATATGTTGTTCAAATAAAGACAACTATGGATTAGCACGTTAGGCTAACACAAATTGGAGTGTTTATTATTGCGCATCTCTCTTTTTCTTCGCACTTATCTAACATTCACATCTAGCGGTTTTCTACCTATAATTGTATAAAAATATATATATATTTTTTATATATATTTTATTTGTATTATTCAAGTATTCGCTTGAATTACCGCAACTTTGCATTTGGGATTGATTGCGATCGAACATTTGACCACAAACTTCAAAGCTACATATACACAATACAACGGATAGAATTGTCAAAATCAGCAGACTGATCTGGAACGCAACAACCAAACGCTTTAAATCTTTTTGACACAAGTAAATACGGAGGCAGTGAAGCGGCAGGACCGAATTGTAGAAGAGGAAAGGTTTGGCAGCAACAGCGACCCCTGGTGGCACACGCGCTGTAACACGGCATGTAAACCCGACGACAAATAGGCGTTTATTCCAAGTTTAAGGACAACCGCGTTAAGACACAATAATAAAACAGTTGTTTTGGTCTTAATCTGATTTTCTTCTGCGATTGTTGACATGCTGTTTGACGAGTGTGATCTCAGGCCAGATGGTCCGAATTTAATTCAGATTTGTTCTCCCCCCCACCTCGAAACGCTTAACACAAATAATCTGACTATTGTAGTCACCGCAGGATTATAGAAGTAGGCTAATGTATTCAGATCTGATCTACCCTTTTTTTCCAAACATTTTTCCAGTTTATTTCTCTCTTTCCTCGTAAACAGAAAATTCCTCCGTCGTATTTAATGACGAGCCATTCATGTTAAATGTCACTTTTTAAAATGGGAGAGTCAAATGACCCATAAAGCCCCTCTCGTCTCCTCTCCCTCTGTTATTGTGCTGGGAGATGACAGACTCCTCTTTGAGGCCTCCATTAAAGCAATGTTCCTCTTTCACACGTCAGCTGGCAGAGCAAATCCTGCTCTTCTTGCTCCTCCTGCAGCCTTTTATGAGGAAAGAAGCAGCTCTCAGCAGGCCTCCAGTCTGTCCTCCATCAATGAAGAAGGGGAGGAGGAGGAGGGGCGCCTGAAAGGGCTCTTTAGATTCCCTCAAAAGAATACTGATTCATTGGGCCAAAACAAAGACTCTTCCAGCCTGGTTTCATTTCTTAAAAGCCCAACACAAATTTCAGCCCACATCTTAGGAGCTGCGCGACCCCCCACCCCCCCCCCCCCCCCCCCCAACACCATCACCACCCTGAATGGAAATTCATTTGCATAAGAAAACAATGAAATCTTAACACGGAGAAAAGGAGTGGGATGCTCCTTTGCTGCAGGAGCAGCAGCAACATTTGGAGGAACTTCCTCCCAGATCTCAGGGTTCAACTCACATCCGGAAACATGAATCAGGAGTCGGGATGTGTCGGCGGCTCCTCCTGGACAGAGAAAACAAACATCCACGCACGCCTGTTCCTACAGGAATGGCGTCCGGGCACTCAGCCGCAGCTTCAGTCACCGTCCCAACGGCCGGAGCGTCACATGACCCACACGTTTAAAACGGGAAAATCATGACGTAACCACAATCAGTGTAAACCGGTCAACCGCACACGGATCCCCCGAAAATGAGCGTAACACAAATCGATCATCATTTTAAATCCAGATCTCAATCATCCGAGCGGAGAATAAAACCCCGCCTTTCATCTTTACAGAAGCTAAAATCCATCACTGATTTCAGCCTCCTTGGAGTGACCGATTTCCCTTCATTCTGCACCCCTCCGCGAAAGAATTAAACACTCGATCGTTTCAGATCGAAGCTCGATCGATTCTCTCTTCGATCGGACACAAACATGAAATCAAACTTACGTGTTGAGCTCAGAGGAGCGGCCGGTGGAGCTGCGGAGTCTTCGGCTTCTGTCGCTGCTTTCAGCTGCTGCTGCTCAACATCCATGAACACGCGCGGGCGCGCACACACACGCATGCACACGCGGTGACATCACGGGCTTAAGCCATCCCCTGAGGAACAAATACAGCTCAGGCCATTTGCATACAGTGTGCGTCTATCATGAAGTGTTACAGTGCGTGCGTGTGTGTGTTATGGATGCGGTGGCCACTCAAAGGTCATTATGAACCTGACATTCTTCTCATTCTTTTTGATAATCTGAAATAAAATGTAAATACGCTAAATAATCAAATCAAAAGTGAAACTTAAGTGGGGTTTAATTTAATTTAATTTTAAGATGCTGGCATTGAGGGGCCAAGAGGCAATGTCTGAATTCATGGATCTATCAGACTGGTAAAAAGTTCAGATAAGAGGAGTGAATCTGGGTCAAAGGTCAGAGTGAAAGCAACTGAGCCTCATGGTGCAGGTCCAGGATGAAATGGTTCAGATTCCAGGTATTTTCAACTTGAGCTGAGTTGAGCAGGCTGGAAGTCATTTAGCGTGAATAAAACTACCAGAGCAGAGCTGTGGAGGGGGGGAAGAGGGGACAGAAACAGGGGAGAGGAGCATTAAGACAGGTGGAGCAAAGTGGAGTTGGTTCCAAGGAGGTGACCGGAGGCAGATCTGTGGAATTCTGCTCCTCAGCTCCCCGAAAACGAGAAGGGAAAAGTCTAGCAGCGCTCTGATGGCTCAGTCATGCGTGGAAGCCATTGTTGAAGCCTACAGCTGGGAACAGAGAGGGAGGGGGAACCTTCCTGCCCCCTCCCGCTGGAATCTGACCACCACACACAGTGAAGACCTGCGGGGCTCCGCAGGGCCCAGGAGCAGCGAGCTTGGCTTCCAAAGTCCCGCTTGTGTAAAAACAAGGAGCCGGTCTAGGAACGTTGGTGTTGCGACACTTTGGTTAGCATTTTAACTGCTTCCTGCGCTGTGCATGGCGCCAGCGATGCAGCTTGAACACGAGAGGGTGGATAAATGATTCCATGAAGGGGGAAAGTGTGGTTGACGTGCTTTATTGCAGGTCACTCAAGTCAAAATAAAATTAAACACAGCAGGTAACGCATCCACTAGCATACATCAGCATTTCATTCTAACTGCTATATTCATCGATACGGATGCGACCGTTTAGACCGATTCTGGCTTCTGTCGCCATTTTTAAATATCCGGCGCTGGCGGATCTCCGAGGTCTCGGATGCACGAGGATGTCAGAAAGCCGCCGTATATTCTACGTCACAGACACGCTAAAGGCTCAACCCTATACTTAAATCATAAATAGATAAAATGGGTGACAGAAAACTTTAAATATGAATACTTATTTCAGTCAAAAACATACATCCAAAAGGTCATTATGAGCCGGATAAAGACACTTATCTACAACAGTTCTATAGAATATGGCAACAGCGTTTAGCTCATTGGTGTCGAGCTGCGGGTGGATGAAAACTATCGCTGGAAGCATCTGCTCTTCTTCTGTACATCGGTCCACATGAGCCCGTGGCGGCGATAATGTTTAAGTTGACAGCGGCCACGCCCCTACACAAGCGTCCAGTATTGAATCCTCTATAGTGTGTGTTTGCATCAGCAGGGGGGGTTTGACTGGAGGCTCTCAGACCGCTGTCTCCTGGTCCTCCCTCTGGATCATCTCATAATGTTGGCGGTTCTCCAGGTAATCGGCCAGTTCTTGGTCGTTGGCCTTCTCTGCATGCTGCTTTGGCGTTTTGCCCTGAAACCAAAAACACCAAAAAGGTTTGTTTGGAATCTGGGGGGGTGGGGGGGGTGGCTTATTCCCATACTGCAGCCAACCACCAGATGGAGTATACGATTATTTGGCATTAGTTCTTCATTAGTTCTTACTGCCACATTGTCGCAGGACAGACAGACAGACAGACATACTGGGCTCCACACCAACACAGTCATGGAGTCTATTCATTAGCTGAAGGAGATGAAAAAACTCAGATTATGGGCTTCTTCTTGTTACCACTGGCTTCACCATAGCAACGATGAGCCGCAGCCTTTGTGTGTTTGGGAGCGAGGCCGGGGATCCAGCAGGGCTCCGTTTCTCAGTGACACACAACATTAATCACGTTACAGAAGTGGGTCAAACAGAGCAGGAGATCCATTTAAAATGTGCTGGGACAGCTCGGGCTGGTGGCCGTCACTGCGGCCCAGAACTAATCACAAAATGGCCTCATGCTGCAGGAAGTGGTTGCTACTGCTTCAGTGAACTCAAATCAAAGCCTGGAACCTTCGGACCACTTTTTCCACCAGGAACCGCCTGAATTACAGAGTTCAGTAAAACATCTGGAATTTATGTGGTTTGGTCTTTAAGCTTCTGAAATCAATGTCTGCTTTTTCGACACAGACGGTTCTTGTGTGTTTTTACAGCAATCTCTCTATTTTGTCACGAGGAAGTCGAGCAGAATGGAATGAAAAACGGGGAGAAAGAGGGAGCTGACTCAGCAGAATGAGAGGAATTCTGTCAGTACAAAAGCCAGAGTGCTGACTGTGCATTTTACCTGCAGGTCAGTTTTCATGAGCGAAGCTCCAGCATCCACCAGGTAGTGACAGATACTCCTCTGACACGAGGAGGCAGCTTTATGGAGCGCCGTCTCACCTCTGAAAGGAACAACGTTAGCTACAGTACATGTCAGGACAGTGTGGGAAAAGTTGGACTGGACTCACGTCTCTCTCTCCGTGATGTCCAGGTGAGATGTGGGCACTAAAGCCGAGAGAAACATTTTGTCATCAGAGGATTCCCCATGTTACCAACGCTACCACCACAAAAATGCATCTTTGTCAATATACAAGCAACCACGGAAATTGTGGAAGGATGAGTTATGTGAGATTACATGTGGTTACAGTGGCAACCAGTGGGTACCAGCATTAGTCATACGCACACAGAAATACTGAGAAAACAAAGTGTAAAACTCAGAGAAGTTGTTTGAATTCCCCTTTAACAAGATGCATCAACACTAATCATTAGGAGTCAGTTAACCCTATATTATATGTCTCTGAACATCCCTTGTTTAAATGTTTTTTTTTTAAATCAAATAAAGCTGTTATGATGATTACTGAACATTTAAAGTTTTTCTCTGTCTCCACAGAAGTAATGTCGGGCTGCCAGAGAGAAAGTTGTGCTCTAGCGCGACCAAGCGGCTAAACAAATACACGCAAAAAAATCAATAATGTACAGAAAGAACAACACATCTTATAAAAATGTTGAGTATAAAAGAAACAATGTGGCCTCACATATCGTGTGGACAGGGGTCCAAAAAGTTATGAGATGTAATATTAAAAGCTAAGATTTGGACTGAACTGAAGCACAAATGCAGCATATTTAAAAGGTCAAAGGTTACGGAAAGTGTAGATGACTCTCACCGTTGTCAATGAGGTACTTGAGGATCTCCTTGCTGCCCGCCTCCACAGCGTGATGCAGCAGCGTGCAGCCAGCTGTGTCCTGCAGCAGGATGTCTGCTGCCTGCTGGTGGAGCTCCATCAGCTGGAACACAGATGTCAGGGTTTGATGGTAGCAGAGGCAGGAGGCTAACAAGGACTCTTAGGTTACACTCACCCTGTTCAGATTCTCAGTCTTCACACAGTTAATCAAATCTGCATCTAAGAAAGAGAAAAACAAAGGTTTTGCATTATTTTAATAATCAGATTATGTTAAAAGAGCATTAAAGTCAGCTATGGTTAAATAATATGACCTTTCAGCAGCAGATGGACCATCAGACTGAAGTGAGTCAGGATTTTAATCTCAAACATTCAGAACAAACGAAACATTTACCTTTTTCTGGATCATGTGAGGTAGCACTGGAAGAACTGTCAGACACAAGCAGAAGAACCTGTTAACACCGTGTAAGCACGGTTACACATGGACGCGCACACAAAGCAGCCATACCTAACGACTGGTCTGAAATCAGCCACCGTTGTGTTGGAGCGATGCACATTGAGAATCTTTGCCCCCCTCCTTCAGCAAGGACAAGACGGACAGAGACAAGAGTCACAGTATGAAGACGGACATGTGGTGTGATGAAGAGGAGCTGATAAAGTGGAGCTGCAGCTAACAGCTTTGTTATGGTCAAAATTACTTTATTAACAGAAACACACACACACACACACACACACACACACACACACGAAGATGCATGTACAGCATCACAACACAGACGTGTCGATCAAGACTTTTGTTGCATTGATAAGATATAATATGGTTTACACAAATCTGCTATGTAGGGCTGAATATGAATAATTTCCTATGGTAATCTAATAATCTGATGTAAAAAAAAAAAAAAAAACTTCAGACTTTATGAAATATGACAACGAATGGAGACATTTACAACAGCTGATTTCAGGCTGAGGCATGAAGATAACTGCCTGGTTAATGGCCCAGTTTACCCAGTGGAGATGTAAATCACCAGTTTAACTAAAGGCAAGCTGAGCAGACAGATACTGACCATGTTTACTAATGTCATCTGTTTACGTACATCAGAAACCTTAAATACTTCATCTAAATGCATAGCTTTTATTTTATACACTTCATCATCGTTAATTATGTATTTTTAGTCTCCCATGTTTAATGAAATGAATTAAAAAGCTTTGATTCTTTGTGTGTGCTACCTGCAGAGAGCAGTCTTCGAGGAGCTCTGAGACAAAGCTTCAGCCACCGAACTGTCACTAGAGATCCGCTTCCTTTGAAAGTCTCTTACTCTGAAACATCCACAGAGGAGGAAGAGAAACATACAGGGACATGAGCATCTTTGAGAAGAAAAAAGTTAAAAATGCAGACAAAACTCTGACTTCATTCCACTTAATGGAGTTTTTGTCCATTTTCTAATTCCAAAGAGAACTAAATGTCAAATAATTCTGCTAAATGGTTTTTGTGTTTTCATGGCCACTTTATTATATTTTATTCAGAAGTTGAGTTCATAAGGTTAAAATCTTTTTTGTTTCCCTAAATCAAATAGATTTCTAATTATTATCGCTTTCCTCTTTCTGATCATCTTCTGCTCGCTCCTGAAGAGGCAGACAGACAGAAACTCAGTGCTCATCTCTTCAAAAGCAGCAAGATGCAGATAATAAAGATCAGCTGCCATCTGGCTTCATCACAGCTTCTTTATTAACGTTCATTCCGCCCTGAACAGGTTGTCATGGTACATGTAGTACCCGCTTCAGCCAGCAGGGTGTGCTCGTATTCATCTAATAATGGGCTTCCTGTCTTACCTGGGTGAGGTTGAGGAGGTGGGAGAGGACAGAGAGCTGGGAAAAGCAAAACGTCTCTGCTGGTCTTGGTGCTCCTCAGAGTCCACCAAGTCAGGCATGCTGGGGGACGTGCCCACTGTCTCTTTGACGACCAGCTCCGGGTCCAGGACATAAAGTTCCTCCTGGGAGATCTCAGTCACATAGTTCAGATGCTCCTACAGAAAAAGGACAACATGTCTATAAGATTGCTTTAAATGCTTGTCATTGATGTTGCCATGGTTACCACCAATACTGATAATGATGTAGGATTTATTTTGCTTTAGTGCTACTGCCATTGCTACAAATCCTGCCTGTACTCAAAAATCAGGGTCACTGAGAATCTAAAAACATGACTTTATAATGATGATTGTCTGAGGAAGTTCACACCTGAGCACGGTCGATCCTGTAGAACCGGTCGGCAGTTGTACCTGTTACACAAAGAACAGGTCATCAGGGTCAGCAGGGACTGCAGAGGACCTGTGCAACATTTTTCACTCACAGTCAAGGAAACACCACTTCTTGGAAAGGCTCTGCGATGACAGACACTCCCTCTTCATCTCATCACAGTCCTGAGAGCACACAGTCAGAAACAGCTTAGTCATACCAACGCTTAACATGTCAGCTACTCTGCTGTGAATCCACGCTGACTGCAGGACTGATTTGAGCTTTGACACCGTTCTGTGACTGATACCATCTACCTGATCCAGATTGTTGTGCAGGCGCTCAATCAGCAGGCGACAGGTCTCCAGGTCACTGTCTCCAGGAACGGTGATCACTCCCAGTGGCGTCGCTGCAAACAATAAACATGATGACGATTCAATTAAGAGTGCTTTCATATACAGCCAGTAGTCGGCCCCGAGTGTTAACAAGCTCTCCTGTGAGCTGTTCGTCGATTTCTGGGTCTGATTGATCGTGATGAGGACATGATAGATGAGCTTTATTTAACCCTCCAGGGACTTACAGGCCTCCTTCAACTGGTCCTTGTCGTAGTGCAGAGCTTCATATGCCGCCATGCTGATGCGGTTAACTCGAATGTGCAGCTTCTCTGGGAGGGGCAGCTGACTGCAAACAAACACACACACACACACACACACACTTCATCTTTGATGTTGACCGATTGTGGGGAGCTATTCTTTTTTTCTCATTAAATCATGTCATTGTTAAAGGAAACCCTGCTGAATTGAAGAATATGAACAGTGAAGTGGTGTGTTTGTACTCGTTGAGGTGGGGCATGGATATCCTCCTCTTGGCCTTCTGCACCATGTTGGCCTGGTTCCTCAAATTGATGTGGATGATGGACGGTGCCAGCTTGCAGGGCTCTCCATCCACCTGCATGGGGATGGACTTGGAGGTGGTGAGCGTCACCTCTTTACACTGATGGAGCCGTTCGCCGTGGCCACCCACCTGCAGCGTGGCCTGGACACAAGACAACAGATCAACTCCGCTCAGGCGACTGTATTGTCACATTTCAGGGAAAGAATGCACTTCTGCTGAAATCCTTGAATTCAGAGGACATCCTGTGACACAGCAACTTGAGATAACTTATCAGTCAAATACTTCTGCTTGTGAACTATCAGATTAACACAACCAAAAACAGGAAAATAGATCCAAAACGTAAATAAAACCACTGATTGTGCTAAATTATAAGGCTGTATAATGTCCTCTCTTCTCCCCAGTTATGTTCTCATATGGTCTGATTTTGTTTGATGTCGTCTAGTGTAGGCATCTCTGGTGGCTGTTGTGGCCTCGTGTTTTGCGGCTAAGTAAAGCTGCAAGCTCACCAGGGACGTCATCGTGAAGCCGATGACCTCGATACAGCCATCATCATGGCGCTGTGGTTCAAAGTCCTGGTGCTCACTGGGGTGCCCCCAAGGCATGGTACCGGCGCAGTACCTGCAGCATGCTCACATGACTTCACTCCAGATTTTAAACTGAATAACCACATCAAGACTTTATTTCAGGCCTCAGCATACCTGGGGATGTTGAGGAAGAGCAGGCACTGTAGCTTCATCTCCTGGACTTTAGCTGTCAGGTCTGTTCCATCACACTGGGGAGAAACCACCAGAAAACATCTGATGTAGCAGATGCAGCAGCAGCAGTAGTAGCAGTAAAGCGCACAGAAACACAGCTTTTGATAAAGCTATGCAACCTCACTAAAGCTGAAACCCTTTTACTCTGCTAATATTATCACACTTCCAGTTGAATATTCTTCACCATTCAGATCCAATGAATCAAACACTGTGTGTGACAGACATCAGGTTTGATCAGTGTCAGCTCAGAAGTGATTGATGCTCAGCGGGCTCCTCTACTAATCCTACTGCTGTTGTTGCAGGAAGTCCTTCTGCTGACAGAGATCCTCCTTCACTCCACAGTCTAACTGACTCCATGACTTAAATCTGGTACATTTGGCACATCCTCAGTTTCTCAGAGAAACGCTCATCATCCATCCTCTACTGTTCAAATGTTGTTCTTAAAATGTGCGTCCACTCACCACCACTTTGATGTGCTTTGCGAGGTCTTTGGAGCTGCCACTCAGAAAATCTGAGAATGCTGTCTGAAGCACACAAAAACAAGACATACTGTATACCAAAAGAGAAGTTTCATGGTCAAACTATAATCTTTATTTATTTCGAATTTAAGGCTTAAACAATACTGTGAAATGAATCATGGCCGCTGTAATATGAACAAACAGAAACCAGAACTTGGGGAAACACTCACCCCTGCATAGAACATCTTATTCCTGAAGCGACTGTTGAACTTTTCTGGGTTTGCCTCTGAAAAAGTAACAGATCATACAGTTTCTGCTTTATATAAACAAAACAAACTCACTGATACCTTTAGGAAAATAAAGTAGAAATGGGCAGAATAAACTTGGCCTGTCAACATTTCCCTCCATCACCTCATAAGATCTGATTCACTTTTATTGATGTCTGGAGACAATTCAGGTTACTGAGCAGCACAACAATAAGAATAGAACAAATAAAGTCAGAACTGTAAAGATAACGTGAAGTAATTAAGTACTGAGGACACACAACAATAATTTGATTTCTAATCTTATCCTGAAGATTCAAAGATAATAATTACGAACCCTGTTGTTAATATAACTAATTATTTCAATAAAAAAATGGGTCTCTCCCTCTAAACTAGTGCAGTTGGTCTGTGGGGGTCACTGACCTCTGGATTCATGGAAGCCCAGAGTCACGTGAGCATCGAAGCCCAAACTGAAGTAGTTGTTGAACACATCGATGGGGAGCTGAGGAAGACGAAACATCAGCCTCAACAGTGTCAACCTGTCTCCATTAGGTCTGATTATTGACACACCTTGTCTGTCTGGTGTTCGTCCATGTCCTCCGGTCGGGCCTCGGGATTTGGCTCCACGTTCAGATTCCAACGATCCAGCTGGACGATGTTTCCATCCTCTACATGTGAGAGGATCTTTGTTATTGGTTCATCAGTGTAACCCTGAGGGAGGAGTGAGAACCAACATTTTAGGTTGACCATTTAACCATATTTTATTAATATGGAGGATCTACTGTAATATCAGCTGTAAACAGCTGTTATACATGGATTCTGTAAGGCGCCTAGAAACAATTTTGATTGTAACAGATGCTATATAAATAAAGATTGATTTTTTTTTTTTTTGTTAGATATTCCACTGCTGGGTCACTGTTTAGCCCAGCATTACAACAGTTAAACTGCAACAGAACATACCCCTCCCCAGTTAAGGGTCCTGGCCAGGTCGTTGCCAGTGCCCAGAGGTAGGATGCCAACAGGGGGCTGAGGACGGAGTTTCAGCTGATCCAACACTGATAAGATCCAGCCCACCTGAACACATTTACGTTTGGAGTGAGGGGTCAATCCGAATACACCTATTGTAAACCAGTAAGTCAAACTGGACTCACTGTCCCATCTCCTCCACATGCCAGAATCCTCAGGTTGGGCACTTTGGAGTAGAGTTCTAACCTAAAGAAGACAAAATCATCAAGCAGGGAGATAAAATCAAACATTCATTATAAAGCATAACAGAAACAGTGATATTGATGTAAATAGGGCATAAATAAACCAAATGGAATTCAGAGCTCAGGGAATCAATCAAACTTGACCCTGGGTCAACATGGGGGAACTCACCCCTCACTGGGTCCTCCTTTGGTCAGGTCAAACACCTGCCGAGGGTTCAGATACCACATGAAAGACTGAATGATCTTGGCTCCCTTAGAATGGACAGAAAAACAGATGCAGCTGAGCCTGGATGGCAATTTTGTACTGGTTTCATCCTCAAATGTTAGAATGTGGTGCCGCTTCTTTCAGGGTTGAATATTTGATGATAAAATAAGAATCACCCCCTCATGTTTTTGATAATGATCAAAAACAGAATGTTGGTCTGAATTTACTTGTAGGAAGAAACAATAACTACCTGGTTTCCTCCACTTTTGGGGTTGACAAACACAAGCAGAGGCTTCATAAGCTGAGAGGGAAGCGGCTTCACCAGAAAGGGCTTCCAGCGGCCATCCTGAAGCTGTGAGACAAAGCAGAGAAACTAGGGTTTAGGTCAGCGGACAACAGCTCCTCACCAATGAACACAGGCACACATTACTATGATAATAAAAGATCTGCTCATCAATAGTGATTCTTTTACTTGATCTTATTTATGATAGTTTTAAAAGGAGACAATAAAAATAGGCTTTTGTATCATCAATTCCTCACCTCTGCACCCTTCTTGCTTGACTTGTTGCATTTCACAGATGTTCTTTTCTTCTTTTTACTGGATTTTAAAGATGTCTGGCAAACACCATCAGAGAGTGAGAACATTTTATTTTGTATGCATCCTGTTGTTTATGAAGAATTTGTGGACCTAAATATGGCTCTACAATGGAGTTTTCTTTGAATGAGAAGCATAAAACCTTCTGGTTTTAAGGAGTTTAAAAATTTACCTGTGACAGTAACATCAGTCTGTGTGCGTATGTGTGGGTGTGTAGTAATGTGTACCTGTGTCCTGCGGACCCTGATGATCCAGGTTGGAGGGATGATGACAGCAGCATGAGCCCCCAGAGAGCAGCATTCCTCAATCTGCTGCAGCATGAAACACGTCACCTTGTTGTGATACTGAAACACAAAAATAAAATGAATTACCTTGCAGGGCAAATAAGTAATTTAAATTTAAATAGAAAATGTAATAAATAAATTACAGCCTCATGTCAAAGCAAATAATTTTTGCAGGGTGCAGGGTTCTTAATCAAATGTATTCAGTGGTACCCAGCATTTTCTTAGGTGGTTCCATAGCCTGGAACTACTTCTGGAATCTTAGATTCTCTGTCCTGGGTGAATGTGTGACTTACTGCCTGTTTGCACCACGAGCAGCTAATGGCAACAATTTCTTTGCTGTGAAATGCAAATTTCTGTTGAAATCCCTGTTGGTAGTAAGAGATTCAGTTAGCTTGCAGGAATTTTTTTTTTTTTTTTTTTTTTAAAACAGCTTCTAAGTGATTTTTCTGCAGCGGTAACCGAACCTTGCCACACTGTCGACACTTTCCTGTCTGGCGCCTCCTGTGGACCCAGTGATGCCGGACAACGTTGGACTGAAAAAACAATAAGCATGATGTTACTGCGAAATAAAATGTGCCCACAAAAGTTTGTAATAACACGACTGACCTCTCGAATGGCTCGAGATCCAGGTTCCCTAAATGATGGCTTGCACCTGAAATTAATCTGAACAGAGAGGAGAGACAGTGAGGGGAATAAAGGCCGCTGCTGATTCAAAAACGACCCATGTTACCTTCTCCAACTGCTCCATACACATGGTGTGAACTGAGATCTTACATCCAGCACATTTCTTCCTCGCTACCGACTTTTGCTGTAGCAAATGACACAAAATTATTATTTTTTACTTCATTAAAGGTCCCGTGAACCCACACGCCAACCTGTCTGGGGTTTATATCTGACCATAGGGGATGCTATGACTCACCAGTGATTTGGCAAAGCAGTATTGCTCTCCGACATAACAGAAGTCTCCCGAGCCGCTGGTCTCAAACCAGATGTGCTCCCCAAACTGAGCGTTGTCCTGGGAAGCAAAGACATGGAATATTTTCTATACAGCAGTCCAGTGACGGTCCCAGTTTATTTGTACCCACCAAAAATGTGTTATAGCAAACAGTCGAGACATAATGCTACCAGCACAAGATGGACGTGTGCGCAGCAGATACAATTAAAAACACATTTTTTGAATGTGCTACCATGTTCTCGTCTTTATTTGGGTTTGTTTAACATCAGTTTAGATCAGGCATGGGCAAACTAAGGCCCGGGGCCACACGCGGCCCGTTAAACGTTTTAATCCGGCCCGCCAAACTTGAAAAATTAAATGAATAAACCTTGTTAATGTTAAATTTTCACTGCAATTCTGGTGTTTTCCCACTAGAAAAAAGACAGTCAGGAGGAGAGTGACGGTGATATCCTGAAGGATAACAGAACTTTCAGTGCTTTAAAATAGAAATGGTTATTAATTTTTTTTAAAAGGCACATTTTATTCATTTGATTTTAAGTGTTTTAAGACTCATTCCAAAGTCAGATATTTTGTCTCTTCATTTTCATTTGAAATTAAAGCACATGTTTTCTCCATATCCCAAGATGTGTATTTTTTCTCCAATGAGGTGAGGTTACCAAAGCACTCCATCCATCCATCTGCTCCTGGTCCGGCCCCTTTGTCAAATGTTAGAACCCATTGTGGCCCACGAATCAAAATGTTTGCCCACCCCTGGTTTAGATGGACCCTTCACCACTCAATAGGCATTTACTTACAGTCCAGTCGATGGTGCTGCTGGGTTCCCGCAGCTGGTCAGTCTGTCCTGATGTGGGTAAGGTGGGCTGAGGCCCCACATGCTGCAGGCCTGTCTTTGTTATAGCTTTCCTGAAAACAAAATAACTTTTAAGAAGACCAATTTCACAGTAATTGTTTCACTTATTTATATTTGAGTGTATTCAGACTGACACTTGGGTGATTACTGATTCCTGAACAAAGCCTGGCTGGTTCTTTTAAGCTAATGATGTTCCTATTTTACAACAGACAAACAAATGTTTCACTTCCTTCTGGGGCTAAACAGCAATACTGGAACATATTCCCTATTCCTGTTTCAATAATACAAAATATAAGTCTTTAAATTTCAAGAAGGTCTTCAAAACATGTCAGTAGACTATTGTGGCTCTTTAATTTGTCCCCCTCAGGCTTCCAATACACACCAATCATTTAACCTTAGCAACGAAGCACTTCTGCTGCGAATGTCATTGTTACACAAGCTGCTAATGAGTTTCAGCTCCATGGAGTGTGGTTGTGCCTGGAGCAGAATTTTGGATATCTGGAGAATTATTTCTATTGTTGCTGAGCTCCTTTCATCCTTCCAACATGTTACTGGATGTAGTCGGTCTATCAATGTTGAAAAAACCCACAAAGATATAAATAATATCTAATGTCTAAATAGGCATCATGTAGTTGCAAAAACACTTTTTACAGTCTGTTTGCCAATGCAGAGAAAATGACATGAACATTTTTTTTACTTCATTAAAGGTCCCGTGAACCCACATGCCAACCTATCTGGGGTTTATATCTGACCATAGGGGATGCTATGACTCACCAGTGATTTGGTAAAGCAGTATTGCAGTGAGTAGTTTAGTTGAGAGTTTGAAATGTTGTAAAAACAGTCATAACAGCTGAAGTGATCAGCAATCATTAAAACAGGGAAAGACTCAATTCAGCTTAGACAAATTTCATTTTGATTAAATCTGTAAGCTATTGGGATTTCACCAGATGGTTATGGGAGCCTGGTTAAAAAGTGCAGACGCCACCACTACGTTTTTTTGTAATGGGTGCAGCTGCACTAGAACCCTTGCAAGGAAGCCAAAAGTGCTAGAAAGGGCAGTGGAAAGACCTGCAGGCAAGTGGGAGAAAAAATTGTTTTAATTTTAGGCATCATGTAAGTCAGGGACTACATACAGCAGGAAGCCACTCCAGTTTTCCAGGTGAGAGTCATGGCCATGGGCTCCCAGGGAGCTGAGGCCTCCGGGACCCCTGTAAAAGGCCGTGTGGTTGAGGTAGTACACTGAACTCTTGCGGCTGGGCAGCGGGTGGCCTCTTCCTGGCCAGGGGCTCCCAGCTTTGGAGATAGTGGAGATCTTCCTCCTCTTCCTGTGAGTAGATGTATGAGAACGGTTGCAGAAAGCAGGTTCTCCCAGAATAACCTGAGAGGAGTTTCTGCGGAGGCAGCGAGGGGCCCTGATGAGGGCCCTAGAAGTCAAAGAGGGCAGAGGAGATTTTTTCACCACCTTTGTCTCTGAGGGAGATGAGGTAGAGGGCCAATGGTCCCGATCTTGAGACAGCGATGTGTCGTCCTCCTCCTCCTTGGTCAGCTGCTCTGCTTCAGACAGCTGACTCTCTCCCGACAGGTTCTGGCTGTCAGTTGAGTAATCACTGCCGTCTGAGTGGAGGCTGCTGGAGCGTGAAAATGGTCTCCTGTTGGTGGCCCCGTCCCTCACTTCTACCTGCTGTTCACCCGGAAGTCCCATGCCCATGTCATTGTCCTCATCTTCCTCAGC
This sequence comes from Takifugu flavidus, assembly GCF_003711565.1. NCBI lineage: Eukaryota > Metazoa > Chordata > Actinopteri > Tetraodontiformes > Tetraodontidae > Takifugu > Takifugu flavidus. The sequence continues at coordinate 1,241,312 of NC_079532.1, read as the reverse complement.
CATTTGAATCAAACTGGCCAGCAGCATGGAGGGCCCCAGTAGGTGGGTGTCAATGGTGCGCAGCTTTGCCACCTTCTTCCTGCACACAACAAACCTCGGGTTGTGGTTGGGGGTGGTAGTGCTGGAACGCCTGCGAGTCTGTCCTGTCCACCTGCATCTTGTCGCCTTTGTGAGATGTACCCCACCTGTACAAGGCAGCCTGGCTGGGACCTGTACACTTGAGCATCGCCGCTGCATCAGGGTGGAGGATGGAAGCCCTACACTGGACCTCCGGCGTGCCTTGCTGGTCGGGACAGCCACACTGGGCCTCCGCTGACGACATGTCTTGTCTTTAGTGTCTGCCTGCAAACCAGTTTCCTTTCTCTTAAAGTGACGTCGGAAAAAAGTGTCCATATCGGAAGGAGGGAGGGAGCGGACTTCTGAATGCTGCCCTCCAGCTGTTGGGTGCAAAGAGGCATTAGCTTCGTGGGCAGAGAATTTACCGCCACATTTGGTAGCTGTTTAACAACGTATTCTGAGGAATAATTACAGATATTTGCATCTGTAATTACTCCTCAGAATACGTGAAGGTACATCTACAAATACAGATGATAAAGAGCCACCACACCAAACCCTTCATTAGACTGCCTGCTGCTCTGCTGGGCAGTGAAAATATAGATTCTGTAATCTCAGCAGGGGGTTTAATTGTAATGTCTAAATTAGATGGAGAAGATGGAATTCAGAAATGTTTTATGTGTAGATGATGCTAATAGGAAACTTTAAATACGCCTGTTTAAACTTTATTACAAACGTGTTACATAAAAGAAGATAGTGATTAATGGTGTGGACTGTTCATTTATTTACACTAATAATTTGCTGTTGGCTGCTTTATCAACATGCCTATTATAATTTCTCAAACATATACATGAATTATAAAACAGACAGGAAACGTGTTGGGGTGGGGGGGCTCTCCACAGGGATCGCCACAAAACAACAGGAAGGAACAATAATTAAGGTCACACTACCTGTTGGCTTCACACCATTACAACAACATCGCAGCTATAATTAGTCAGTTACAGCATCATCTCATTTGTCTGTAAACAGCAGACAAAGGAACAGTCTCAGACTGAAATAAACAAAAAAACAAAAACAATCACACACACACACACACACAGACACACACTTTTCCAGTAGCAGTAAAAGAATAGTGGAGCCACAGTTCCTGTGAAATAACAATTCAAGTTTTCCTGTTATCTTGATACATGCTCCATGTTAAGTATCGTTAGATGTGGGACATGATGTGCGAGAAAACATGGAAATCTCTCATCCGTAACCAGTCTGTCCTCTGACTGGCCAGTGTCCAACAGCTTACTGGAACCTTTACCACCAGAAAACGTTAATGGCACTTAATTCCTAACACTTTATCGACTTCCTGAATGTCTATTTTATATTTATGCCTGAGAACAACCAGGCAAAAGGTTAAACATGCAGTTCTTTTCATCATGGAACATGATCTGTTGTTTGTATGTTGCTACTACACTGGCTGTTGCATCAAAACCTTTTGTAGAAATAACTACCTGAGAGGAGCAGATGAGATGTGGCAGAACCAGCTTCTTCAGCTACTCTGCAGGAAACATTGATCTGCGTTGCCTCGATAGCCTGAAACTGCACCCTGAAATCTCTAATTACTCCTTTCACAGGGATAATTATGGAAAAAAGGTACCCGGAGGTGCAGCTCTGATTCCTAAGATCAATAAAAACATCCATCCATCCTCCACCACTTTCTTTTAACAAGGTCAGAGCCCATCACAGCAGGATTCAGACAGGTTACCAGCAGGACTAACACACAACAAAAAACACCCAATTCCACAAACATTCACACCTATTACAATTTAGAGACACCAATCCTCCCCCAACTATGGGAGGATCTGGAGAGAGTCCACACAGACAGGAGGAGAACGTCCAAATGCCTCACAGAAAAGCCCCTGGACCCCAGGGGATTTAAACCTGGAACCTCACAGTGAGGCTGTACCACTGTACTGACCTCAAATAAAAACAACACTAAACTTTAACCACAGCGGCAATATCTGCCACCGTCTCTGTGGATGCAGTATAAAATCAAACAACATGATCAAACAGGGGGATAATGCTGTTGTTGGTTTGACAAACAGCAGCAGACGTGTTGTGTCAGCGACACATAATGAACACCAGGCGACAAACAGCTGCAACATGTGGACAAACACAGATAACCAATATACCCTTTATAGTGTGCGGCACCAAGAACACAAACAGCTGAGGCCACTAAAAGGATTAATCCTGGGGGAGCTTGATGGAGCCAAAGGGTCGGAATGAATGTTTTTTTAACTGACAGAAATGAAAAATAAAGAGAAATTAAAGAATAACCAGAAGATAATCTGAACTGTTGAGACTAAATTAAAAAAACCTTTAAGAATAAACTTATTTGCAGTAGTACGCCATGTCAAGGAAAAACCTCTGAAACTGACCTCAGATTAGAGTTCTAAATAGGGAATTGCCATGTTTACAACTCACAAATGCTATTTTCCCACCTCATTTCCTGTTCCTGTGTGCATTTTATGCCCGACTAGTTGTTTTGGATCTCTATGGTGCTTGTGTGAGCATTAGACACGAGACGAGCATTTCAGCACGGATTTCACCAACAGCTAAGACACACAGATAAAAGCAGGAAGCGTGGTGGCAATGTCTTTAAAATCTTCTGAAGGGATCTAGGTTCATTTGAATTCAGCAGTGAAAAGTAGGATGAGTATCGCATCAAATCCGTCTGACGTGAGTTCACCCAAACACTGTGATCAGGGTGCAATCACAGAGCTGATCGTGATCTCACATTAACATTTCTACAGATCCATCACTGTCAAACACAAACATCTTCAATAAAAGGCTACTTTTGTGATTAATTAAAAAGAGTTTCCACCTTTGCAAAACTCAATCAATCACCACAGAAATAACCGACAAAGGGTTTTAAGTAAAACTACTGTTTTACTTGCTGGATTGATTCGGTTTGAACTCTTGAAATGTTATCAATTAAGCAAAGAGACGCTTTGTTATCAGCAGGTCAAATCTTAAGGTTAAAAACACAGAGGGAAGATTTTTACAGTTAGGTATGATACAACCTGTGAAGGAGTGTTCACGGACGTCTGTCCTGGAAGGATGGAGGAAAAATACTGAGAAGGAACGAAGGCGAGAGAGGGGGGAGGGACAGAGAGAGAGAGAGACTAAGCTGCCGTTTTAAAATAACTCAGCTCAGCTTCACACGCGTAGCTAAATCTCAGTGCTGCCGCACAACAGTGTTTCAGCTGCCGTCCGTCAACAGAACACTTGTTTTAGGAGAGCGCACATCCTTTTGTGGATGCTCACTTCAATCCAGCTCGTTGTGATGATGAATGGAGCCGCCAGCCCACTCCAGCATCACAGAATACTCTTCATTATCACTTCAAAGCTGTGCAACTGCTGTATTATGGATTTGATAACAGGACGGGAGGCTGCATGTTAAACAAATGTGGGATCCGAACCATTGAACCACTGAATGAAAGCTCCATCATGACTAATGTACAGAATCAAACACACTTGACGTTGTTTCCAAATGGGACTGTGGTTTATCTGCTACTAGAGAGCAAACAGCACAACTCATTTACGATGGCAGACGTACAAACTTTTGCGGATTTTATTTCTACTTCAAAACTAATCAGATCTTTAAAAAGAAACTGTCTGACCAACAAACGCTGTATAATTAATGATTCATAAAGCAACACGATTAACCAAAGTAAATATTTATTTTTCATAAACGTCTAGCAACTAATTTCGATGATTTTCTTACCCGTGTGTTTTTCAATTTAATAATTTATTTTTGTCTAACAGTTTGACTCTATTGCTGAAGGTGTAGCAACCTCACTGAGAATCACACTTGATTCTGTTGCCCCCCTGAAAAAGAAAATAGTAAATCAGAGGAGGTGTGCCCCCTGGTATAATTCACATATCAGGACCCTCAAGCAGAAAGCGCACAGACTAGAAAGGAAGTGGCATTCTTGTAAAATAGATAGCTAACATGTAGCCTGGAAAGACTGTCTATTAGTTTACAAAAAGGCCCTCCGTAAGGCTAGAACAGCTTATTTTTCTTCTTTAATTGAGGAAAATAAGAACAACCCCAGGTTTCTTTTCAGCACTGTGGCCAAATTAACCAAGAGTCACAGTGTTTTAGATCCACGTATCCCTTCTTCCCTTAGTGGTGAAGACTTCATGAGCTTCTTCACTGATAAAGTTCTAGCTATCAGAGAGAAAGCTAAACAGGCCATCCCAACAACTGGACCATCACCAGATGTGCTGACTGTGGGAACATACAGGTTCTCCAACGAGCCCTTAAACTCCTTCAGCCCTATATATTTTTCTGAGGCGTCATCGCTAATTCAGAAATCCAAGACCACCACGTGTCTTTTAGATCCCATCCCAACACACCTGTTGAAGGATGTTTTACCATTGATAGGCAGCTCTATCCTGGACCAGATCAATGGTTCTTTAGTGTCAGGTTATGTACCCCGGTCCTACAAGGTGGCAGTGATTAAGCCGTTGCTTAAAAAACCATCACTGGATCCTGATGTCTTAGCAAATTATAGGCCGATATCCAACCTTCCTTTTATCTCTAAAATTCTTGAGAAGGTGGTGGTGACTCAGTTACTGGAGCACCTGCAGAGGAACAGCCTGTTTGAGATGTTTCAGTCAGGCTTTAGAGCTCATCACAGCACTTCTTAAAGTTACTAATGATCTTCTCATACTGACGCGGCATGATGCTGAAAAGTTAGTCCATGCATTTGTTACTTCCAGGCTGGACTATTGTAATTCTTTATTATCAGGGTGTCCAAAAAACTCTTTAAGAAGCCTCCAGCTGATCCAAAATGCTGCAGCCAGAGTTCTGACAGGTATTGACAAAAGAGATCACATAATCTAGGAGTAGAATGGGGGGCCGAGCATTTAGCTACCAGGCCCCCCTGCTATGGAACCAGCTCCCTGTCCAGGTACGGGAGGCTGACTCCATCGCTACTTTTAAGATCAGACTTAAAACCTACCTTTCTGAAAAAGCTTATTGTTACTAATTATGTAGTTCCAGTTACTATCATAGACAGAGAAATTATTATACTTAGGGGGTCGTCTAATCATTAGGTTAATATCTTAGCCGTGCTGCTATAGGCCGAGGCTGCCGGGGTCCAGAAACATGATCGTCTGGTCTGGTCTGGTCTGGTCTCCTCTCCTTCTCATCAAGTAGACTAGTTATGCTGATTCTTGTGTAGTTGTTCTGCTTCCATCCCCCCTTCTGTATTCATTTACAGGTATCACTGCTTTCAGGCTGCCTGATGACTTCCGGCCCCGCTGACCCACTCGGCCGGCGGCTTGCATAAATAGTGTATTTTTGTATGTGTTTCTGTGCTCTGTGCCTCTCCTCTCCCCTCCCCTCCCCTCTCTCTACCCAGCTGGCCATCAGCAGGAGGCTCCCCCTACATGAGCCTGGTCCTGCTCAAGGTTTCTTCTTAAGGGGGAGTTTTTCCTTGCCACTGTTGCTTGTCTGGGGTTAGGCCCCTTGGATTCTGGAAAGCGCCTTGAAACAATTTTGATTGTAAAAGATGCTATATAAATAAAGATTGATTTGATAAAGATTGATTTGAATTTACTTATAAAAAATAGCGATGACCATGATTGTTGAAAAACATTACAGATTTAATTGTCTGCATTTCCCATGATGCACCATGATGGAGATCAGATCAGATTCAGTGTTTGTGAAAGAGATTTTATGGTGAGCTTTAGCAGCATAGAGGCACTGCGACGTCATCAGTTGCTGTGTGGCAAGAAAGCATTTCCATCAATGGAACAGACACAGACAGATTACTTACAAGAGGCTTAAAAGATCAACAGCTCCTGTGAAAGTTGGACCACAGCAGTGCTGGACCTGCTGTAGACATTTCAAGTATTTTAGATAAATATTGTACTCAATGCTCTATTCTGAGGTATTGTACAGTATCAGAGAATAAGAGCAGAAAAGAATCAAGTATGTATAAACCTGTTGAACTGTATTCTCAAATGAAAAGTGCCTGAGAGTTTCCACCTACAGAACACGTCAGCTGCTGGCCCAGGTGGCCTTTATATCATTTATGAGATGACATGTTGAACTTTGTTCTGCTGTCACTGAAATTAGAGCTCTGAGACTGACAAACAGAAGACAGACAGCCTGAATTATTAATGGGTTTACTTTCCATCACTGTTTGACAAACTGATCAGAACAATGTCAGGCTCTCACCTCAGCATTACCCAGGGCTGCTGGGCTCAGCCTGAGAAAAGGAAATCAATACTATGGATTCCACATGGGCTGATATGAGTCTTACTTTTATATGTCCATCATACAGATGATGCTAATGCTAATGCTAGCAGTCCCAGGAGCCAAAGTGTTCAGCTCTTCTGAGGTTATGTTGGAAAATTTGGCATCAACACGTTTGACTCACACTCTGCTCCTGCTTGACTCTCAAAAAAACATGCATGTTGACAAACATATATAGCAGTTGTTGTGATGCTAATAGATTCTGATTACTGTGGGAAAGATATTTCAAGGGAGAAGAATGTTCACTTTTTGAAGAAGTGAACTTTTAAAGCACAGAAAAGAGTCTGAAAGATGACATAAACAGCTGCTTTGATGATGCTCCACTTTCACAGCGGGGGAAAGTTACCCAGGTGAGAGTGAGAGATCAGCTTTCCAAGAGAGACGGACAATAAGTAAACTAATTAATTAATTCAGTCAAGGAGTCAGCAGGGCAGCAGACAAATCTGCGTCATCAGTGTGATCAGAACAACGTCCCTGCTGCCATCCTGCTCATAACCCCACTGATAATATACCTGCATCTGATCACGTCAAATCTTTAGCGCCTCGGAGAACCTCCACTGGTGTCACTCTGCTGCCATCTGGCGGTGAAAAGAGTTTATAACATCTTTACGACAACAGGGAACACTGGTGTGACAATTTTCCATTTTAGAGATTTAAAACATTACACAGGCAGATTTTCTGACTCAAAACAGGCTTTTTGTTGCTGCTGTAGCAGGACAAAATATCCCATCTTATTTTGAACTATGCTCATTAATGCGCTCAGCTCCAATCTATATTTGGAAGATTAATAATGACCATTGAACTGCTGCAAAAACTAGTCACACTTTTTCAAAGGCATTAAAAATGAATAGGCAGTGATGTCCATGAAACACAGACACAACCATTGACAAGTGTTAGAAATTTTTGAGATGTTTAAAATTAAATTATTTCTTCCATTTATCAACCATGAAAATAGATGGACAGTGTAAAAAAACTGCTTTTTGGAGGCATTTAGGAAAGAGAGAACTGACTCTTCCTAATATCAGCAAGTCCAGGGTGCTGAAGACACGGTTTCACCTTCAGGGAGCTTTCCATCTTTAAGGCTTTCTCATCCACCTCCATATGGCCTCTGACTCTTCTGTCGTGTTTCCTTCCTAATGAACCATTACTCCAGTTTCTCCTCCTCTTGTTCTTGCTGCTCCTCTTTCTTTTTTTTATCATTTTCTTGCCCCTCCTGCTCCTCCTTGAGAGCAACTGTCCCTTCTGGACCAGACTATTTATAGAAACAGGGCAAGTGACTAACAAAGATAGCCCAGGAAATGGGTCTGTGTAATCCCTGGGTACGCACGCACGCACATACGCACACACACACACACACAGATGTTCACCCAGTCACAGTTCTTTGAGGTTTTACACATTTTTTCCTCACCTCAGAGGGTCCAACAGTGGCTGATGTACTAACCCAGATCTGTATATAGCTGCAAAAACCCACTAAATATATCATGTTCAGACTGTTTAAACCACAGCTACATACTTAGAGCTGGTTAGTTAGTTATTGGTACTAAAATAAGTGGAGCATCAACTCACTAATCAGACTAGTGCACAAAGAAAAACAGATTTTGATGCATAAAGGCCACAATTCATTTAGACCATCTGCAAAGTCCTGTCAATTACTGCAGTCTGAATAAAGATGTGTATCTATGTGAACCTGAAGTCTCTTCAGTTGTGACCACTGTACATCATCTCAGTTTAACAGCCGGAAAATTAAAATTCAAGCACAGATTCTGTATCTGTCAACAGGTGACACACACGTATACTGCCACCCAGTACAAGTGTTTAAATGAAGTCAGACACTACTAAAAACACCATCGTGGTGATCTGTACACACCAGGCAAGCACTCTGAGCATTAATGCTCTGTTGGCATTCACACACATTACTTTGACATGTTCCACATTGGGAAATGTTGTCAAGTAAATGTGATTTTTGAAAGATGAAGAGACCTGAGGTGATTGTTAGCTGTTTAGAGAACATCAATTCGTCCATTAGTGAGACACTAACGCTGTTTTAGCAGATAGACGTGCTGCACCTGCATTCTGGTTAGAATGTTTATTCTTTCTTGGTTACATCTTACACCAGTCAGGAGTGAAACAGCCATGATTGGATATAAGCCGTTTTAATCTAAATTTAGACAAGCTGCAAGCAGACAGATCTTACAGAGCCAAATGTCTTTCTGGGGAAATGTTTGAAAGATCTGAGGAGCATTTTAAGGAAACTGTGTTGCAAATAAAGATGTTTGAATAATGCTTAAAAAGCAGATAATGGCTGATATAAACATCTCTGTATATGAATGATAAATTGATCCTCATCATCAGCAGTTTTTGGGGGCAGAAACAACAATTAACACATAGCGAAGCCAGCCAGTAATCCCAGAAGTCATGTGACTAAGATCAGCTACATTTGCATACTCACACTCATCACCGCAAACACGTCCCTGACTGATAATTAGTCATCAGTCCCAGTAACCCTTCATATCCTTTGACAATTGAACTGGTTCTTGCTGGCATCCTGTCAGTTGGGGTCATTTCACATGGCCAGAGTTCCATGTTCCAATGTTGTCTGTAGCCACAGATTCAACAGTTGGGCACCCTGGGCCTCTGCAGGCATGCAAATTTACTATCTGACTAGGTGTCAAGGACTGGCTGGTTTTGCCATGTACACTGCAGTATCTGATGCATGGAAGACGTGTTAAGCATGTAAATATGATACAGTTATACTAGTTAAACTAGACATGTCTGCTGTTCTACTACTATTTGCATATTTTATAAAGTGTCTAGCTCTGACACACTGCATAGCAGTGTTATCATTTAAAGCCTTTGACGTTTTTAGGAGAGCCAAGGCGACTCCTCAGAGATCCAAAGATTGAATCTTCTCCTGTGCAGTGAAATATTCCCACCAGACTCCAAAATTGAGCGCATTTTAATTAATTGCTCTGCCAATCCATTAATAGCAGCTATAATTAGAGCACCATGGGAGATCACCGAGAGATTAATCTAACCACCTGACTGAACCTGAATCTACCTTTTTATTCACAGCGGAGCATGTTTGAAGGTCTGACATTGGCTTTCACACCGTCGATGCTTTGGTGAGCTGTGGTGGGCTGAGCACCCACAGTCTTTTATCACAAACCCTGATTTCACTTTTACACATCAGTTACACAAACTGGAATTATTAACCGGGAATGTTTACACTATTTTATCATCTGACCTCTTACATACTAATGGACCCAAGGAACTGTGGATGCCCATCTGAGCAGGACAGGCCTGAACGTGCTCGGCTACCCCTGCAGGACCCTGCAGACGGTGACTAACACACACAGCAACGCTACTCAGAGAGACAGGAAGCCAGTTGGACCTCCTGTTGGAAACATCACCTCAGTGACGATGTGTTTACAAGCAGCGTGTGTGGAAGCTCACTCCTCTGAGATAAAACTTCCTGATCTGTGGGGAAAATATTACACTTGTACTTCATTCAGTTACTGATATCAACAAAATTTGCTTTGATGCTCAGCACCTTCACAACCAGCATAGAGAGTTTACAGGGACACCTTGTTACAGGGACAAGAACCGTTTTTCATCTCCATAGTTAAAAATATGTAAACGAGACAGATGAGCTCAATTTAAGTTCTCTAATTTGCTGTTGAGTGAAAATCATCCAGATATCCCAAGCAGAAAAATATTCCCTTGAGATGAACAGAGTAAAGGACTGCATGGATGGAGCTTATTTGAGGGACTGTACATTTTCAGATCACACACACGCGAGCGCACACACACGCACGCGCACACACACACACACACACACTTTTCCTTTAGATGAAACACATCACAAGCAGTGAGAACACCTGGAACTGTAGTTGTAGGTTCTTTTCCAGTGTAGGTTTCACTATCTGATGAAGTGTTTTCTGACCTCATAGTTTCTGTTTATTTCTGCGTAATCATCCAGCTGTTTGAATTGAAGGTCAAATTCCTGCTGCTTGAGCTCTTTTGTCACTGCCCAGAAAACTACCAAGATGTGAGGAGAGTTGAACTTTGCATCCCTGGAATGGCGGCGGTGTTTATGATTCACTTTATTATCAATAGCACTAAAGCATAAACTAACATTTATTATCACCCTCTGTGAGTGATCACATCACTGTGTCTTATCTTTTCATCCGAATTTTCCAATTTACAAAGTGTCTGTCTGGACCAGTGTGAATCTCAGGGGAAAACTTATTTTTACAGCGCTGATCCTGTTGTTCAACAGCAGCGTCATCACATCCTGTTTTCAGATGTAATGTTCAGAGACCACCTCTCATCTGGAAACAGACACTTCACTTCCTGTACTACAGCAGAAGGTGGAGTTTTCATTGGATGAGCTGCTCCGTGTGCTAGTGAGGGAACCTGGAGAACTGAAAATATGCTCACCTTCTGCAGAAGATCCTCAGGCCGGTGAAGGTTCTGCTGCCGTGGTGACAGCGAGGGACAGCGGCTGCAGGCGGCAGCTCAGTGTTGGACGATGTGGATGTGACTGATGTGGAGGCAAAGGTTCCCTCTCCGCCGTCAGGCTGCTCGTCCTCGGGCTGCTGATCCATGACAGATCCTCTCGGCTGCTCCGCTCACAGGCAGGGACTGTCATGGTCCTCCTCAGAGTAGTCCATCCTGATGGCTTGAGCTTCTCCTCACGGGTTGAGAGTAACAGCGGACCACACAGGAAGCGCAGCTTCAGCTTCAGTTCACAGCAGGAAACAGCAGCACAACACAGGCAGCTCCTCCAGGTCAGGAAGGAGGTGGTGGAGGTGGAGAAATTAGGAGGTTCTTCTCTCTAAACTGACTTCCTTCCTCCTACTAATGCACGCAGTTTGACAAAGCCTCTGTCCTCCTTATACCGACCCCCACAAAGCATGCTTTGCACCAAATCCAGAAATGACAACCTCTGACAGGAAGCATCAAGGAAGGAGTTGCTCCTCTCCTCCTCACTCCAGCTGCACTGACCTGTTGTCTCTTAACTTTACTTCTCCTGGAGTCTCTGAAACTCTGCTCACGTCTCTTCTACTTTTATCTGAGCGCTGTGGCTCTCCCTCTCTTTTTTTCCTATGTCCCACCCACTCCCGGGTGTTCCTGTGCTGATTGGCTGGCTGGAAGAGGTGAGCACTTGGCCGCCTGCTGGCGTTTCGGAGACTGCAGCTGCTAAAAAAAAAGAGGAGGAAATGAACTAATTTTCTCCTCTCCGGGGCCGCCGAAGCAGCAGAAACACAGGACGGACCAGACTTACTGGAACACAGCCTCTTCTTCTTTAATCATGGCAGCAGCAAAGAGGAAAGCACGGCCTCATTGTTACCTGAAAAATAAAAGTCAATTGAGGTTTCACTGTTGTAACTGCAGCCTGCCTCTCACTTGGATCACATTTCTAAAACGCTACTCTGCAATGTGCTCTCCACCCACATAGGTTTTACATAAAGATGGTAAGGCAGCCCACACTGACAAGAGAGACAGAAAGATTTTTGCTGCAGAGGTTACATGGCCGCATCGAGACCCACGCAGAACCCTTCACCGAATGCACGTGGTAGGCTGATCCCCCGGGTTCGTGCTCCAAGGGGCAACAAGCATGAGCCAGGGCAAGGTTATTTTTGACAGCAAATTAAAATATGACGTTCGGCAGCCAAAAGCAGGAACTAAAATCAATTTAGTCAGATGATGTTTTTTTTGCTACAAATTGGCAGGTTTACCATGAAATTTAGACAGATTCCTAGAAATCAAACAGCTCAGATGAGCTAGTTTTTTTCTACATTGTTATTAACTTAATGTTGCCTGACATTAAAGGGCCACTGATCTATACTCCCTAAATTACCTTAAATATTATAGCTGCTAAGAGCATTAAGTGCCAAGAAACCAAAACAAAGCCTTGTATCTACCTTTACAAGACTGTTTTTGCCCCCCTTTCCACCTGTTACGGTACCTCTGTAGGTTGATGGTGCTGTGATTCTCGTCCTGATTGCGTCATCTTTATACTGGTTCCCCACAGAAAAGCTCCAGAAACCTCACCAGTACCAAGATGGCACAAACTCAATGAGACCCGTTTAAAGGTCAATTCAAATCACAAACCTGAGTTTGCCTCCTGACATCCACCTACCACCATTGCAAGAAAACAACCAGTAAATTTAAAAATAAAAATAAAAAATAAATAAAAAAATAAAACATATTAATCGTCACTTTTTAATTGATCCAAGTAGTTTGTTTGCTTGATACGTTAGGCTTGAACTCTTAAAAATAAAAATAATTGGCTGTATTTGTCAGACACAAAGGGTATTTATGGTATATACATCTCAATACAGACCTTTCTGGCTATTCTCTGATGAATGATTGGAAAATCTATCCCTGATAGGCTAACTGCTAACTAGCTAGCACTGCGAAGGAAAAAAAATATTAACAAACTTGCTAATGTTTCCTTCCTATATTTAGCACTTTACCTGGAAGGTTGTTTAATTTATATATCTTTTTGTCTGTATCATTTCTATTTGTTTAAAAAACCAACTGTAACCATTCTTTGATTCTTAATTAAATGGATGCTAAACTAAGTTGGTGACTATAACTGTTAGCATGATGGTAGCGCTGGCTTAGTTAAATGGCGATAGCGTGGCTAAAATAGAAAATATTACATTCACTTTTCCAATTCTGAGAAGAAGGCCGTAATTAAAGCACAACTTTTTGAACATTTTGGCGCATCCTCGGTCATCTTTTTTGTGTGGGGTGTTATTTCCGTTTCCGGCTCACCTGAGCTGGTTTCTGTCCGTCCTGCAGCAGCTTCCTGCGGTACTTGTGCTGCTGAATCTGATTATCTAACACTGCGGAGGCCAAACTTACTGCTGCGTCGGCTCACAACGATTTAACCTGTTATTCCCTCAACGTGTCCGGCGATATGTCGCTCAGATGTTTGACTACGTACAAAAGCGCTGAGGATTTAAATGTATACGCTCTCAACTCTTGACTTTGACTCTGTTACATGTTTTCTTAATTAACCGTTACTTAAAAAAAACACCTACTTACTTTTTGAGTGCACCTGTTTTGGAAAACATAACTTTAGCAATAATTACGTTTTTGTTGTTAGATCAATACGTGGTGCACAAATTTAAAGCCACAGGAGAACTTATGACCTTGTACCTGTATATTTAGATACTCTTAAACAGCTGGAGGGTGTAAAAACATTTTTATCATTGTGTCTTACAGAATTTTGGCTCATGTACTTGTTGCAGTTCAAAAGGGGGCAAGTGTGTTTTAACTTTGCGTGACCTCACTGGTTCCGTCTCACTCACACAGGGAGCCCACATGCTGAAAGGCCTGCTGAGAAATGATTCAGGTAGCAGAACATGGTGTTACATCACAAATGAGCTCATCACTCTCGCACACATTCGATAGATACAAGTGAAATAACAACAAAAGTCTTATGTCACACTGAGAATGTGCAGTTCCGAACACTCGGCAAAATAACACCTCAGAAACAACATGGAATAAATCATGACTTTAACATAAAGGCCTATATCTGTATCAGGGTTGATAGTTGACAAACACAATGAAGTCTGAGCCATGTAAATGCCATTGGCCATTCTGAAATAAGGGGTTAATGTTAGATGAGTGAATCAATGAATCACGAAAAATGACATGAAACATGGCCTCGGTGCCTCTAATCGCATCAGCCTGGTTGTTTTCTGGCTGAGAGCCTCTCTGATCGGCCTGCTGCTGCTGCTGCCAGTTACCCACTGTAATAACTGGTCTGGAGGTTACTGTAATCTCATTACTTTTCCCAGCAACACAGATGCACTGTGAACGCCTTTTAGATCTTCAGGAAGCACATCACAGATCTGAACTGATGAAAATGTGGAAAAAATCAATGAGGACAGGTGCAGCACAAACTGAAGAAAAAACAAACGGGTTTGGAAGACACAGAGGAGTCAAAAAGTCCTGCAGAGTCCACTGCAGAGCTTACTCAGGAGTTTTCGGTTCCCATCTTGTGCATCTGCTTCAAGTCAACAGACAAATGTGAGTGGATCTTGAGTGAAATGTCAGAAACCTTCAACCAGTCCAACATAGGAAGTGATGAATGAGGAGCAGTAAAAGAAACGTAGTGAGGAAAAGTCATGTATTTGCCAAAAAATAAAGTTTAGACTAACAAAATGAACTCAATAAATATTACAGAAGTATAAAAGGGTATTAAAGTTCAGTAATTAGAAAAAAATAAAAAGTTTCAGCATTTTCCAGCAGTTTTACCAAGAAGCTACAAGTGAAAATGTGGTTAAATAACCTTTAAATTGTACTTAAACAGAGACTCTGGAGGGGGACGATGGAAACGTCTGCTGGCGCGTCCCTGCTTCAGCAGCAGATGTTGGGTGGAGCTGCAGTGGGGGTGTGCTTCACTTCCACCCCCGAAATGCTGCTGCACCCCCCTCTCCCTACATCACTGCTGCCCTCCCTTACATAAACAGCATTATGAAACACTGTCAAACGCTCTGCTTTGATTCATATGAGCGCTCATGAGTCATTTCCACTAAGGCTTGAAAAAGTAACAGTGGAGCTGCAGTTATGTCATCAGAGGGCCGTATCTGCTGCAGGAGGAGTGCTCAGGAGTCCTGTGAGCTGCTCCACTACAACATGCACAACACCTCTCCTATTACTTTTTTATGGTTTGCAGTCTCATGACAAAAGCATTGATGAGGACTGATGACGATCCACCCTGTCCATCAACACATCAAAACCACCTGGGTCATAAAATGTGCGGCCCAACTAAAAAATCTCTGTGAGGAGGATTTATTGAAACAAATCTTTGATACAACGAGTAAAGCTGCAGGAGTTGTACTGGTCTTGTGACTCAGACATGCTGCTTCATTAGCACCTTTCTTGGTTTCTGCTCTATAGAAAGACTTCAGCCGAAAACTTGTTATGAATTTATTTTCTACCTGCCCATTCTGGGACCATATACAGTGATTATAAGTATTCATATTTTCCATTTCTTACTCCAGAAAATTCTGTAAAAGTGTTTCCTGTGCTGGCAGCTGGAGTGACAGACACAACCGGAACACATTTGTGGTTTTTAATTTAAATGTTACTGTAGGTCAAAAAATCTGCCTTTGTTTTTCAAAGATGTTCTCTTCATTCCAACTGGTTTGGATTCAGTTCTGAGGCAAGAGTCTCTCCAGTGTGGCCCATGTGACCCCTCTCAGAACGTGGTGGGTTCTGGCCCCTGAAGGAAGACTCATCTCTGAGGTTTTGTCCATAATAGTGAAACCAATCACCAGATTAAAGCTGCTTTGCTCATGCTGACAGAGCTCCAAGCTGGGGCTGGTAGAAGATCCCAGAGCTCCAAGAAGAGCAAGCTGCTGCTGTAGAAAAAATGATGTTTTGATCACAAAGAAGTGGCTGTTAATAATGGTTGAAGGGGGAGGGGGTTGTTTCGCCAGCTTTTAACCATTTCCATGAGTTTTTTTAGTCTTTATTTCTAATGTTTGTGAGACAAAAGTATTCCAGCAGTCAAATATGAGATTTTATCATCAGTTTAACATCTAGATTCAAGCAATTCTTAGAAATCGATGTGTGTGGTCACTATTATTGGTGTCAGGTGATAAATGATCAAAGTTCTATCCTTATTCCCCGCCCCCCGTTCCACCTGTCAGCTCCCAGCCAGACACTGCGCTCGTGGCAGCACGACAGTCCCGCTGATGGTTTATCATGTTTAAATCCAGATCTGATGTGAGATCTGAGAAGAAGCTCCTGAGAGGAGAAAAACCAGAGGTCCTCCTGTTCAAAGGAGAGCAGACGCAGCAGGAAAACGAAGCTACGGGGAGATCTGAGGGGAGCACGGGGACATTAATGTCGTTAGTCGCCACTAATGAGGCCAGGAAGTAATTATCCTGCAGATGATAGATTCATTCCCTCTGATTGGGTTAAAGGGTCCAGGATCACAAGACTCGCCACACGCAGCTGTCAGTCAGAGGAGAGCCTGACCTGATGGGTCTGACTGGTCTGAGAAACTCTTGAGAAAACAATTTCCACTGTTCCAGTTAAGAGAAAGGTGTTATCAGGGTTGTTAAAGGGACTAATGAGGAGAACTGCAGGTCAAATAAACTTCTGGGCATGTTTAAACAAGCCAGCAGAAATGACTGTTTTATGTGACTCTTATTCTGAAGATAATTATTGCAAACACAAAGATGGTAACATGAAAGCTTCCAGATCTAAGCTCAGTGTGTTACGCACGCCCCCTGGTGAAGGGCTGCAGTAATTATCCATGCTGTAATTTCATGACACGTCCACCGGGTTTGAATCTAATCAGGACAGAATTCCTACATCGTCCTCTTTGATACACCGTGTGTTCAGTCATACATGATAAAATTGCCACTTTGTGATTGTTGACAAGCCTGCAGCCCACAAAGCACCGCACAGCTGTCCACGGGAGACAGGATCGGTTAGACCACTGACTGGTCCACACCAGGGGGCGGGTGAGCGGAGTTAATTTTGATCAAATCAAAGTGCGATGGAGCGAGATCTCAGGCTCCAAACTGAAAATAAAAATGTCGTTTGAGATTTATTCCCGAGGCGCGGGTGTCAGGATGATGCACGACTTGAATTAACTTATTTTTAATCGTCCTGTCGATAATGGAGAGAAATGTCTGACTGCTAAATTCTATTCCTGCGTGAGAGAAACGTGGAAGTTATTAATGTGGCGTCACGTGTGGCTGTGCGTCTTGTTGCAAAAACTCAAAATGAAAGGAAAAGAAAATCTGGAGTCTTTCCAACCAAAATTCACTGGAGGATTCAGCTGGACAGTAACATTTGAATATTACACACTGTACCGTAAGGGAGGAGTTGGAAAAGGTTCTCCAGGTTCAACAGGAACATGGAAACCAGGTCAGTGCACAACGGGGACCAATAGGGGGCGCTAAATACGCGTCCGGCGGAATTATGATCATTCTTTCTTGTCCTTGGAAATAAATCACAGATAAATCTTCTTTTATTTGGTGTAATTGAATCACGCACGTATTCTTCACCAGATAGGCCACACAACAGACAAATGTGAGCGGATATCACCGGACAATTGTTTTTCTGTTATCGACAAGGGAAAACTGGGACGGAGCCCTCCGGGGCGCATTTCAAAACTTTTGGGCAGAAGGAATCTTCTGGTTTGCGTATTTATTGCTGAATAAGCTAATGTAATTTAAACGTATGTATCATTTGCAAACAATGTCTCATTTGAAAATGCGTTTACCAATATAGGACGTAAATAACAAGAAAAAAACAGGATGAGGATGAACTGTTTTAGTCTAAGATTATATGGCGGACATGTCAATCAATGTGATTAAAGGTCCTTTTATATTTTTGTCGTCCCTCGTTTGTCCGGGTGGGTCTTTGCTCGCCATCTTATGTCTTTTGTCTCCCTCTAGTGTCTTCATGACACCAAACAATACAGTTTCAGTGGGATCTGAACGTAATCCATCAAATCACTGCAGCACTGCTGATTAATTAATGTAGCTGATTTGCATTGCTGGTCTGAGCCATGTGGTGTGTGTAAACATTCACATTGATCAAGAATCTGCCTTATTATTGAATTTGTATCTGATTTCATGCAGCAGTTGAGTTCTTAAAAAAGTATCAAATGATACATGATATCAAATAAACACTATATCACTATAATTGTAGTTGTTTTATAAACCTATCAGGTAATAAACATTTTTTTATGTTGGTGCCTTAAACTTGCATCCTCACTTTTATGGTCCTCACAAAGGAAACAGCAAAGATGAATTTCTAATTTCTGTCAAATGGATTCTTTGTAAAAGACAAATGTGGGTCTGATCAGGGTACAGATCCGGCAGACACAAACAGAATGATACATATTTCATTTATGGGTAATGTAACCTTTTAATAATCCATTTACAGGTGCAAACCAGAGAGACCGGCTGGGAGACTCATCTTTATCTTGTTAATCATCCCCAGCTCAAACTTTAACACCCAAACCCTGAGGGAGAACCACTGTTGTACTGGCTGTAATTATGCTGTAAAAGCCTCAGAAGCTGTCGCCAGAGAGATCCCAGTCAGGAGAATTTGATTAAAGTTGATTATTTTGGCCTTCTGTTGAGAGTTGAGGAAAAAGCACAAGAAAGTTCAGTTGGAGATTCAAACTGTGGGAAACTTAACTCAACCGACAGGTTTGTGAGACTCAGCGAACATCCACCAACACCTTCACACAGCAAAGGGGATTCCGCCCGCTTATACAGTCCTCTGAAATGTAATCTGTCCGAGGCTTCAGTCTCATTCTAGAGCATCAAAAACTGAATCAAACAGTGAATGTATTAGGAGCCACAAACCTAATTAATGAATAATAAAACATTATTCAAAAAACAGACTAGTTTGTATAAGAGGGAATATTTGTGTTTTTAATTTAAAAAATGGCTGTTTTTAAATAGTTTAAATATTTATTTTTTACATACTTTGAATACACTTTTTGTTTGTGTGTTTGCACGTGTGTGTCTCTCCTGCAGGCAACAGAGAAGAATATTTTTTGCATTCCTGATTGGTTACGTCATCAGTAGAAGTTGAATCTTGGGATCAACTGAAAACCAGCAGGAAATCCTGAACCTTTAGACTGTGGCGCTGCTGAGCTGCGTTTGGGCATCAGACGTGTCACAATAATGCTTCTTAAGAAATTGCACTGCATATTTAAGCACGAATGTTCCTTGTATTCCTGCCTTTGATCAAGATTTGGATCAACCTTTTATTTTTTCATAATTACAACAGAGAATAAAATAGCTGAGTGTTTTATTTGAACATTGGATATGTCAAATCAAATTATAATAAAATAATGTTAAAACCAGAAACAGCAAACCACCGTAAGCAAAAAATAGTATGCCATCATTTTACATCACACTTACACTTGGGAAGTTCATTTATTCTAATGATTTATTATATATATTATTTTTTTATTATTTCCTGGTCTTCTTTTTACTTTATTTTTTTTAATTATATTTTATAGTAGCAATACTTCATACCAGTTTGTGGTGTCGTTATATTAGATTACAGTAAAGGCTATAGTTAGCCTAAGGCTAAATTGGAGTTTTATTAGTGGTTTATCTATTTTGAAGGAGGAAAATCTCCGAGGCAGTCACGCAAAAGGCCATGGAACCTGTCCCCCGCAACCGTGCATCCGTGCGGGAGAGGCCGAGCAGCCGCAGATGGAGCCCGAACAGCGTCAGAGTGAGGGCGGACCGTCCGGCTATTGTTTAATGGTGGAGAAGCGGAGATGGAAACCGAATCAGAATCAGAACACAGCACCAAAAACGGCTTCTCTGCTGACTTCCATGGCGTGTGTGTGTTTGTGTGTGCGCGAGTGTGTGTGTTTGTGTGTGTACCGACTTTCTCTCCATAGAGTTTCACTGAGTTTACATCCGGGTTTTTTCCCTAGGCAATGAGAGTCGCAGCACCGCCGTTCCTTAGGCAAAGTGAAATAAATTCGCCGCACCGACACAAAAAACTAGTTCGCTTTCCGAACACATTTTCTTCGAGCAGCGCCTCGCTGATCGGCCACATTTAACGAACTTTAACAAAAATGCATACAAATATCAAAGGCTTTGTCTCGTCCAAACGACCGTTAGTTGAACCTATTAGTAGTTTTTGTTCCCCTTCCTCCAGCTCCGGAGCGCAGGGATCTGTGCTGTGCTGAGGCTGAGCTGAATGAGATTGAAGAAGAGTTCTTCTTGTTTTGTAGCTTCAGTTTTTTTCTGTTTTTGCACAAATTTACTAAAACTAAATCTAAAATACTGCAGCCAAATAAAGCTGCGCGGGAAGGATTCTGCTGCACTGTTTATATGCTGTTATTCCATCGTGGATCGGCTTCTTATAGATATATATTTAATTAATCTAGAGGAGGACTGCTGCTGAGTAAGTGCACATTGGGCTTTTTAATTTCATAACTTTAATTTTCTCTTTTGTCAAACTTCACCTGCGTTCATCCCCGAGGCTTTATCGGCGTATTTGTGGCTGTTTGTGGGCAGGTGTGTGCGCTGGCAGCCGGAGGTGGACTGTATTTAGCTCTGTTCCTCTGTTTCTGTGTGTTTAGCTGGTGTGTTTCTTATTCTAGGAGTTGATATTCTGGAGGACAAGGGGCCGATATAACTTAGACCCACCGACGCCTGTTCGCTGTCACAAATCTAAAAGATGGCGTCTTTGGTGGCGGTCCGCTCGCGATTTTCTTTATTTCCACTTTCATTCCGTCCCACATCGCCGCCGACCGACGCTGATATTTGTGTTGGATGTAAGTTATCAGCGTGGCTTGTAGCGTTAGCCAGCGCGGCTAACAGGATGGCTAGCATTAGCCGCTACCGCTAACCTGATCCACTTGTTCTGGGCAACATTTTCAGCAATGTCGGCTGCTTGAGGCTCGCCTGGCATCCTCAGCACCGACACAAACACTCGGGACGCCGCTTCCCAACCAAAACACAACACTTTGCCGCCAGGTTGCCACCTAACCAAGGCAAAGCGATGCCTTTTTATTTCCCTTAAGGAGAGGTTGAACAGCCAGCTTGTGTTAGGGGGGCTAATAAGAATGTTATAAAACATTTATGTCGCCACCGAAACAAACACACACTTTTCGTCGTTTTCTGCTCTCCTTGCAAAAAAAGCACTTAACGTCTCTCGCAGCGAAACCCTCCATTTTAGCTTCATTTCTCCCTTTTTCGGGGCCTCTGCGACGGCATGTGATGCTGATGGAAGTTTATCCCGACTACTTGGTGTCCCACCCAGGGAGCAATTACTCCCAATTAACCGGCGGCGTTTCCACTGGGCCGGGCCACTCCGTGGAGAAGCAGCGAAAGAGTGATTATTAAAGAGTGCATCTGAATATAGATTTTTATTAGAAGGGCTCCAGCAGCTATGAAGCTCCCATCAGTGACACATGGCGTTAGTCATAGAGGTCAGGATCATGATATAACCTCGCTGGACGCTCTGTGTTTACACATGAATCCTGTTTCTTTTGGTTCCTCCGCCCTGCACTTAAAGAGACAGTTCACCTAAAATAATCAAAGGAGATCAGTAATTATTCACCCCCCGCTGTGATGCTTATAGAGCTGGGATGGTCTCTGTAGTTCCTGGGGCAGAGAAACACTTTTGCTAGTTTTGGAGGCACAGATCCACCAAAACAACCAGGAAAGTGGCTGGAAACCATCAGAAAAATGTCTCTCTTTTACCTTTGTGCTGTCGGTCACACTCCAACAAGTCAAATTTAGACTGAGAACATCAGTTGGTCAGTTTTTAAAGCCTGCAGATGTGCTGCTGGATGGAACCAGTGTTTGTGTCCCTTTTCTTTAAGTGCTGCAAACATTTATTTCTCTTTTGTGGTGCACAAAGGAGGTGCAGAGTAGTTGATCTCAAGGGTTGAAGCCCTGCATGGATGAGTTGAACAATTGTCTTTGTTAATGTGTTTATGACTTGATTACTGCTTTTTTGGTGTGTGTTTTTTTTAAGATTTGAAGACATCCCCACAGTTTCCTTCCATGTTATGAGATTTGGTTGTGAACTAATTTAACTGTGAAACTCAACAAGAGTTTTTTTTAAACTGCCGTCACACTAGTTAGTGAATAATAAGGGCATAAGAATTATTTTGAGTGAACTATACATTGACCTTTTCGATGTACCTCTGTGGATATACTTTATTTATTGTTACATTTTAAATTCTACCTAGAGTAGTTGTTATTCTTTATACCTGCTTGTCACCTGTGTACCACAGTATAAGATCTATATGATTCATTTAAACCAAAATAAAGAAAGGCAACTTTTGAACCCTTTTCTAAACTAGTATAAAATATTGGGCTGTTTTCCTGGCAGGATATTCCTGCATGAAGACTGATTCAGCTGATAATTAACCAGCTTAAGTAACTTCTGTAGTTTCACTGTTACTTCTGCAGCTTCAGGCTTTGAATGCTGATACGTTTATAAGCTTAAGCTGATTGTTCTGTCATACCTTTTCTCACTGCTTCCATTGCTGGTATTACATGAGTGTTTTATAATTCTCCGAACCGATAGTACTTTTCTAATAGTGATACTTGCGTAACAAGCCTGATAATTTAGCTGTACACTTACATTCAATGGAAATGCTTATATTGCATGAAGCTACTGTTGCTGCTCAACTACTGCTGCTTCATCGTATTACTGTCTGTACTTTTTTGCTGCTACTTTAACTACATACCACTAATTTGAGATGCATATTTTTACTGCTGACTTATTTTTTTACTACATTAAGTGTAGCACCAGTCTGTGTTTATTACAGATGCCTTCATGATGCAGATCCTTTTTTGTTCTTTTACTGCTTATAGTTTCATGAATTCCAGTGACAAAACAGCAGCAAAAAATACTTGTGTATATTTGCTACTCTCACCACATGCATCTGATACAGGTGTGTGTACTTTTACTGCTTACTTGTGTGTTTCTGTGTAGACTATTCTAAATGTGAAATTCATGTTTCTTAGCTATTATAAGTTACTCAATGGTAAAAAAATTTAATTTTACATCTCCTGTAGGTGCTCCTCAGGGTCACCTGCTATGTTATAAAGTACTTATTATGATTATCATTATACTTAAGACTTTAAGTAAAATTATGTGAAGGAAGCATTCAGAAATACTGGAAAAAATGGTGTTCAACTAATTAAAAACTTAAAGCACAGTAGTTGAATTTGTGTTAAAATTTATATCTCAGCAGTGTTGATTGTGGGCATTTTTTATGTTGCACAGGGCAGCACAGAGGGGTGGAGTCCAGTCCCGAAGCCAGGTGGTAAGTCCTCCTTTTTGAAGTGACTCTACATGTCACCACATTCAATGGATTAAGGCTATGTATGATATCATTAACAGTCATTTAATGATAATCTTAGTTAATCCAGCTGGTTTTAGAGTCATAGGGTAGAATTTTCAACATCCACTGAACCCATTTTAGCTTGACAGCACCAAAGTGAAGCATTGTAATTTGACAACAAAATAATCTGACACATTTACCAAGACTGGTGTCATTATCATCACATTTGTTAACTCTACTCCTTCAAAAGATAACAAGTGTAGTTTTTTTTAATCTAATATTGTCTTATGGTGCTTATTTATTTTTAGATTTTCCAGACTATGAAAATAGTGATTGCAATAATATCGGTTATTAAAAGGAACAGACAGTACAACCATAAATTAAATCATCTTTACTTATTTATTGTTTGAGAAACACCAAATGGTTTTATGATGAAAATTAGCTTGAAATATGTCTTTCTTTGTTTTCAGCGGCACTTTAATGCTTCAGTTGGATGGTTTTCCTACTGGAGACGGTGTTCAGGTAAAAGCCTTTATTCACATTATTCATTGGTAAATACTGTACCCAAGTGAGGGATGGGACTTATGGTGGCAGGTTTAGACTCGCTGCACAACACTTGACTCGCAGTGAGGCTTTTCTCACCTTGGTGTAGGGTTAAGTTTAGCATTATTGTCACACAGCAGGAAGTCCTTGTACCTCGTGTTTCTATGACAACAGCTGTGACCCCAGCCCAGGTGACTTTTGTTGAGCTTGCTGTTTAGACCTTTCTCCTTCTTCCCTCTCGCTCCATCTCCCCTCTCGTGCGTGTGCACATGTGTGTGTGTGTGTGTGTGTGTGTGTGTGTGTGTGTGTGTGTGTGTGTGTGTGTGTGTGTGTGTGTGTGTGTGCATGCGCGTGCGTGCATGGGTACCCAGGCTGATCGATCGGCTGGCAGATTTACTGGATCCATGATGGAATTACAGACATTACAGGAGGCTCTGAAGGTGGAGATCCAGATTCATCAGGTATGCTACAATTCAAGGCCACTGGGTCAGTGGGTTAGGAGGCGGCTGTCGCTCACCACTGCTGAAATTCCTGATGTTTAATGGTGAACTTCAAAGAGAAATAAGTCACCCAGGCCCCATAAAGGTTCATTCTGCAACTGTATGCTACATCAAAAAAACAAAACAAAAAAAACCCCATAATAGCCCCAAATCTTCATTAGCTAGGATTGTGACACCATAAACGAGACTGGAGGCTGTAAGTACTTCCATAGGCACCTAAACACAGAGTCTGAATACAGCTGTCAATTCCATTTTCAAAGACCGTCTGCATTATAGAGTGTAAACAAGTATTTTTAATTTTAGCATAACAACATAATAAAATGATAAAAAGGTCTAAACTCTCAAACTGAACTGCAACCATAAAGATGGAAGCTCACTGTTGAAAGTACCCTGATCGTAAGCTTTCAGTTTGAATAGAACATTAAAAGAATAAGAGTAAGTTTATCCACCAGAAAGTGAGGCAGCATTAATAACAGCTACATTAGCATTAGCAGCAGCACCACTGGGTCCATCCATTATGTGCTTTCTCTTCTTCACCAGTGCTGCTGTTTTTCCCATTTGGTCCATTTTACCTCACTCAGTATTGCAGATATCAGTTGTAATAATGTCTGTGTTCCTTCCAGTGTAATGAAGCTAGATGTCACTTTGCTCATGGCACTATAAGAGGGGAAAAAAACATGTGGAAATCTTAATAGCCGTGTCTCTTTTCAGAAATCTTGACCCAATTACAGCAGAAAATTCAGATGTGTGAGCTGTTTTATGGAGGGAAAGCTTATTTTCTCAGTTTTTCTACCATGAATGAATGCTTTGTGGTTGGAATCATTTAGTATTAATTGTTTAAATTGGAATGAACCTTAAATTTACCCATAAATCACCCATAAATTTAAATTCTAATAGTTTTCTATATATTTTCCTCAGTATGTAACAGATAGCTTTGTTGGATTATTTCTTTGATTTTCATGTAAATTAATCTCCTATAATCTCATTTTAATTTAATAAATGTTAATATATTTTTAATCTTAAAAAGATTTGCTGTTTTTGCTTGACTGGTGCGCCCTCCCCTGACTGCAGTTCTACTTGTGGCCAGCAGATGTCACTAATTTTTATTTCCCCCTTCTTCCTCTGCAGAAACTCGTTGCCCAGATGAAGCAGGACCCTCAGGTATCCGACGTTGCTCACATCACCCGCATAACTAAGCGTGTTTCGTGTGATTTGCACCCCTTTATACGAAAATTACTGTTTTGTGGGACAAAGGTGATTTTGTATGAATTTTCCTTCAGAATGCAGATCTAAAAAAGCAGCTTCATGAACTTCAAGCAAAGATCACAGCACTGAGTGAGAAGCAGGTATGTTACATGCAGCTTGTTGAGGTGGACTTTAGGGCTAAATCCTTTTAATAAACACTGTCCTTCAAGTTTTCACAGACATCCTTTTTTTTATTTTTCAAATGAAAGGCCATTAATTGCCACACTTTAAGGAGATGAAGTGATCATGAAGTCATTCTTTATTTGAGGAATAAACCAGCTCTGCAGCTTGTTGGCTCTAGTTTCAAGAAGTGACCAGAAATACAACATCTTGTTCAAAAGTCTGAATCTTGTTTTTCACATCTTCATCCCTCCTTTGATTCTGAATCCTGTGTTCCTGCTTATTTTGGTGGGAGGTGTCTTTATTTAACTGCTGTCAGCGAGCTATTTTTAACTACCCCAACATGTTTTACTGTTTTCCGCTGCTGATCCAGATAGGTGCAGAACTCGTAGAATGGAATGAGGGCTTTGAAGCTTCTTTGACACTGATGTTGCTTATCAGGTGGTTGTGTTTTTTTTTATTTATTTTTTTTAAAATTCAGGACATGGGCAAAAATAGAAGTGTAAGTGACTGATTCCATTACAACTTCTGAAGATTACTCTGACTGAGTGTTGTTATCTGGTGATGATAACAAGAAATGTGCACGGGAGAATAAGGTCTATGGCTCAGTTCCTCCATTGCCGATGTACAACTGATCAAAGTTGTCTCTGCTGCCTGCAGCCTCCTCATCAACAGAATTATGGGTGCTTCTTGTTGTTGAAGGAGTTAATCTACACATTCTGGAGGTCCAGTAATGACAGACAGAACTTCATCAGGCCACATGACATACCAGTTAAACCACTCTTCTTTGCTTGCTTATCATGCAGACTGGTTTAATCAGGTTCATACTTTCCTGCTGCCACTCACCAGTCTTTGTTGCTTTGTTGCTGTGCAAGTGAAAGACCGTGAGGATGAACAGTATGAATGTGTGTTTGTAACGTTAACTTAAGAAGCTTCTGTGTGAGCAAGTTTCAGCTGGTCAAATACCTGTTTTCAGGTCAAAACTGTGCTTTAATCACAGCAACAGCAAATGTCAGGCACGTTTGAGAGTCTCTGAATTCCATGCATTATTGAAAGAGGCCTGAGTATGTGCCGATTAATAGAAGATGGAGTCTGTGATTAAATCAATGCATCTTTCAATACCGTGGCTGATAAAACTGGCCCAAAGACACATCTTTGTTTTCGGTTCTTCAACAAAATCTGTTAATTTGCTGCAAAGTCAAATAACAAAGAGTCTGCAGAGCTGGTTTTGAAGTTTTTTTTGTTGTTTTCTTTTGCATCAATTTATTCAAGTAATAGTTATCTGTTTCCATGGAAATGCTGCAAACAGGAGCTACTGATTTAATGCCCTGTCAGTAGAGACTTCTAGACAAATAATGGAGATGCTGAACAGATCTTTCATGGAATTTTAACAAATGAGCCAATAAAAATGCTGCTGAACTTTACGACCAATTGGTACATTGTTGTACCGATCATTTTGGTTTATTGAGCTTGATATTAAAATTGTGATGCACGTCACCTTTACTTTAACCCAGGAGGGCTTTTTTAATGGTGCTATAGGACACCTAAAGCTCAGCCTCTTTTTGTTGTTAACCTGCTGGTTGGTAAGTTTTGTGTTGAACGAGGGCAGATCTAGACAGTTTGTTCACAGTGTGGGTGGACCAGAGCCGGGCCAAAGCCTTGTGATTCTCTGGATCAGATGGAATGTTTTGGCGTCGTCCCACACCAGCAGAAGTTCTCGGGTCTCTTCTTACAGAGCGTTCAGCAACACGCCAACTCCCTGCTCAGTTTGCTCTCCCGGACACTTGCCTGCTTCTAGATAACTAAATCCCACCACCACAGCTTCGTATATCTTCGTAGAATCAAAGTTCTTGTAAATAATTCTAATCCTCACTGAATAAAACGTCATCCATCTGGTGGCTGGTCGCTGTTTTCTGTGTTTGTGAATGGTGCTTTACAGCATACATTGTTAAGAGCAGCCAGGACTCGACGGCTTCATCCTGAGCAATAAAACATCCCTTAGTTGTGCTTGATTAACTGAGGCTGTGGGTCAAACTACTCTGAGAGGACAAATGGGGCTTTGGTTTTTTTTTTTCCAGTTCATTTTTATGATTGTGTGTCACTGCATTAAGTTGCTGCGAGAGAGTCCAGTGTTGCTAAGCAACAGGTCTGCTTTATCTTTCACCCTCAATTCATACGTCAGTGCCAGCTTTGTGTGTGAGTGAGAGACCCCCTACTTCTCTATATTACAATCTGCTCTTGATTCTTCTATGAATCCCTTCTGTGGCACAGCAGAGATTGTAGCGGGGTTGACCAGCAATTATTGATTACTAACCCAACTCACTGGTTTCTCCTGTTGTAAATTTGTCAGCTGCTGCTCAAAATGGCTGATACACAAATCTGCAGTGCTTTGGAAAGACACCAGTGGCAGTCAGATACGCTCTAATGCAAGAGATTCACTTTGATTTGATCTCGGTATTTTGATGTATGTTACACCATAGATGGTTTCGTTTCAGAAGCCAGACAGCAGCAAACTGATTTATTTAGGATTTTTGTTAAGTTTATTGTCCACAGGATGAAGTTAAAGCTGAATGTCCAAGACAGGAAGTCAGAGTGTTGTCAGTAATTCGAGGGCCTCGGTCAAACATACTTCTATACTTCTATTGAAGGGTTTTGTTCAGGGTTTTCACTGAGTTAGATGCCATGTGAGTATTATCTCTCCTTTCCTGCAGAAAAAGGTGGTGGAGCAGCTGAGGAAGGAGCTGCTGGTGAAGCAGGAGCCTGAGACAAAACTACAGCTGCACGTCCAAACTCCTCCAGTAGGCGGCGACCTCAAGCCTGCCAACCTGCTGCAGAGCCAGCAGATACCTGGAGGACTGCAGCAGGTACTGTAGTCACATCATCGCTCTTTCTGGTGCTCATTTAATGGTACTCTAGTGATGTGATTTTACACCACTCGGTCCACCGGTGAGTGTACGTGGGAACATTATTGAGCAATGAGGACCAAAGTGGTGCACCTCTACATAAAACCCACGTAACCATCTCGTCTCATGGCTTGAACGGTGTCTCCACAGACACTGACAGTCACGCCGGTCCTCACCACAAAGACTCTACCTCTGGTGCTGAAAGCTGCTGCCACGCCTGCCCTACCTGCTTCTGTCCTGTCGCCACGCCCGCCTACAGTGGCAATGGTAACCACATCTATCACCAAATCCGAATCACAGAACGTCCCCATCAACCTGCAGGTGGCCAGCAAGCTGACAAACCAGAGCTCGGAGCCCATGCGACTGGTATCCAAGAATGCTATGGTGGTAAGTCCTCCATCTCCTCCGTGTCTTGCTGACTCAGTATGTGTCCAGTTTGTCTTCTGTAGTGCTGAGTTGATCTACTGACTTTTCATGTTCACTTGGGGGTTTTGCAGGATTAAAAAAAAAACTCCTTCTGTAGGTTTCCTCTAATACTGCTAAGTGCTTGAGCAGGCTGTGGTGTGAGTGGTGGCCATGTTGCAGCCAAATTGATGACACAGGTCACAGTTCTCAGTCAGTCTTGGCTGCCTCCGTTAGCCATGTTGATATGTGGCTGCGTGAACCAGCAGAGGTCAACAGGTTTGTCCACTGGTGATCAATGACTAACGATCTACAGTTGTAGGCGAACAAAACCAAGTGAAATGAATCGATACATCCCAACAGTCCTGGTGTGATGAAACGACTGGTGACACTTTAGGATGTTGCTGTAATTTTGGCAGCAAGCAGACACGCGTGTGCAATGGCAGCAAACGGATCGGTGTTCGAACAGCAGAAAGTGTTGCACAGATCTACATCTGCTGTGGTTTTGTCTCAGGTGCAGGCCACCACCACCACTGCCCAGCCAATCAAAGTTCCTCAGTTTGTCCCTCCTCCTAGACTGATGCCTCGACCCACCTTTCAACCACAGGTGCGTCCTTGTAAGACCCGCCTCCAAACCCTAACTTTCCCAGACCTCTGTGGCCCCCCCCCAAGGTGACCTGTTCACTCTCCAGCAGAGGGCAGAATTGGACTAAAGCAAACACTCATGCCTTGCTCGTGGCACTAAAACATTGTTTGCTCTGTGCTGCCTCAACTCATCTTCTCTCCCTCTGCTTTTTATCTTTTCTGACTGACCTGTAAAAAGGTCCCTTTAGACGGTTTCCTGCTCGTGAATATGTGTGTGTGTTTACCTTGCTTGATTTCCTGCAGCTTCTTGGTATTTTTGTTCCTGGCTGTTGGTGTCTTTTAACTCATTAACTGGAAACATGTTGATGATTTAATCCATGCTGAGTGGTGCTGCTGGGAGCTCTGGTTGGTTCCATTGTAAAATCACTGTTAACACTGGCTGACAATATTTACAACAGCTCATACACAGCTGAACAAAGCTGAAGCATGGAACTGAAATACCAGGATATGTTTCTACATCGTCATCGTTTGATAAGCTTCATCGACTTTTTGGTATTGTGGTTGGAAAGAAAAGTAATGCTGGTTGAGAGGAACCTTTTTAATTCCGGATAGACGCTTTCCAGAAAATAGAAATATTTAGTTTTATCAATCAAATTTATTTTTCTGAGTATCACTCTATCAGTGAATGAATCAACACACAAATGTGAATCTTAAGTAAATGGGTCATAACAAATTCCATTTCTTTTCACTGTTGGTTATTTTGTAAAATACTAAAAGCTTTAATTTTGTTAAATATCTATTTTAGATTTTGCCTATTCTAATTCAAAATAGGAGCAAATTTAAGGTCTTTCAGTCAAATAGATCTAGAAATCTTTCACACTACATGTTATAATTTCAGAAATACACCATACAAAGCAGTTCCACGGCAGCAGGTCATGGTAAACTAAATCCAGGAAGGGAAAGAATTTATATTTATCTGCTATCATTATTGTGTAATCTACAGTTACATTCTTGAACATTATCAATGAAACAATCAGAGCTCTACAGCACGTCACCCAGCACTGTCAGGTAAATACTTGTGCACTTCTCTGATTGGCTGTCTCTCGTCAGCAGGTCAGACCAAAACCCGCGACATCCACCAATGTCCCGATTGCACCGGCCCCCCCGCCACCCATGATGGCTGCTCCACAGCTGCTCCAGAGGCCTGTGATGCTGGCAACCAAGCTGTCATCCCCGTTGCCCTCAGCGGCCCCCATTCACCAGGTCCGGATCGTTAATGGTCAGCCTTGCAGCAAGACTGGCACCACCCCTCTGACGGGCATTGTCATCACCACGCCAGTCTCTACTGCGCCCACACGCCTCGCCAGCCCTGCGCAGCCACCTAACCCCATTCCTGTCTCCACTCCCACTCCTGTGCAGCCAATCCAGATCAGCAGCCTGGGCCCTGAACCAAAGGTACTACCAGTGCAACTCTTCCCAGGGACTGAAAATGTATTTTTCCCTGTGATCCCTAGATTTAGTTAAAACAAATAAAGAAATATTATTTATTTCATGTAAGTTGGTAGCATAGCTGGAAGGTGAACTGGTTGTTACTGGCTGTTTGTCATTGAATCCTTGGTTCTTCTCCTATTAGCAGCAGACTGTTAAACCTGGAAATGGAGCAGAGCAGAAGGCTGTTGTGACTATCCCTTCTTCATCCACTCCTCCCTTGTCTCCTCCTCTGCCTCCTCCCCGGCCCAAGAAAGAAGAGAATCCAGAGGTACTCTACGAGGTTCCCACAAGTGATGCATTCAGTATTGCAACCTTCCTCCCATGAGGAATCTGTCGTTTCTTTTCCAGAAACTGGCCTTTATGGTGTCCTTGGGCCTGGTAACACATGACCACTTGGAAGGTGAATGACTGGTTGAAAAACTTCAAGTCAGATAAAAGTAACAAGATGGTTATTTGCATCAAAACTTGACTATTTAATCACAGAAATTCAGAGCAAAAGACAGGAGAGGAAGAGAAGAACGACAGCTAACCCTGTGTACAGCGGTGCCGTGTTTGAACCAGAGGTACAACATGAATATTTGAGATTAGATTGAACTTAAAGGTTCCTGTTGTGAAATTGTTGGTTCTCTGATATCACAATCTCCAACCTGATGTAAGTATTTGATTGTTTGTGTTTCCATTTGTTTTTCAGAGGAAAAAGAGTGCAGTGAGTTACCTGAACAGCCCTCTGCACCAGGGGGCTAGAAAGAGAGGTCTGTATGAAATTCTGACCCCACGGGTCAAAAACCTGCCACAACTGGCAGAAACAGCATAGAGACATCAGTCAGGGAACCATGTGAGAGTGGAATCGAGCCGTTACAAACTCATTCTGCAGGACAAAAAGAAATGTTTCAGGTTTATTAAGCTGATGGAACTTTAGAATAACATGATGTCCAGAACTGTTGACAGCTGTAAAATGAGTCTTCTTCCCTCATTTGCCTGCTTGCTTAGTGCTTCAGTCAGCTTTAATATCTAAAACCAGATTTCTACTTATTTGTCAGATGATAGCAGAACTCAGCTGGCTCAGCTGAAAGATTCAAAAATCAGAGATAATTTAAAATGGTGACATTTTAACCTCTTCATGCGTCGACCTTGTCGCCTAAATGCAGTTATTTTCCTTTAATAAAACATTCCTAGCAAAAAGAATCAGAAACTCAACAAAGTACCGATAGCTGCATTTTTCTGAACAATCCATCAATTCTGTGCTGCAGTTCTGGTGGTTCTTTATCACGGTTGATGAAAAAGTATAAATCTGGTTCAACCTTCACACATGTTCTCTTCTAACGAAGTTCCTGAAAGAATTGGGAATTGCCAATGATATTCAAGTGCCTGAAAAGTGTCCTTACAAATGTAGAGATTGTTGAAAGTGTTTGACAGAAGGAAATTTTTCTGATCCATTTTCCTCCTATCGAATCTTTTTCTGCCATTAATCAGGTGGCTGATCAGAAACATGTGTGAATGTTGGTTGAACTCCGGGTCACACGATTAACATGAAACACCATGGCTAAATTTAATTGAGGAAGTTTCCACTGTGGAGTTCCACCTGTTTTAATGACCAAAATCTTATTTACTTCAGGCTAACTTAACAGGTTTTAATCTGCACAACCATTTCACTGATAAGAAAAACTCAAACACTAAAATCTGATGTGTCTGCGTCAGGCTTTATCACATCCACATCCAGAGGACTGCATGAGGTGGTATTTTATTTAGAAATGTGCAGTAAACCTTACGCGTGTGATCTTAGCCTTTGTTTTGTCCGGCTGCCTTTTACATGTAGCTATGTAAAAAATCGCCCTATAAGAAGTGGCAGATTTTGGCCTGAACCCATCTGCGGCTCTGCTGGTGTTGGTGTGGTAACAGCTGACTAGATTAATGACTGCATTGTTGGCCTGGAGCTCACCTGGAGTCTCCTGCACTAACTCTGTCTGTGCTTCTGACTCCTCCCCTTCCTCCCTGACCGCTCCTTTGTCTCATGCTAGCCAATGAAGACTCCCTTTCTAAGGTATGTCATACAGACTGTTGTTTTTTTCTCCCCCCTCTCCATCTTTCTTTTTTTTCTTTGTTTTTCCGTCTTTGTCGTCTGTCTCATTTCACCCAGGTCGCCCACCCAAATACAGCAGTGTCCCGGAGCTGGGCAGCCTCACCCCGACCTCCCCCTCAAGCCCTGTCCATTCCCTCCCCCTGCCCAGCCCCAGCTCTGGGGATGTAAGTAACGATGGGGGAGTCGGACAGCTCAGAGGGTCGGAAAAGCCCGTCACACACAGCCCCGGTGGCCCAATAGCTCTGTCAACCATCCACACCCCAAGATTTCCACAAACATGTCCATTAGTCCGTTGTCTCCATGTGATTATCATCAGTCACCAGATTTTTAGTTGGATCTTACAAAGTGAACAGAGTCCTGTACCCACGAGCATCCATTAATAACAACTACTCAACTACACATTCTAACCTTTCTGTGGGTTATCTAATACACATATCCATTAGATGCTAAAAGGCCAACA
The DNA here is from genome assembly GCF_003711565.1 of Takifugu flavidus. NCBI lineage: Eukaryota > Metazoa > Chordata > Actinopteri > Tetraodontiformes > Tetraodontidae > Takifugu > Takifugu flavidus. Next base: position 1,207,773 of record NC_079532.1, on the reverse strand, counting down.
GTAACCAGATCACAGAGCCTCTTCCGCCTCTCCATAGACGGGTGGTGGGGTTCAGCTGGGCAGGGAAACTGATTGGTCCAATTCTTCCTCACAGGGAGACATCCATGAGGATTTCTGCACTGTGTGCAGACGCAGTGGCCAGTTGCTCATGTGCGACACTTGTTCTCGTGTTTATCATCTGGACTGCCTGGATCCACCCCTGAAAACCATTCCTAAAGGCATGTGGATCTGTCCAAAATGTCAAGATCAGGTAAATGCAGCAGCCGTGATCTGAGCTGTGGGGGGGCCCAGAGAGGGGTCAGTCAGGGCCAGACGCTGTAGTAGACTGTAAACACTCCTGGACTGTAGGACTGTTCAAATCTTTGTAAGCATAAACATGATGCAGTATTGTTTCTTTGTGCTTTTGTCTCATTCACTGTGTCAGTAAAATTAGCATCTCACGCCCATCACTTCATTGCTCGCCGTCTCTCAGCCGCGCCGCAGGGTGGCGGCCTGATCAGTTGTTCCTCAGGTATTTCTCTGTGACAACTCCGAGTTTCTCACTGCAGATCCTGAAAAAAGAAGAAGCCATTCCCTGGCCTGGAACGCTGGCTATTGTTCATTCCTACATCGCTTACAAAGAAGGTGATTTCAGATTCTTTTTCCTTCATTCTGCCGATGACGAAGAGGTAACAGTGACGAGATTGCTTTTTGTATGTTTTGCAGCTAAAGAAGAGGAGAAACAGAAGCTGATGAAGTGGAGTTCTGAGCTAAAACTGGAGCGAGAGCAGCTGGAACAAAGAGTCAAGCAGCTCAGCAACTCCATAACGGTAAGAACCAGAGAATGTCAGATTTACCAGTGAAAAAGACTCAGATCCTATTAGAATAATAATATAATCAGTCTCACAACCTCGGAGGTTTATTCCCTGTTCTACTGTCCACCGGCCAGAGCAGTAGAGCTTGTTGGTTCTAAACATCTGGGGAAACTGGGATTAAATTTGACTTTTTGCTGTTGTTCTATCAGAAATGCATGGAGACCAAAAACACCATCCTGGCTCGTCAGAAAGAGATGCAGCTTTCCCTGGAAAAGGTAAAACACCTGATCCGCCTCATCCAAGCCTTCAATTTCAACCAAACTCTGGAAGAGACGGAGGGTAAGGACATCAATTCCAGAGTCCAGAACAGTGCCGAAGGTGTCGTTTGCTCCGAATCTGCACCAGACTCTAACTCTGTGGAGCAAATGAAGGACGGAAACGCCTCCGTCAGCAGCAGCAGCACCGATGGGAATAATCAAGAAGAGCACAGAGCCACAGGGATCAATGAGAAAATACAAGCAACGGTGGCTGGAGACCCGAGCAGCCCGGCTGTCGTAGTGGACGGTCGGATCCTAACGGCAGATAACAGCCCTGGATTAGCAGCTGGAGACACGGCAGAGTCTGAAGTCAAAGCAGAAGGAGGGGCCAGCACAGGGACTGAACCACAGGCAGAGATGGTGGCCAAACCTGAGACGGAGGCGCCGCCTGTTGTTGAGGTTCCTGCGGCCTCGGCAGTTGCAGCGGTCGCCACTACCAACGGTACGACGGAGCTGGCTTGTCCCGCTCACAGCCCTGCAGGAGGTTGCAACACCAACACTGACAACAGGATGGCTGCTGTCACCTCTCCAGAGACTGCAACGGAGAAGAAACAGGAGGAGATCACCGACAGTGACGGCAGCAACAACAGCAACAGCAAAACCTCAGAACCCTGCCAGCATTCTTTGCCAGCTCTTGTCAGCAGTTTGGACAATAAAAAATAATGCTACGTCTCTTCAGTTGCGGGAATTGAAACATATATATTAAAAAAAAAGACTTGCTTGCACCAAATGGTGCTCTAAAGTTGCCAATCTGTATAAATGTTGTTTGTTTGTTTGCATTGTATTTGTCAGACTGTGTCATTGGTAGGTATACTGCCCAAGTCACATGACTCTGGGATGATGTAGGCTGTTCTGCCCACAGAGCTGGAGTACAGGAAGACTAACATACCAGTGTCATCATGCCAATTAGTGATAGACATCAGTGGTGGGAATGCTCAAAGGGAGATTTATTTCATCATCACACCAGTGTGTGCCTGTTATTGTGGCCCCTGCGTTCTCATGGGAAGGGGAGACGGGTTCACGTGGCGAAATCGAGAACACAAAACATCTGTCCGGGGTTATCGATATAAAAAGCAGTGTTGTGGTAAAATGTGTTCTGAAAAGACAGCCTGTTCACCATCCTTCTTCCCTGCTTTCCCCCATTAAAGGGCCCCCCAAGATTCCCAGTTCAACAGCAGTCGATGTGGGTCCCGCTAAAGGCTCAGGACACTTCTAAGCAAGATTTTCCATTTTTGCCAAAGGTCACCTGTTGTAAAAGCTGATTAGCTTTGTTTGGGCTCTACCAACAAACTGAGGTCTGGGTAGGATGCTCAGATTTAACGTCCCAGTAACCAGCCAACTCTGAACTGGACCAACGCACTCTGACAAAGGAACTTTCCAGTCTAACTGAAAGCACAGGCGGCATCTGGCTGGTTAGTGTAGCTTATTCTAGCCTAGCTTATTCTCTGACCCCCTTTAGCCATCGTGCCATGAGGTTTAGCAAGCAGAGGCATGAAGAGGGATACCAACACATCCTCCCGTGGTCAAATCCTGGGTGTATTTGAGGTGTTCTGAAGCCTTTGAGCCACCCTTTACCATCTAATGTCCTCCTGATCCTCCCAACCGCATAAGTTCCCTCAGCCTCCAACCCTGTCCCAGTTAACCAGTGAGCAGATTTCCCCCAGAATCCCAGTTAAAGTGCCCTCAGCATCCCCTCCCCTCTCCTCCTTGGTCCCTGAGCTGGGGTGGGAGAGGTGCTGAGCGTTGGTTCAGCAGATGAGGAGGACGCGGTGGAACAGGCGCGGTAGCAGATGTTTTCAGTGGTGTTGGTCAAGTGTCGTGATTGAGTTTTCATTTGTGAGTTACGTGTGTCAACTGTGAGCACTAAATGTGAAATTGCAATATTGCAATGTCAAAACACAAACTATATCTGGGCTGTGTTGTTTCTTTTTATAGGAAAAGATATTCAGGTCTTCCTAGTCTTCAGAATAAGTGCTTTCTGTTCCTGATCCTGCTGAACTGGCAATTTACACAAAATATCTATTTTCTTTGCCATCAAGGTACATTTCTGTTGAACCCTGAACTGCCAAATGTTCCCAAATTCAGCAGAGACATGCCCACTCTACCGCACCAAAAGGTTATCTGGTACAAATTTCTGAAATTGAGATTCCCCTCTTTGAGACAGGATGCTTGTTAAATGATACCATTTAAAGGAACTTTTGTTTTTTTTCCTTCATGGAAGGATTTGTTATGTGAACCTAGGAAAAAAAAAAACACAAATCCTGCGACTAAAGCACAAGCTTGCTGCGTTACAAAGAAGTGCTGAAGAGCTTTTTGTATGTTGTTATGGGATTGAACAGAGTATGCATCTCTTTTTTGTTGTGATGTGATTTATCCCCACATTGCCAATATTTTTCTAGGAGGAAATGCAAACCTCTGTCTGACATTTAAGCTCAAGTGTCTATCATTTTTGGGAGGAATAGCTGGGTTTTCTGCCCCCTCACATGTAGACTAGCGCATCTCCTTTGGGAGCTGAAATGTGATGCTGTTGTTCGTTGGCGTTGGTGGCTGTCGGTCCAGGTCTGTCTTTGTCCGGTGAACTGTTGGGTTTGGGGCATTAACGAACTCTGGTCTTTCATTAACGGTGCCTCTGGTTGTGCTGGAATGTCTTACTTTTGCAATATTGGGCCAAGTGTGTGCTTTTTCTAATTTATTGATGTTTTTTGGTTGGTTTTTGATGACACTCCAAACAGCCGCAGCATTTGTGCAACATCTCTTAGACTTCAGTGGGATTGACGGCATGCTAGCGGCACAACTTGGTCCCTGCACCAGGCTGACACCTTGGAATATTCGTCCAGATGTTTAAATGAATAAATAAAGAAATGTGGAATTCAGGCAGGGATATTAGTCAAAGGAATTACCTGATATTTAGCTCAGATACAATTGGTCCCCTGATCATGGACGGTAATGATTTTTCATCTAGTCTGGTACCTTTTTCAGGTCCTCTCTTTGCTCTGTTTGAGCGGAGACAGCTGCCATCATGGCTGTCATCTCACAATTTGGATATCTTACCTTCCTTTGTGCAACAAAGCAGCTAAAACGTTTCAGGAATTGAGTTAAAAAATGTCAAATCTAAAATCTAAAATTGATGCAGATGAATGCTGCAGCCAGGCCCCAGGGGTGATCAGGACGTACCGGCTTTGCTTTTGGGGAGTTCTCATCTTGACCATCTTTGCTCTATAGTCAATAATGTGACTCCATTTAGATGATTTCTTTGTTGTAAGAAAGGAATTCACCTTGAGTGTGTGGCTAAAGGGGCAGCAGGGTAGTAATGATGTCGGGCCAGTTACATGGTGTCTTTTTGTCATATCAAAATGGACTCTTGAAAGCGAATCAACATATCTGAGCAAACACCCCTCAGACATCAGCTGTATAAACTGCCTTCATTCAGAAAAATCCCAGAAAAAAAACAGAAACTATGGTCCACCTTCACTTAGAAGTTGTCCTAGACTGAAAATGGTGAACAGTTCTGCTGTATTACTTTATGTGTGGGCGCACTTGGGTGGATTTTCCTCTTTTGTCTTCATTTCAGCCTGCCTTTGTTCACGGATCACGAGTCCAGTCGCTTAACTCGCTCTTTCTTTTTTTCCTTTCTTTTGAACAAGCCCAAACCTGTTCCAGGCAAACTGGACCTTTCCCTCTGTACAGTAGGTACCTCGAGTGCCTTTTTTCAAACAGCAGATAATATTTTGTCTCTTGACTTGCACTGTGACTTGTAGAATCTTACTTCCCCACCCAGCCTGCCACCCTCCCATCTGAACCATCCCTCCAAGCTCCACCCCGAATAGCCTGGAGCACAGAGCCGGTCCCTTCACCTCAGGCTGCCAGTAGTCAATGCAAGTGAAACTACGCTTCATATAAAGCCGTTTAGATTGACCAGATAGTGTTTTCTTGTTGTTTATTATAGGAGTTGCCTTAAATGTGTTTATTTTTATTTTTATTATGTAAAAAAAATTTACATCAAGAAAAAAAAAGTTGCTGATGCAGCTCAGAGGTCGTTCAGTGAAAATCAAATTGTGGTTGATGGGGGGAAAAAAATATGAATGAGGGATTGTTGACGAAGCTCGGTGTGACAGTCAGTTGTTTTGTGATGCACTTTTCATTTGACCAGTATTATTATCAGTGTAAAAAAAAAAGGAAAAGAATTTAAGGGATCTCCTGAATTGCAGTCATGAATCTGGGATCCCGAGGCCTCGATGAGACCTCTTTGTCTCCCTTCCACTCGTTCATCGTTCTGTCCGTGCTGTGGTTCTTTTTCTTGTGTTTTTGGAGGAGAGATGAGTTTGCTGAATCAGGTCGTGTGAGCCGGAGCCTGTGTGCGTTTGAACAAACCTGCACCCTGATGGGCAGACTTTGACCCAATTAGCAACATCTGTCCACTCACTCTGGTGGAACGCATGCCTTCTTATGCAAAATTTTATACAGGATCTGTCGAACCTTTTTAATATGCATTTGTGTTTTGTTTTTTTAAAGTTTTTTTTGTAAATCTCAAGTCACCTTTTATTCTTTTAAACATTCAGGCATCCTGATGCCAAACGTTCTGATTAGGTGTGAACCGTTCAGATGATTTCTTACTGACTTCACGTTTTGAGGAGGGAAAACTTTTTTTGGTTTTGATTTTAATTTGGCAAATGCACCACGCTGAATGTTGGGATCCCAGTGTGTGTGAGGGGGGCAGGGTCAGTCGAGTCTTAACGTCTAAATTGCGTCATCTCGAGCAAAAAGTTCCTCGGTTTCTAGTCAGTCACGCTCTAAAAGTGATTTTATCCAAAGAACATTGCAACTGTGCATTTCTGTTTGGAAGCCTTTTTTGTAGTCGATGCATATCATTTGAAATTTAATTTCTGCATCGTGTGCATTCTCTGAGCTGGAAGAGGACCGTGGTGTTGGCCGTTGAGAGTTGTATTTGACAGAGACTCTATGTGCATCAGTTTCCATCAACCATGATGCTTTCAGTCCAACTCGAGTCGGTTTTAAATACGATCATGTCATGATTGTGGCCTTGTAGTATTCTGTGGAAACATGACATCAGCCCGTTGTTATCATCACTCACCTGGCATCCTGTCCAGACCCAACTGTACACCTGAAGCTTCTTACCTCATCCACAGCTGATTCCATTTGGGGGAGTGTTGAGTGCAAAAAAATAAAATAAAGAAAAAGCGGAAATTACAAAATAAAAGAAGTCTTTTTTATCTTCCATTTGGTGAGATGCATTGTAGCGATATGAATAAAGTTCACCTGGTGTGCTGAATAAAGTGTAAATTGTTAATTACACAATCTAAATATTTGTATAATTGTTTGTATTTTTTCATAATGATTTTGGAAAGGAATGTGTTTATTTTTTTGACTTCTGTTCCAGATGTGTCTTCTGTTGGCCTGACATTGTGACTGGTCTGGTGGGATTCTTACCTCTGTATTGAGCCTCTTCTGTGATGAATTCTTTGTATGCAGTGTTTAGGAAATACTGTAGGGAACATGGGGAGGAGTTGATATTAGGAGCATTTGATCAATTTGTATTTATTTATTTTATCATTTTGTTAATAAATTGTGAAAAGCAACACGTGTTTTGTACTGCCTCGCACTCGTCAGACGTTTCACCACATTATTCTTATTTACTATTAACCTTTTGAAAGAGTAAGAAGACTCATTTTCTAATTAGTTATCATATGTATTTTTTATAAACAAAAAAATGTTTCGTCCAACAGCCGAGCAGAGTGGCGCAGCGGAAGCGTGCTGGGCCCATAACCCAGAGGTCGATGGATCGAAACCATCCTCTGCTAACATATTTTTGATTTTGCAGATTTTCTTTTGCCTAAAGGAATTACATCCAATATGTGTATCTCTAATTATTCTTCAATAAGGCACAAGAAAAAAACAAACCGACATAAAATAACGAAGTAAACAAACCACCTCTGAAGTTGAGATTGAGAACCGCAGTGCATTGTGGGAAACGAGTTGGAGCTCGTTAGCGTGTCTTTTGTTTCGAGATTTCCGGATCGTTTCTGTTCCCCTTGTACCAGGGCGACGTGCCTTCAGAAAAACTCCACCAAACGTTTCATGACCGTAACGAAAGAAATGGCTTGTTCGTTGTAGTTGCAGGAGTTGTGGAGGAGATCCTGTGGTGAGTCTCAACATTCACCACTGGTCTTCTGCTCCGAGATGCTCTAGAATAGATAACGTGGCTTCTAACCTCCTATGTAATTGTTTTAACTTCTTTACGTTCACTTGGGCACGTTTAGTGGCATGAGGTCCATCTGTGATCAACTGGTGCAGACTTTATCCTTTTGGTCCCCATGTTCTGTTGGGTCTGGGTCCCATTCTGATAACACTGTGAACAGGTCAATTTGTAATGAAAAATGTGCCGTCTTGTTACAGGTCAACTGACATTGAGTGTCGGTGTCAAACCATACAACAGACAAAAGCAACACCAAACATGAACAAAAGCCATGACACTGAGTCCCGTGTCCACATGCACAGCTGGAGAGAAGCATCACAGAGGTGAGGACGTCATTCTGCAGGAAAAACACCTGGAGATAGTGTTTTATTTCCTATTGTGACAGACAATCCACTCTGCAGGTCCAGAGAGGCCTTCTACCCCGAGCTGGAGAGAGGTCTCATTACTCATTAGATGGCAATTGTAAGCTTCTTAAAACGTCTTCATAAATGTTTTCATCAACTAAGAGAAAAGAAAGGTAATTCTTTCTGTTTTCTGTCCATCTCCTAAACTGTTAAGTTAACATTAACTCAAATGTGGAAGTTTTGCGACTAGTTCAGTCACATACCTTGTTTGTTGTTATTCGAGTGCTGTGTCATCCATGTTTTGTTCTGCTCTGGTTATCTTATCAGGTTCTGGTTTAGTGACTCACACGGAAGGATCACCATGTTTTAGTAGTGTTAAACAGTCTAATTGGACCATTTGGGGGTCAGTCCCCTGATGTTTGGAGGAGAAATAGTGTCCTGCTCTGAAGTTCTTGTTTTCTTCTGTTTTCAAGGATGGAGCCTTTTTCGCAGCTGTGATGGCAGTAAGAACAGAACCTTTGCCGGCTATGCAGCTGCTCACAAACACTCACCCAGATCTACTTAATTTCAGAAATCCTGGCTGAAAAGGTTCTGGTTCCTTAGGTATTCTGCGACTCAGGATTGTATGTGGTGTCACGTGTGCCGCCGCCACGCTAAATACCAGCAAACCTTCTTAATCAGAGGATCCAGGGCATTTCGTCTCTCAACCATTAAGAGACACAGTTTGACCAACTATCATATCACGAGTGTGGAGCCCCACATGTTGTTGGCGTCTGCCCCGATCCCAAAGACATGATGCCTCTTCCATCCTTTAAGAACGGAACAGTAAATGATTTAGTGCTTTATATGAAAAAGGGCTCCACCAGAACTGTGATTCAGCACTGAAGGTTTTGTTGGATCGCAATACCTCTCGTGTGTCACTGCCAATCCGCGTGTTCTCTGAATGAAGACTACAAGAAGAGAAATACCAATTTCAAAATGTATTTAGCAAATAGAACCAATTCAAGATACAAATATTACAGAGCTCCGGGCCAGTTCATAACCCTACAATAACAAAGTCAATTGCCAGGGCATGAAGTCTGACAACCTATCCCTTGACCCAGTCTTTTATAGAAACACATATGCAAATTATTGATGCTAATTTAGTCCAATCCAGTCCTTCTGCTTGGATGACCTCGTCGTCTTCTTCCCGTTCCATTGGTTGCTGACATAGTTCTTGTTCTCCATTGTTTCCCAAATGGCCAGGTCAAAGTTCACCGTCTTCTTGCAGAGGATCTTATCAACACCAGTAAACTATGCTGTCCTACGATGGGGGTTTAACACTTCCCGTCTGACTGTCTCCTGCTGATTACATCTAAACAACAATCATGTCAAGTGAGGGTCAACTGACTGTTTATCGTTTTTGCTCTTGCTAAAGATTATACTATCCCTAACTTCTAAACCAACTGTAACAGAAAACATAAACATATAGAAAAAAGCAAACACAATTCTCTTCAGTTGCTACAAAGTTCAGTTAATTAAGGTTAAACCTGAAAAAAACATTTTTTTACTTCTGGGTGGAAACAACTTTATATATGTATATTTTACAGGGCTTTTTGCTGTGTATTCCAGGAGTCACATGATGCCACAAAAGGCTTTTGTTGTTATTTATGTTCTTGTTTAAACAGTTGCTGATGGTAACCGTGGTGATAATTTGGACACTGATTCTTAATATGTATCCATAAATAGATTAAGTTTAGATTACTACTGGAAACAGGTTGACAATGTGCTACCTTCAGAATATGGGTCAATTTCTTGCCTTTTTGTATTTATTTCACTAACATTGAGACACACCTGCAAAGCTGCTGTTTTTGAGGTTTCTGAAGTTTAGTCAATCAGATTCTTAAATGCAATTCATGCTGTCACACTGTCAAAGGAAAGGATGTATGTCATTTTAGTTTCTCTGTCGTGTTTGCAGTAATATACAAATTATAATAAATATCCTCTGCGGTATAAAGGAAAGGAGGAGCAGAGGAATGGAGTAGAACAGGTCACCTATAAAATATAACAAGTTTGTCCTCAATAACTACCTGAAGACTATGTGAAAATGCTTATTTATTGTTTCTCAGTCAAAAATTGACTAAATTAAAGAAACTCTGATTTATTTAAGATGACCTTTTCCTCTAAAAGGGAAACTTTTCCATGATCTAACCCAGGTGGCTCAAAATTCTCTACTAATATAAAACTGACCTTCTAAAACATCACCTGCACCAGATATGCAGATGTTAATTAATATAATAATTACATTTTTAAAAATGTATTCTTCTATTAAACTAGAATGCTGGTTCTCTTATATTGCTCTCCTCTTTGTGATTTACTGAGTAGATTTCATTTCTGTGCAAATTGTATATTACTATTTTTGCCTACGGCCTCAAAATCCATCTGTTAACTTTAATTTTTGCGTAATTGTATTTCTTCCGCTTCTATGTCATTTCCTGTGATATAAAAATGGTGGTCAAAGCTCGAGAAGGCGACTGAGTCTCTCTAAATTAACTGGAACCTTATCGTCATCGGGCTGCTGGCGGGGGGTCGGTGTCGGGCCAGAGTCGGTCTTTCCCGGGGCAGGAACTCCGTGTCCCCGTAGCCTGCTGCACCAGGTGAGCCCGTCAGTCGCCTCCGGGGCCAGCGAACATGGCTCCCGAACACAGTAGGCAGATCGCCGGATGTCTGCAGAGACCGTGGCGCAGATCAACTCCTGCATGCCGCTTCGCCCAATCATACGCGAATTTTGCAGATTATTGAGCGTCGTGGACGTAAAAGTTGGGGGCAACTTTTGTTTTTCAGTGCTTGCAAAGTGTTGCGTTTTTGGCAGAGACTCCTGCAGAGCTACAGTGCAGCTGCGCGCACAGAAGACTGCCGCAGTCTGCAGAAAAACCCCTTTCACCGCTTTTCATCAGAATTTCTTATTTTAATCAGTCATCTGAGAGTGGAATTTATAATTATTGATTGGATCAAATTAATTCAGACTTGTTTTAGCTGTTAATGCTGTGATGGATCATTCTGACATTCCTAATTACCCACACTGGACTAATTTAAAGTAATTCGTGAGGCGACAAACAGTTATGACCTGAATTCAGGTTTGCTGTGATGGGATTTCAGATCAGTAGTGGCTGTTTTGAATATCTTGTTATTTCATTAATAAATATCAACAAACTTAAGTCTTTGTTTGATCAAGAGAACCATAAAATGTACCTTCGGGTATCTAAAGGTTCTTGTAGTGTTCTGCCGGATAAGAACACACTTTGGGTTGAAATTTAGGTTATTGGTACTGATATGATGACATCACCTGGATAACCAGTTTGTTATTGACCGGTTCTGTTTCTGCAGGTGCAGCAATGTGAAAGAAGCTGTGAATCTATCGACATGGTTCAAACATGAGCGAGCAGTCGTCGGACCTCTGGTGTGAGTATGAATCAGCTACATTATTGATTACTCCTCACTGTTATTGATCACCTATCAGACATTATAAAAGCATCAAATGTTTGTGCGTCAGTCTGTGAAGAGTGCCAGGATTATTTTCAGAAGGAGTGTCCGACCCACGGGCCCCCGCGGTTTGTCCCTGACACGTTTGCTGCCCTGGGGCTGAACAACAGGGCGGCGCTCACAATCCCCTCAGGACTGGAAGTCTTCAGTAACGGACAGGAAGTGGATGTACGCTGTCTGGACGCTAACATCCCCAAGGGGGCTGTATTCGGTCCATACGAAGGAGAGCTGGTCTCCAAAGACAAATCACCTGGCCTCTTTTCTTGGATAGTAAGTTTACTCAGTCAAAGGCCCGATAAGAACCAATATGGACAGAAAGTTCCAGTTCTTACTGTTTTGTTTGTTGCAGATTTTTGACTTTGACAACACTTATCGGTGCATCGATGGTGGCGATGAGACCAAAGCCAACTGGATGAGGTAGCGCTGCTGTTGTGCAGCAGAGATCTATTGTGAAGTTAGCGGTTGAGCTAACTTCAGTCTTTTCCTAATTCCATGTCACATCTCTGGAAACCTAACATTGGGGCTCGGCAGGTTTGTGCGGACCTCGGCGGAGGAGAGTGACAGGAACCTGACAGCGTTTCAGCACTGTAAAAACATCTACTTCAGGGTGTGTCGCACGCTGGTGGCCGGAGAGAAACTGAGGGTCTGGTACAGTGAAGACTACATCCACCGACTGCACGCCATCTCTCAGGAGAGCATTGACCAGAACCTGGAGGCAGGTGAGCTGTATATACCAGCTGAGTGGGTTTTACCAACCAGAAACCAATCTGGAAACGTGGCGGGAGGTCTCCTGTTGATGTTTGTGTATGTATGACTGCTGTGTTTAGAGGTCAGCGTTGTGATTTCTATAGTTTTGAAATCAGCTGCAGAAATTGTTTCCATGGAAACTATAAAAGTGATGAATTCAGCCAGAAGGTGAGCGTGCATCCACTGCAGTAGCAAGTTTTTAATCCCATTCAGTTGGTTTGACAGGAGATGCTTCCCTCTGCAGAATTCTTTTATTTGAGCCATTTCGGGGGTTTTATCCCATTTAGTTGTTGAAGTGGGGTCTCAAAGGTCTATCTTTTCTGTGGGTTCCTGCTACCTGACATAAGTAAATCAATGGTTTGATTCCAGATTTAAAGAAGTCAGAGTCACTGCCCAGTTTGCAGAGGGATTTTAAATCTTCGAGTCTACCTTCAACTGTGCGGGGAAAACACAGTCCCAGTAAACCCAGTGAAGAGCCAAATGGTCAGCCTCCTGCCAAGAAGAAGAAGATCGATTTGATCTTCAAGGATGTCCTGGAGGCCTCTCTAGAAGGCTCAGCTTGGGGTAAATCCCAGTCTTCCCTACCGAGTGAGTGTGAAACAGGAGCACACAGTTCATGGATCGACTCCTTAGAAGGTGGTTTTAGTGTTCCGTGTCTGAAAGTGGAGAAAGAAGAAGAGAACCAGAGAGGTGAAGAACCTTCCACATCTTTTTGCCACAACTGTGTTAAACTGAAGAGGAGGATCTTAGAGTTGGAGGAAGAGCTCTCCCGTCTCAAAGGAGACCAGAGGGATGGTCCATCCAGGTCTGAACGAGGTCCACCCAAAAACCAGCTGGTTGCTCCTCATCCCGAACAAGGCCCCGTTGAAGATGTTCAAGGTATGATCCTGGAAAAACCAGAGCTGTTTTTGAGTCAGGGGCAGAATATTTGAGGTGAAAGTACTCAGCACCTTTTGTAAATATTAATGTTTATACTTGAAGATTCCAATGTTCATTAAGTGTTAAGACTTTTGTTTATGGGCTTAAAGCATCTATGCCTAATGGTAGGCATAGATGCTACCATCATCACGAGTTCACATACTAAATTTTAGTGGATTTTATGTTTCTCTTTGCAGTGATGGAGCCTTTGACTCCTACTCAGGCAGTTCTAGATGAAGATGAGCAGGATGTGGACTCAGCAGATGAATCCATCTCTGCTGATCTAGTGATTTCTCCTGAAGATGTTTCCAAGGTTTCCTCTGGTGGTGGCAGGAGGATTCGACGTTTCAAACAAGAATGGCTGAAGAAGTTCTGGTTCCTTCGCTACTCACCGACCCTCAACGAGATGTGGTGCCACGTGTGTCGCCAGTACACTGTGCAGTCATCACGAACGTCTGCTTTCATTATCGGCTCCAAGCAGTTCAAGATCCACACCATCAAACTTCACAGTCAGAGCAACCTCCACAAGAAGTGTCTGCAGCTGTACAAGCTCCGCATGCATCCAGAGAAGACAGAGGAGATGTGCAAGAACATGATGATCCTGTTGAATGCAGCATACCACTTGGCCCTGGAGGGACGGCCCTACTCTGATCTCCGGCCGCTGGCAGAGCTTCTGAAGAAGTGTGACCTCAGAGTGGTGGACCAGTACATGAATGAAGGAGACTGCCAGATCCTCATTCACCACATTGCCCGGGCTTTGAGAGAAGATCTGGCTGAGAAGATGCGTCTGTCTCCCTTCCTCAGTGTCATCATGGACGCCCAAAGTAATGACATTTTCTCTAATGTGGTAGCGGTTTATATCCAGTTCCTGACCAATGAAGGCTCCCCAAGCACTGAGTTTTTGTCCCTGCAGAGGTTGAGTGTGACCAGTGTGGATGGCTATCTCCAGGCTGTGGATCGTGCCTTAAGTGTCCTCGGCCTCCGTTTTCAGGACTTGCTCGTGGTGGGCTTTGGGATAGATGGTACCAACATTTCCTCAGGAATGAGATCCAACCTATACTCCGCTGTACAAAAGACATTTCCTTGGATCCTCTGCTTTCCTGTCATGATCCATCGGCCCCATCTGGAGGTGCTAGATGCCATCAGTGGGAAGGATCTCTCATGCCTGGAGGACCTAGAGACCAATCTCAAGCAGCTCTTTAGTTTTTATCGTTATTTCCCTTGCATGATGGCCGATCTTCGTTCTACAGCCCCAACATTGTCAGAGGAGACAGAGTTCTTAGGTGACATTAGAGCCATTCGATGGATCATAGGAGAACCAAATGTCCTAAATGCGCTGATCAAAGACTACCTGGAGGTAGTTGCCCATTTGAAGGAGATCAGCAGCCACACTCAGAGGGCTGATGCTGCAGCCATTGCTCTCACTCTTCTTCAGTTCCTCATGGATTATCAGTCTGTAAAGCTCATCTACTTCCTCCTGGATATCATAGCTGTTCTTTCACGTCTCGCACTCACTTTCCAGCGAGACTACTTGCTGGTGTCACAAGTTCAAACCAAGATTGAGGAGGCCATTCTGGAGATCGGTCAGTTGGTGGACTGTCCTGGAGAGTACCTGCAGGAGTTTGAGGACAGTTTCAGAGAAAGTTTCAATGGAATTTCTCTGAAAAACTTGCGCGTCGCAGAGTCTAAGTTCCAGTCCATTCGTGAAAAGATCTGCACCAGGAGCCAGAGCATCCTGTCCCAAAGGCTGGACCAGCAGTCTCGTTCCTTCACACATGCCTGCAGGATCTTGGACTTGTCGTCCTGGCCCCACAACCCAGATGACTTAAAAGACTACGGAGAGGAAGAAATACAGATCATTTTTAACCACCTGGAGTCCATTCCCTTTGGAGGTCAGGAGGGCTCCCAGGCCAGGCCAGAGGCCCGAAGCAGCCTATTGGTGGAATGGAAAGATCTGAAATCCGACTACTTCACTATGAACGGTTTCAAAGAGATCGTTGGTCACATCTGCAGGTACCGGCAGCGTTTTCCTCTGTTAAACCAGATAATTCAGTTTGTCAGGGTCCAGCCTAGTTCTGCAGCCTGCTGCGATAAGGGGCGCGGTGCTCTACAGAAGGTGTGTCAGAACCACCGTTCCCGGCCAACGTTGGAGCACACCAATGATCAGCTGACCGTGGCGGTGAACGGACCTCCCATCGCCAACTTTGACGGGAAACGAGCGCTGGATAGCTGGTTTGAGGAGAAGTCAGGGAGTTTGTCTGTACAGGTGATGAACAGGACGTCCGCCACCGATCATTTCAACACAGAGGTGCATCCTGATATTTAGCTGGTCGACCAGGAAAATCGCTGTCAGCAAAAAACAAGGAGGCTGCACGCTACTCCCAACCAGGAGTTACAACCTTAAACACGGTCTCACGCATCAGGACATGAAGATCAGCTCATCACAAGATAAAAGTACGTCAGATGACTGACAGCAGAAGGTCTAAACATGTAAAAAAAAAAAAAAAAAACAGTCTCACAAATATGGAAACAGTGGTTCCATCTCCAGTTTCAGATGTTCTGCACATAACTCGACCAGAGCAGCTGGAAGAATTATTAGTTTGGAAACAACAAAACCATGAAATAAAAATACAGAAATGCATCAGTTTCTAAACCTGAGAGAAAAGAACACAACAAAGACCAAAACTGCACAGAAAAAAGGACAAAAAAACCCAACAGATATAACAAATACAAAAGCTAACAGCTACGAGGAGATACAAAAACTTGAGATGCAAAACAAAGTCGAATAGGCAGAAGGAGGGGACAGACAAGGAGAATCTAGCAGCTGCGCCTTCTGTCCGTCTGTCCTCTGCCTCACATATATGGAACTCTTTCTTTTCCAGGGCAGCTTTTCTAACGAGTCTCTCCAAAAAGAGGCTCCCGATTGGCTCTGCTCAGCGTAAATAGAATAATAAATCACTTGTTGCCAGAATAAAAGTCATTTATTTGTGGTGAACAATCAGTCAGTGTGAAAGTTGCCGCCTGCACTGTTGAGCTGCTTCTTGGCTGCTGTGGATGTTCAGCGTGGCGCCTGGCAGGAACACACACGATTCACAGAGGCTTTATATTTCTGTTGGAAACGCACACACGCCTCCTCCTGTTTATATTGTATAAAGTGTACATTAGCTCAGAGTATATTTTCTCTTGAAAGTTGTACCATAAAGATTTAAATGCTAAAGGTGAAGCTGTGCTGCTGTTTTTGATGCATTTGTTTAAATGTTTGCTGCTGTAAATATTTGGTCGGTACTAAAGAAACATCATGTTTTTTCTCCTCATGCTAACAAACTAATGCCACTGTTGCTAAAGCTCAGGCTGAAAATGTGTCAAAACCTCACGACAGCATTCATGCTGCAGCTATAAGCATCTCTCATCCATCCTAAGATGCTTGTATTTCATTTAAAGCTGAAGTCCAAAATGTTGAGGGCTAAACAACCTCATTTTTGCCTTTAAAGCTTTGCTTGTTTTGTACTCGTTGGTTCTGACAGAGAATGTATTTTATTGCTCTTATGCTTTATTGTTCAGTTAATTGAAACATGATGGTTGAAAACAAATTGGCAGGTGATTTCTGGAGTTGTTGGTGTAGCCGGGCTAGCTCCTACCTGCTGCCTCTAGCCTATATGCTAAGCTAGTTCTCACAGCTGAAGTTGTTTTTTCAACAACAATGTGATTAAACAGTCACAAATGTTCAGTTTTTTTAGTTGCTTTTGTCTGTATTTATACTCTGCATGTTAAATTAGTTAAGGAGGGATAAAGTCTATACATCGCAGGTACAGGAGGCGGAGGGTTTGATCTGCTTCACTTGGACTTCTCTAAACTGACTTTTTTTCCCCTGCTGGATTCAGAAATTAAGCCTGTTGAACCAAAACACCGATTGTGTGTCTGATTTCCCATGATTTAAAAATAACCCCAGAAACAATTTAGCCCTCAAGCAGGAGGTGAGGAAACCTGCTGGACAACATGTTTGGTTTCTAGGAAACTGCAAATTTTCCTCCCTGCTGAGATTTCCTGCAGCCATTTGGCCTCAAGACTAAAGAAAGAGGAAGTGGGTCCACCAGAAAAAACAAGGCCCAGGAAGGGCACAGACAACCCATAATAACGTGAATAATTGGAACAATATTGAATGTTTGTTCACTTATGACAGAAGCCGAATCTGACCTCTCTGTGATCCAAATGAATCTGCTCCTGTTGGAAGACATCTAGGCTGTTTGACTCTTCTACTAACTTTGACATGATTTGATTATGGGAGTCAGAGGTACAAAGAATATACAGCTAAACTGCTAACCGTTAATAAATGTGCAGTGGTACCACAGCAGATGTAACGATTCAGGTTGTGATGGGGGATTGGAGCCGCCGGTGCCATCGAGGCTTCTGCAGAAGACCCAAACACAAATGCCAAACCAACGCCAGGGTCTCCCACATCAGCGCCAAAGGTCAGTCTGGGCTCCTTTAACCAGACAACAATAATGTTTTTGTTTTTCTACACTACACTAAATATTTACATCATTCTAATACATTACTTGCACCATACAATATATGTCATTTTATCTTACAGTATACAATCTGTTTAAGTCATTTAATCTTACATAATACAATATTTAAGTCATTCTATCTTATATTCTACACGATTTACATAATTTTATCTTATCGCGCAGTTTGTTTACTAACCGTGGGTTGTCTGCGTCACATTTTTGGGTAAAAACTGAGTCAACTGTGAACATCGCCATCTACTGGCTCGGAGTCCTTGCTGTGGCGTTTTCAGTCCGCGAGAATGTGCGTCGGTATTTTGCACAAACATAGCACGTTCTTAAAACATAACAGCTTAGATGAGGTTTCTGGTGCCGACGTCGTCGTGCAAACGAGGCTTTTGCGTGGACAGGAACACGGTCGTGTTCGCATTATCTGTTTAGCGTTATATGCTAACGGTTCACCAGCAGGTAGCGGCGACCAAAGCAGCTCTGCCAACGTCGAGTTTGGAACAGACAATTTCTGACGTGTCGCTTCATTTTGTGTCACTTCAAGGTTGGAGGTAATCATCTTATTATTATCCAAAAATAAGATCCAACAAGTCTAAAGATCAATAGAATGAAAGTGGTTCAAGGACCAATGGTCAAAGTAGCTTTAATGCTGAGTAACAATAATAACTGTTAAGTGCTAATCTACATCATTAGAGCAGTCTAATCCCAATCTTCCCAATCTATTTTTATTTTATATTTAATAAACTTTACTTATCTGTTATCAAATATATTCTAATTTTAGGTATGCTTTAAATATGTTTTAATATGCCCAAAACTCTTAAAACAGGTATAAACTCTGGTTTAATCAAAGCAAATAAATAAAATTAATCAAAAAGAATTTCTGCAGAATTGGGTGAGTTTCAGGGTGAAAAATCTGGGATGTGGCTGCTATAAAATTCCCTGTGAGGCAGCAGCCTAGTGGTTGTTGGACAGGAAGAGGAGGAAGAGGGTGAAGAGAAAGGCTCTGTGAGTCAGGACACAAAGAGCTGCTATCACTCAGCTGCTGTCTCCCTCGCAGGGTGGCACAGATCGGACGCCACAGCCGCTCCAACTCCATTCTGTTTGTGACTGTTCAACGGGAGGCGATATGAAGAGCGGCCTCGGACTGTTCCTGCTCGTGTGTTTGGCCGTTTTCCGTGCAGGTGGGTGGACGGTTGACATTCTCTAAGATTTAGGTCTCGACACGCTAATCAGAAGACAATCTCCTGTATTTCCAGTTAATTTCTCTGGGAGAAGAAAAACAGTGTTTGTTTACAGAAGTGTGATCCTCCCAGTGTTGAAATGCTCCCTGAATTTGGCAGCTTTATTAAAAGGCTTTTTTACTTCCACATTTAACCTGGTGTTTGTTGTGTATAGTTTTACAAATGTTGCCTTATTTCTTTTTTTTAATATGTTTTATCCTCGTATTTACTCTTCTGCAGGTTTGGGACTTCGCTGTTACAAATGTTCGGATTACACCGGCCGCTGTGAGAACGTGCAGGAGTGCACATACGAGGACTCCTGCATCTCTCTGAGCGAAGGAGGTCAGTTGGTTTGAAACTTTTGTGGAACCGTTTCTGATAACAGATGTTTGATGAATGTTTTGCATTTAAAGCAGCCCTTCTCAAATAGTGGGGTGCGATGCCAGGGGGGGCGCGTGTGACCCCGGAGAACATGTTGGGTTTTTTTACGTACTAGAATAAAGTGTAATTGCACATCCCGCGCGCACACACCACAGAGCAATGGATAGGAAGTGCAGTGAACAAACCATCAAGAGATGGCATGAAAAAATACTTAACAGTGATGAAATGAAAGGCAGAGAGAGACGGAGATATTGAGACAAACGAAAGTCTCCCGAAAGCTAAGACGAGGAAATATGACGAAGCATATATAGCGCTTGGCTTCACTGTGACTACGGTGGGAGACGAGGAAAGACCGGTGTGTTTACTGTGTCTAAAAATGTTGGCAGCGGACAGCATGAAGCCAAATAAATGAAGGCGTCACTTAAAGACATTACACCCCAGTCACGCTGATCAGCCGCTTGAGTTTTTTCAGCAAAAACGTGCCGAATATTGGCAACAATCATCCCGCTTTGGTCTATATTTCTTTCTTTTTTTGTTTTCTTTAATGTTAATAAGGATACAATGTTATGCAGAGGTGTACTTATAACAATTTCATAGACAAATTCATACTAATTATAGTCACGGCGGGGGGGGGGGGCACAAAATGTTTTCTTCTTCCTAGGGGGGGCGTAACAGAAAATAATTGAGAAGCACTGATTTAAAGTAAATGAAGAGACTTTGCGGTGATATCATATTTTCATGTATGACGGTTAAACGGGGCAGCCCAACTTAAGATACTCATTCACACACTCACACACTCACTCACTCACTCACTTTCAGTTACTCATGTTGATGGGAATTTCATCCAGCAGGGGACACAAGAGCTCCTCTGTATTGCAGCTTTAAGCATATTTCATTATTTTTACAGACTGTATATAACAGTGTTTAACTTTAGTGTGTGTGTGTGTGTGTGTGTGTGTGTGTGCGTGTGTGTGTGTGTGTGTCTGTCTGTCTGTCTGTCTGTCTAGGGGGAAAGACCATCCGTCAGTGCATCAGGTACACGGATTGTGATAACTCTCGCCTGGCCCAGATGTTCCCGTCCATCTCCAAATTCAAGTACCGATGCTGCAGCAGCAACCTGTGCAACTCCGCCAGTGGCGTTACCATGGTGACGCCTGCCCTGGCTCTGGCCAGCTTGCTGCTGAGCATTTGGTGGTGCTGGAGCTAAACGGCACCGAAGCATTGGCGTTGAGTCAACTGTTCTGTTTTCAGACTCACAGCTTCTGTCAACAAACTTGACTTTTTCTCTTTGTGTTTATCATTTGAAACTAACTTGTGCTTTAAACAATAAACAGTAGAAAAAAGGTGTTTTGCTTGTCACTGAACATTAAATTCTCCCTTTGTTTTATTTCCAGTTTAGATTTTATAGAACCCCTCAAGTCATTCAGCCATAATTTCACTAGTTCTTCTTAGAACAGAAATGGTTTTATTTCAATATTTACAGATGGTTTTTAGATAGTTCTTTGATGTTCAAATATACTCAGGACTCTGAAACTGCATCAAGCCTTGTAAGAACAGAATTTAACAAGCAAATTAGGTTATATTTGAAAATGACAAATATTGTCATTTAATTATAGAAAATTCTTTAGCTTCAGAGTGAAAATACAAAATATTTTATTGGATACAAATGTCAAAAATGACACATTACCAGATCTAAAACCAAGAAAGAAAATCTAATGTTACAAATACACAAACTTTATGAAAAAATATAACAACACCACAAAAACAACACATGTGAGTCACTTTTGTGAGTCACAAAAACCTCCAACTGTTGTTTCCAGTTAACTGCTCATGGCATCACTAGCATAGCAACATATGAACAAATGTTACTCAGATGCAAAGACCTGATAAAAATGCCCATTTTATGTGAACTTTCACTGTTTCTCTGCGGCTCCCTGTGAGACCTGTTCACCATCTTTGGCTCCTGTGTTCCATCAAACTGAGTAAAATACAAACTTTTTTTATCAACTGTAGATTTTGAGGGTCACAGTGCTGCAAAGACAATCAAATACTGTGATATTTCGGCCTTTTCGGACCTTCAGTCAAACTTTGTGGGGGGGGAAATCTGTTTCCTGGTTTGTCATTCACTCATCTCTCCCATGCCTCCTCTTCGGAAAGTCCGCGAGAATGTGCGTCGGTATTTTGCCCAAACATAGCACGTTCTTATAACATAACAGGTTAGATGAGGTTTCTGGTGCCGACGTCGTCGTGCAAACGAGGCTTTTGCGTGGACAGGAACACGGTCGTGTTCGCATTATCTGTTTAGCGTTATATGCTAACGGTTCACCAGCAGGTAGCGGCGACCAAAGCAGCTCTGCCAACGTCGAGTTTGGAACAGACAACTTCTGACGTGTCGCTTCATTTTGTGTCACTTCAAGGTTGGAGGTAATCATCTTTATTATCCAAAAATAAGATCCAACAAGTCTAAAGATCAATAGAATGAAAGTGGTTCAAGGACCAATGGTCAAAGTAGCTTTAATGTTGCGTAACAATTATACGCTCCTGTTACTGGCGTTAATTTCGCCACAGTCAGCAGCTACAGAAAGAAATACGACGATCGTCAAATCTACCATCTTAAAGACAATTAAAATAACTGTTAAATGCTAATCTACATCATTAGAGCAGTCTAATCCCAGTCTCAGCATAAACATGTGTTGTAACTTTTCTGTTTATTGAGGGAAATAAATGTAATATTTTTATTTTATATTTAATAAACTTTACTTATCTGTTATCAAATATGTTCTAATTTTAGGTATGCTTTAAATATGTTTTAATATGCCCAAAACTCTTAAAACAGGTATAAACTCTGGTTTAATCAAAGCAAATAAATAGAATTAATCAAAAAGAATTTCTGCAGAATTGGGTGAGTTTCAGGGTGAAAAATCTGGGATGCAGCTGCTATAAAATTCCCTGTGAGGAAGCAGCCTAGTGGTTGTTGGACAGGAAGAGGAGGAAGAGGGTGGAGAGAAAGGCTCTGTGAGTCAGGACACAAAGAGCTGCTATCACTCAGCTGCTGTCTCCCTCGCAGGGTGGCACAGATCGGACGCCACAGCCGCTCCAACTCCATTCTGTTTGTGACTGTTCAACGGGAGGCGATATGAAGAGCGGCCTCGGACTGTTCCTGCTCGTGTGTTTGGCCGTTTTCCATGCAGGTGGGTGGACGGTTGATATTCTCTAAGATTCAGGTCTCGACACGCTAATCAGAAGACAATCTCCTGTATTTCCAGTTAATTTCTCTGGGAGAAGAAAAACAGTGTTTGTTTACAGAAGTGTGATCCTCCCAGTGTTGAAATGCTCCCTGAATTTGGCAGCTTTATTAAAAGGCTTTTTTACTTCCACATTTAACCTGGTGTTTGTTGTGTATAGTTTTACAAATGTTGCCTTATTTCTTTTTTTTAATATGTTTTATCCTCGTATTTACTCTTCTGCAGGTTTGGGACTTCGCTGTTACAACTGTTCGGATAACACCGGCCGCTGTGAGAACGTGCAGGAGTGCACATACGAGGACTCCTGCATCTCTCTGAGCGAAGGAGGTCAGTTGGTTTGAAACTTTTGTGGAACCGTTTCTGATAACAGATGTTTGATGAATGTTTTGCATTTAAAGCAGCCCTTCTCAAATAGTGGGGTGCGATGCCAGGGGGGCGCGTGTGACCCCGGAGAAGATGTTGTTTTTTTTTCCGTACTAGAATAAAGTGTAATTGCACATCCTGCGCGCACACACCACAGAGCAAGGGATAGGAAGTGCAGTGAACAAACCACCAAGAGACGGCATGAAAAAATACTTAAGTGATGAAATGAAAGGCGGAGAGAGACGGAGATAATGAGACAAACGAAAGTCTCCCGAAAGCTAAGACGAGGAAATATGACGAAGCATATATAGCGCTTGGCTTCACTGTGACTACGGTGGGAGACGAGGAAAGACCGGTGTGTTTACTGTGTCTAAAAATGTTGGCAGCGGACAGCATGAAGCCAAATAAATGAAGGCGTCACTTAAAGACATTACACCCCAGTCACGCTGATCAGCCGCTTGAGTTTTTTCAGCAAAAACGGGCCGAATATTGGCAACAATCATCCCGCTTTGGTCTATATTTCTTTCTTTTTTTGTTTTCTTTAATGTTAATAAGGATACAGTGTTATGCAGAGGTGTACTTATAACAATTTCATAGACAAATTCATACTAATTATAGTCACGGCGGGGGGGGGCGCAAAATGTTTTCTTCTTCCTAGGGGGGGCGTAACAGAAAATAATTGAGAAGCACTGATTTAAAGTAAATGAAGAGACTTTGCGGTGATATCATATTTTCATGTATGACGGTTAAACGGGGCAGCCCAACTTAAGATACTCATTCACACACTCACACACTCACTCACTCACTCACTTTCAGTTACTCATGTTGATGGGAATTTCATCCAGCAGGGGACACAAGAGCTACTCTGTATTGCAGCTTTAAGCATATTTCATTATTTTTACAGACTGTATATAACAGTGTTTAACTTTAGTGTGTGTGTGTGTATGTGTGCGTGCGTGCGTGTGTGTGTCTAGGGGGAAAGACCATCCGTCAGTGCATCAGGTACACGGATTGTGATAACTCTCGCCTGGCCCAGATGTTCCCGTCCATCTCCAAATTCAAGTTCCAATGCTGCAACAGCAACCTGTGCAACTCCGCCAGTGGCGTTACCATGGTGACGCCTGCCCTGGCTCTGGCCAGCTTGCTGCTGAGCATTTGGTGGTGTTGGAGCTAAACGGCGCCGAAGCATTGGCGTTGAGTCAACTGTTCTGTTTTCAGACTCACAGCTTCTGTCAACAAACTTGACTTTTTCTCTTTGTGTTTATCATTTGAAACTAACTTGTGCTTTAAACAATGAACAGTAGAAAAAAGGTGTTTTGCTTGTCACTGAACATTAAATTCTCCCTTTGTTTTATTTCCAGTTTAGATTTTATAGAACCCCTCAAGTCATTCAGCCATAATTTCACTAGTTCTTCTTAGAACAGAAATGGTTTTATTTCAATATTTACAGATGGTTTTTAGATAGTTCTTTGATGTTCAAATATACTAAGGACTCTGAAACTGCATCAAGCCTTGTAAGAACAGAATTTAACATAAGCAAATTAGGTTATATTCGAAAATGACATTTAATTATTGTTGTGAATCTTCTCCTGGTGGTTGCCGAGATGTGTTGATGATGAAGGAAACTTCGCAGACACCGACTTGGTTATCAAAGATGTTTATTGGAGAGAACAGTCAGGCATCAATCGAACACTGCAGTTTGTCCGAGGGAGGTCTCGAGGTCCCGATGGTGAAGAACTCCGGGGAGTCTACCTCGATACCTCCTTCTTATAGAGGCCAGTAAACACATTCTTTTCTGATGACCTCACGCTATACCGTATGGTCAACTCAATGGTGTATTGTTCAGTTATGACTAAAAAAAGGGAATAGTGGAGATGCTTCATGCTATACATCCTCCTAGTGAGAGGTACCAGGGGCCCACAGGTTCCTGTAGAAGGAAGGACACCGGACACACATGTGGAGGATGTCCTGATATTGTGCTTAGGTTGGCAGTTAAACACATTACGGCCTTACAAACGTAAAGCCTGCATAGAACGGGTCAGATACTACATTATAGAAAATTCTTTAGCTTCAGAGTGAAAATACAAAATATTTTATTGGATACAAATGTCAAAAATGACACATTACCAGATCTAAAACCAAGAAAGAAAATCTAATGTTACAAATACACAAACTTTATGAAAAAATATAACTTAACACCACAAAAACAACACATGTGAGTCACTTTTGTGAGTCACAAAAACCTCCAACTGTTGTTTCCAGTTAACTGCTCATGGCATCACTAGCATAGCAACATATGAACAAATGTTACTCAGATGCAAAGACCTGATAAAAATGCCCATTTTATGTGAACTTTCACTGTTTCTCTGCGGCTCCCTGTGAGACCTGTTCACCATCTTTGGCTCCTGTGTTCCATCAAACTGAGTAAAATACAAACTTTTTTTATCAACTGTAGATTTTGAGGGTCACAGTGCTGCAAAGACAATCAAATACTGTGATATTTCGGCCTTTTCGGACCTTCAGTCAAACTTTGTGGGGGGGGATCTGTTTCCTGGTTTGTCATTCACTCATCTCTCCCAGACCATCTTCATCAGTCTGCCGTCCAATCACCTCCAGCTGTACTGTCTTCTTCTGTCCTTTTCCCTCTACCTCTCTCTCTGTTTGGGCGTACCAGGGCTGGGTGGCAGCGCTATCGCAGGTCCTGCCTCCTCTTCGGAAACCCCCCCTCCCAGCTCGGACCAACCCCCAACCCTGCAGCTGGGTGGAAGGGCTGTCCTCCTGAATGCCCCTGGTCTGGTCCTGCTCCTTGGCACTCAGGAATGGCATCCTGACGGGAACGGTGTTGCCGAACTTGGAGTAGTCCACACAGTAGCGTCCGTCCTCCTCAGTGATGATGGAGACAAAACGACGCCCCCACAGGATCTCCTCAGGAGTGTAGGAGGTCCGAGCTTGCATGGTGATCCCCGTTGTCTCCACCACACCTAAAAAAAAGGGAGACAACGACACCAAGAACCAGTAAAGTTTTGGGTCATGTGACTTCTGAATCAGGATCTGAGCATTCTCACCCTCCAGGATGACGATGACCTCCAGGTCTTCGGCACTAAGAGACTGGGCAGAGAGCTCATAGAGGGGGCTCCCTCTCTCGATGGTGTGGCTGACGATGAGTGGAGAAACCAGAAAGATGCCGTTGCTCCTTAGAGGGTTTTCCACTTGAATGTCCAGCTGGGCCACAGGGATCACCTCACCCTCCGCCGTCACCGTCCGTCGGATCACCTGGAACGGAAACATCAGCCATGCAACATCAAAATTGTCTTTTATTTCCTCTGGAAGCCCTCTCACACCTGAGAATGCAGCTCTGTCAGACCTTTGGTTGCCTCACCTGTAACTGAATTGTAGCAGAGATGATCATGCTTTTCCTCAGGTCTCCAACTCTGAACATGAAGGTTGGACGGCCATTTCGTGGAGCAATGACGGCATTCCTGGAGAAGATCAGCGTCTCTGCTCGGCGGTTGGCCTGTGCCGTCTTCATGAATACACAGCCCAGCATCACGGCATTGATGATCAGCCCCACAATATTCTGGATGATCAGCACAGTGATTGCCAAAGGACACTCCTCCGTCACCATCCTGCCGCCAAAGCCAATGGTCACCTGAAGCAGGTGGCCATTTTTAAAGACGCAAAACCGGAAACAACCACCTCGATCAATGGGTGCAAGCAGTAAGCACTCATACCTGGACTTCGATAGAGAAAAGGAAAGCAGAGGTAAAGGAATGGATCGCAGTAACGCATGGAACAGGGCCTGGATCGCCATTGGGGTCACGGGGTTCCAGGTCCCCATGAGCGAAGGCCAGCAACCACCAGATCATCGCGAAGAGCATCCAAGAGCAAAGGAAGGCTGAAGTGAAGATGAGGAAGGAGTGCTGCCACTTCAGGTCCACCATGGTGGTAAAAACGTCCTGCAGGAAACGACCCTGAAACGCACAAATAAGACAAGAATATGAAATGGAAGTTTGCTCTAATGAGGTAGGAAACAGAGAGGAAAGATAGTTGTTAGCATGATAACACTGTGACTACCTGACATGAAGTCAACTCTGCTTTCTCTTTATACTGTACAAATTCATCACTGACAGCAATCATATCAGAAACAGATGCCCTGGAAACGTACCTGCTCCCTGATATTCTTGTGGGCCACATTGCAAGACCCAGTCTTAGTGATGAACCGGGCCCTCTGGGACTTAAAGCGGCCGCGGTTTGGCTGGTTCTGGTTCTCGGCCAGACGGGTCAGGAGGAACCCATCAGGCAGGAGACCCTTCCTTGCCAACATGATGCTACAGTGACAGACACAATTCATTTTAACCTACAGGTAACAATATGTCTTTATTTAAGGTTATTTGACATGCAAATATATATTCTATGTACGGTTCATAGTCTACAACTTCTAATCACAATACATTTGTACTTTGAATACATGACTTCAAAGAATACGACTCCAAGTATCTAATGCAAAATGTGTATTATATTTAAAACACTGGCTACATATTAATAAAGACAAACTGATGATGATCACTGAAGAAATCAGATTGCATTTAATTATTAACCTTAAGTAACGTCTAAAAAAGGCAGCAAAAGCACGTCTTGCCTGCAGGAAACTGAGTATCAGCGTGAACAAAACACCATCAGCTGTTTTGACTGTAAATGTCCACGTAAACGCAGGTATTAATGAGGTAATAAAGGATGTAATACCTATTCAGAAAATCACAGCCTAGTCTGGACGCAGGTATTTACTTCCTCTATCAAAACGGTAGTTTTGTGTCTCTAAAAGGACGCGGCCTCCATCGTTTATTCATCACATCCTTTAGATAACCTCTAAACCACTAACAGAAAAGCGGTCAAGTCGATGTTGGTTAATGCGCCTTGCTTCCGGTTACTACCTTCAAAATAAAATATTGTGGTGAAGCACATCGAACAAGGTTTTTATCCCCTGTTTTACTACCAAGTTACGCCCTTACATGTTGAATAACCTAGACCACACGTTGCCTACCTATAGTTAATGCATTGTAATTGTAACAATTTCCGGTGTTATATCGTCCAGATTTTACGAACTTTACGCTGGTGCTGTGGGACACCCAACAGGTGCACGCTGCGGAAGCTTCCCGTGGCCAACAGATGGCGTTTATACTGTATATGTACATATGATAAACACGCATACGCACAGTTTGCTCCTGGCTCTACATTAAATGTCAAGAGTCAATTTTTAGTGAGCTATCAATAAAAGTAAGACAGAACTGGAAAATTATGGAAAAATAAAATGACTATCATATTAGGAAATCTTGATATAACGTCTGACTCCGCTCCTTCGTGTTGCTTGTCACGTGACGGACGGCAGGCCTTGGAGTTGTTATCAAACGCATTCTCCTCTGCAGTGAAGACGGGGAACGGTTTCTATCTATTTAACCCTTTTATTCACCTTTTTTATTCCACAGAGGATGACGCGAGATAAATCCAGAAAGGATATTGTATAAATAATTTTATCTTAAGGAAACAGATGCCATTATGTGACTGGAAACCATGGTGCGTGTTGTAGATTTGTCTGAGTTAGCTAGCCGAGCTAGCTAGCAGTGAGCTTCTGAAGTGCTGTCTGGGAGCGTCGTAGGAGATCGTAACAGCAGTCTTCCTAAGTCTTCCTCCCTTGCCTAAAATCCTCGCCAGAACTGCCATCCGCGATGGCTGGAGGAGGATTGATTCGGGCCAAACATGGCTGGTGAACCCATAGGATGGTCAAACAGCTGTAGCATCAGGCCCGAACCCCAGTGCACTTAAACCCCTTCTTTCCTTCCTCCCCACCATCATCTTTCCCTGGAAATCAGAGCTCATCCCCAATGATGGAATCGATGGAGTCCGACCTTAATCCACTGCCACAGTTCCCAGAACACAACTATAAAAGTAAGAAATTAATATCGGTAAGGTTTTAAGCGCAAGTGTTTTGTGACCTTTGACCCCTCAATTGCCAGTGACTGAAGAGGATGTGAAAAGATTGATTGAGTTCAGGGCATCCAATGAGGCGCTCTTCACCGGGAAAAGAAATTCTGCTAAGATAGCCTGGAGGTATGTAAACCATCTTCACATTTCGAACAACTGTGGGCAAGTGACCCTCTCACTGACCCCTTTGTGTTTATTACCCAGTACCATCCTAAAAGGCCTGGGCCTGGAAGGCAAGCTAACATCAGAACAGATTGCCAAGAAATGGGACAACCTGCGGACTAAATACAAGGTAGGTGTGATTCAGCACTTAGATGAGCATGACCCCACTTTTGGCAAGTCCCCACTTATGAAAATGTTTGTTTTCAATTCAAATCTAGGATCTGAAGCAGCAATATCAGGGCCAGGATAACGTAGGTGGTGTGGTGGAGTCTTGGCCCTGGTTCCATATCATGGATGAGGCCACGCAAGGGCGTCTGTACAACAGTAACCTAATACTGAGTCCTGAGACTGTGTGTGGTAATGCTGCTCACCGTGGCAACATCGACCAGAGCCAGGAAAACAACGACATTTTGGAATTCCTCATCAAGACAGAGATGGAGGATGCAGTGTCTGCAGAAACTGCAGAGGATGATGGCGTGGTTCATTCGGCGGTTGCTCCCACTGAGGGAGTCCCCATGGGCTGGAGGAGGATGTCTGAGTGTTCCTATAAGAGTAAGCAGACCTCTCTGAGTGTTTCAGTCTCTTCTTCTTAACAATTCATCTCTTAAATGGCAGAGTTGGTTATAATTGCAGTAATTCTTAGACATTTTTTCATGCCACTTATCAAACAATGTAGAAAACTTAGAGGTTTTGTGTCAGCATTGTTTGTGTAATGACTCTTCTCACCAGTAGAGGGAGACACATATCTAAAGCTGCCTAAAATCCGTTGCTCTTGTTCTCAGTGACAGAGGCAGAAACAGAGAGGATGATCAAACTCCGAGCTGCAAATGAGGCCCTCTTCACTGGCAGGAAACATTCAGCCAGATCAGCCTGGAGGTAAGTCACGCTTCAGGTTCTGTTTTACAGAAGAAGCTCTGTGATCCGGGCAACAGGACTGGTGTTGTAGGTCAGATTACATGATGTCCCTGTTGTGGATGTGTTACAGTAGCTCATGACCGTGTATGTGTGTGAGGACTGGCCAGATGGTGATCTTCACATTCTGCTGCTCCTGTGCAAACCAAACATTTTTCCACTTGCAGTGTCCAGGAGATGTCATTTTTATCATTCACAGTCTTCAGGCAGAGATTCATCATAAGTGTTGTTCCCTTCAGAGCCATTTTGTACGAGCTGGGCCTTCAAGGGAAGCTGACCACAGATCAGTTGGCAAAGAAGTGGGATAACCTGAAAAGGAGGTACAAGGTAGTACCAGCCGCTTAAACTCCTGGCATTATAGTAAATGAGATTTTAATATGAGAAGTTAAATGTGTTGCTGTTTGTCAGGGCACTGAAATCATTAACAAATTTAATAATTTTAGCCATTCTGTTACAAAAGTCTTAAATGCTGATCACAGTCTGAAGGAATGGATCAGTAGTGTTTCTGTCAGTAGATCATTCTGGGAGTCTGGAGAATAAAAAAAGCCTCCTGCTCTTAACAGGAGCTGAAGTTTCCTGCCCGCGGGGTGGAGACCAACCCGAGTTCCTGGCCTTGGTTTTACCGAATGAATGAAGCCATGGAAGGCCGCTTTGCAGGGGCGGCACCCCTCCTCACCCCCATCGTGGAGGACGAAGATGAAGACTGTGAGGCACTGTCACCGGCACCGAGGAAACGAGCCCGGCGCAGTCGGGGGGGAATGGCCGAGTTTCTGACAGAGTCTGAGATGGACCTGCTGGTAGATAATGAAGACAAAAACAGATCTGCCTCTCTAGGAGACATCCAGCGCATCTCTGAGTACTCCTACAAATGTAAAACTTTGTTAGCTTCATCCTCAAACAGTTCCTGCCTGTCTGGTGACCTTTTGACCTTGTTGCAGTGACAGAAGAGAACACCAGACGTCTGATAGAGCTACGAGCTGCTAACGAGTCTCTCTTCACTGGGAGGAGGAACACAGCCAAGCCTGCCTGGAGGTAAAGAACAACAAGGCTTGAACCACCTGGAGCTGATGTTATGGTGGTTCTCTCTTCTTCACAGGGGAATCGTGAAGGCGATGGGTCTGACAGGGAAGATCACACCTGATCAGGTGGCCAAGAAGTGGGACAACCTGAAGTCCAAGTTCAAGGTGACACTTTCACACAGAATTGTACCACTCCAGTAGTTCTAAAAACATGATTCTAATCGGTGTCATTGTGCAGGACCTGAAGTTCCCCCCTCGAGGGATGGAGGGCCAAACCAACCCGGCGTCCTGGCCCTGGTTCCAGCTGATGAATGACGCCCTGGAAGGACGTCTGGCAGGGAAGGCTCCCAGAGTGGCACCGGTGTGGAACAATGAGGAGGACAGCATATTTGTCTCATCTCCACCTGCTGACAGAGACTGTTTGATGGGGGAGAGAAGCAGCCTGTCGGAGCTGGACAGCATGGTGGAAGCAGACGGGGACGGGGCAGATGGGAATATCACTTACATTGATGCTAGTGGGGAGGAGTGCTCAATGCCTTCAGACCCTGCCTATAAAAGTAAGCGTTGCACCTGTGGATTTAACTCTCCATGTTGCCAATGTGCACAATTGTATGGTGATCTGAATATTTTTGTTGCGACACGTCTTCAGTGTTTTGCAGGTTTCTGTCTGAGACAGTCGCATTAACATTTAATGCACTATTACAGTGAAATCTTATCTCCAGTTTCTGCTAATTTCACATGGTTTCAAATAATTTCCAAACTGAACCCAAGTTTTATAGAATGAGTCAATTCTTTCCCTTGTTTCTGTCCCAGTGTCGGATCAGGACACCCGCAGGATGATTAAACTTCGAGCAGCTAACGAGTCGTTGTTCACTGGCAGGAGGAATGCCGCTAAAGCTGCCTGGAAGTAAGACTGGTTGCCTGTGGCACCTCAGCTGCTTTGCCTGTCAGAGTCGATGGTTTCCTGACACTGTCTGTCTGCCTGCCTGCCTGTCTGTCTGAAGGGCCATCCTGAAAGAGCTCGGTCTGCAGGGAAAAATCTCCACCTACCAGATGTCAAAGAAATGGGATAATCTGAAGAGACGATACAAGGTGATCTGTTGTGTGGGGAGAGTCTGGACTGGCAGGAAAAAGGTTTTCGATCATAAATTCCTGTTTTAATATTTCATCACCTGCTCGTCAGGACCTGAAGTATCCTCCTGTTGGGATGGAGAGTAACGGAGACAGCGCCTCCTCCTGGCCCTGGTTTCACCTGATGAATGAAGCCATGGAAGGTCGTCTGGGGAACAGCGCCCCCCTTCTGACCCCCATTACTCAAGATGACGAGCAACAGCCGGACGCAGCCCCCAGACACCGGCCCTGCCCGGCTCCACCACCTCTGCTCCCCTTGTCTTCCACAAACTACAGTCAGGATGTGTTCAATGACACTCCTGACCAAAACCAGCAGAGCTCAGAGGTGTGTGAGCGGTCGCTGGAAGAGCTGGAGAGAGAGTGGGAGATGGTGGAGCGAGAGAGGGCAGCAGTGGCGCGAGAGAGGGCATCTGTGGAGAGGGAGAAGGCGGCAGTGCAGGCAGACAGACTGTGGTTGGAGCGAGAGAGGGCGGCAGTGGAACGGGACAGAGCTTTGGTTGACCAGGAGAGAGCGGCGCTGGAGCGGGAGAGGGAGGTGCTGGACCAGAGAGCGTTGATGCTAAACTCTGTAGGACACACTGGACATCTCAATGCCCTGATGTAGGAAAGCTGCTCTGGGCTTAGAGACACCCTCTGATTAGCTTTTGAACCCACAGCCTAACTGACAGACCACAGAACTACAGCAAGGCGGCTGTCGTGTGGTGACTGGAACACCTCCCAGTGGAGGGAGGAAGTGGACTGTAGTAAAATAATGTGACTCTTCCTGCTGCAGTTATCAACAGTACGGTTTGGAGTTTTCAAGATATGGTTGGTTTTTCAGGTGTGCTAGTCCAGTATAAACTGGTTTGAGGCCCTGCATTCCATTGGTGTGCAGATAGACATTTCCTGGGGGTCATTGATTTCAGCCCACCCTTTAATATTGGGTCAGCTGATGAATGTGGTGTAATTCACTGCAAACTACTGAGCCAGAGTTGTCAGCAACTGTGACCTTTATCTGAGATACACACTTACCTGTTTCTTACAGAATGTCAGCGAAAGTTAATTTATTGGCTCATAATGTTGGATTATATGCTAAGATGACATATTCATGGCCTTTGCTCAGATGTGTAAACGTTAGTGAAGGTTTGCCACAATCTCCTGTTGAGCTGGACCCCCATGGTAATGGAGCTCTCATCTAGAAATACTTATAGAGCGTGGCACCATTTTCAGCTTCATCTGTTCACTAACCTTTAAGACCCAACAAAGGAGACAAAGTTTCCCAAGTGATTCTCTGATTTTGTGCCTTAAATAGGGAACGTTGAGAAGAAGAAAACCATTTTATTTTAGACACGGGTAAATTATTATTTCATGCCAAGACTTGTTTTGTTTTATATATTGTCATTGTTAAATAAAACTTTGTTATCTGATGATAAAGCAGGAATGAGGTGATGAGACGATGGCATTAAAAAGGTTTTCATATGTGTTTGGATGTGATATTTGTCTTCTGAAATTCTGATTAATGAAAGAATGTCTTTTATGAGCATCAGACCTGATGACAGCCACTATAAATGACTATTAACAAATCATTTCAGACATTATTGGTCCCTCACCGGGGCCCCAGGGCCAGGATGTTCCCAGACAATAATATGACATAGTTTGACCTGTAAATACACCATATCAGCACTCACTATGGCAACAAGGACACATAAAGTGGCTCCAACAATAAAGGTGTATAAATAATCATTTTGACCCTGTAAAACTTGTGCTTGTGCTTATCAGGCTTGTTTGATAAATGTTGGGAGCGGTCACATCTCTGAACACCTCAGAACATTCAGGACCGACACAGGTTGATATTGTTTTTAGCGCCATCTGTATTATTTCCTTAAGTTGATTAAATCCTGTTTAGATTGGTAGATTACATTACTAAAATGTGACATGAAAGTCACAGTGGCCACGGCGCTATTTGTCGTCCTGGTGGAAGGAATTCACACTGCAGCCAAACCAGGTGAGCCGGCAGGTGAGTTTTTCTGTTCTCCATCCAAGAGTTCTGACAATCTAAGACTGCTTTTCTGCTGTGACTTCTCTCATCTAGATTCTTTTTTTATTCTCTTTATTCTTTTTGCCTGTTTTTTTACGTGTGTTTGCGGATACATGCCTCTTGACTAGGAATTGATGTTTTCATATTTTGGTACCGTTTTCATTGGGATCGCCTCAGAAATTTAAATTGATTGAAATTGGGACAGGGAAAGCATCAGTAGAAATCGTTTAAACAATTAGACGTTTGTTCAGCTATGAACACAGAATGCGCTCATGTACAAACCTTTAACAAATATTTAACAGGATGTGGAGACACTAAAAGTAATTCACATCAGAATGGCCTGTGTTTTGTTTAGGGTGCAGATTTCAGAATCCTGGAGGTTAATTTATTTCCCACAAATAAATATATAATATAGATAATGAAGTGTGCAAAAAAAGGATGAAAACAAACTAGTTTGAAACCAAACTTTTCATAATTTGCTACTGAAAATGTTAGAAAGTGGGTAAAGCAGAATCAGCATTTCATTTATCTATCCTCTGGTGCAAAGGCATTCAAAGAATATCAATGAAATCCCTATAAAGAATACAGAATTACTGCATTTCCCTTTGCTTTCAGAATGGCAGGTCCTTTATGTGACTGGTTGTAATCAGTGACTCAAACAGGATCGACCTGTCTGTGCTGACACGCCTCATAGCTGAAGAAGCTTCTGGGAATCAGAGCGAGCGGCTGGTGTGGACGTCGTGGACATGCTGACAGTCAGAGTGGGTCAGTTTGACTTTGATTATCTGTATAATTCCTCAGCTCTGCCTTCCATCACTGATTATATAAGCATTCTGTACAGTCAACTCTCTTCTGAAAGAATTAATCAATTTAAGTCTCATATTTGACATTGTTTATTTACCTTTGTTGGCTTGTCTTTAACAGGGAGAGTAACGATGCCCAGACGACATATCTACACAAGATGTAAGATTTAACAAACTCATTAGTGAAGAATTGTCAGTAATCCTTCTGTGACTGAGTGTCCGTCACACTTGACCTGGCGGTGTGTTTTCTGTGGGGATGAGAATTGGCCATATTTACCTGTTTTGACAGGAGCCAGTTCCCAACACTCCATTTGAACTGAGCTGCAGATTTGTTGATGGTGCGCACAAGTGCATTTATAAGAAGCGCCAAAGTAATGGCCTTGGTTGGAAGCAGTCAAAGCAGATTTGCTTTCACTTTATTTGACCGTTATTATATTTTGAGTCTTGCTTCTGTCACTTGATGCTGGTGAAGACAAACATTGATGTGTTCAACACAGATCTGAGTGTGAGAGCGTTTAAGTGGCTATCAGCAGATGGAGTTTATGGAGAAGTAAAATGCTAAGGCTATAAATGCTTTAGTATTAGCAAAATAAAAGCATGGATGAGATCACAGGAGAACTAGTCTGTGACTAACACTAGTGGACAATAATGTGGAGCATTTTTAGTGGATGGGTTTGACTGGTTAAATACAGCTGCTCAGCAGTCATCACCGTGGTGACTGCTGCAATGCCAGTATAACAAATAACAGCTTGTCATCATTGTTGGAATGTTAATGCAGAGCCACAGCACATTTTATGCATCTGAAGGTGAATTCCCTCTCAGCTGTCAAATGTTTTTTCAATCAAGTTAGATAGTTAAAATATAGGAATACTGGAAATGTGTGTACACATAATATTTGTAATATACTGTATGTAATTCATGTAACTAAAGTATGTTATGGTTGTTGCACATAGAACGCAAGATGTTGAAGATCGTAGCCTCTTCAGGCAGCTCCTCCTGCTCTGAGCCTTCATGTTGCTCGTCCAATCCAGCTCCAAGTTCTAGCTTTTTTAAATCCCTCATCTGATCCAGACTTGAGTCTTGTATAAATCTGCTCTGAAACATGCGTGATACCATCATCATCAGTAATTCACCATCATCGCAGGCATAACACAGATTATAGCCATGTCACATGGGTGGAGTGTAATTTGTTATTGTTTTACAAATCCATAGTGCCCTCCTCACATCAGTTGGTTGATTTTCCAGTTTTACAGAACTCTTTCAGGCCCAAGCTACCAGTCTGACTGAAGGATTCTTTGTGTCTACAGGGATTTTGCAGTGCCTGCTGATTGTGGTGACACTCTTAATCTTTGTTACAGTGTTTATACAGAAGTACAGCCAGCCATTCAAAGGTACAGCCAGCAAACACAGACATTTTAAATAAGTTTAATAAGTGAAATTAAAACTCACTGCTGCCAAGTTTAGTTGCGCTTCATCAGCTTCTTTAAAGCCCTGTTCTGTTTAAACAACTAGAAATCTATAAATAACATTTTGCAACTGAATATTATATATTCTAACTTTTAAAATGCTCTTTCTCAGCTTTCTCAACTCGGCAGCGTGCATTGTCTGGTCAGATGTCCGGACAGAACCAAGCACTAGTTAAACGATCAGGTCAGAGATGAAACTAGATCAGAACAATTAAGCTTTTTGATTGTAGATTGACTACGGATGCGTGTTTCCTTTAGGACCGTGTGAAAATAAAGAGTGTCCAAGTGATCAGATCAGCTTCTACATGCACAGCGGAGTTGCCAATGTTGTTCCTGGAAAGATCTGCCTCTACAATACTCTGTAGGTGCTTCTTAATTTCTCTAAGAAGCTAATTGTAGCCTTTATTTTCGGTTGTAGGTGGTTTAATATTTTCATTTGTGATCTAAGTGTCAGTCCTGCATAAAATTGTGTAAAATACAAATTGCTAAACTGGCATCAAAGTTCCATCACTAGGGTTCGCAGTTGTCCACAAATGCCTGCACTGATTCTGGGCAAATTTCCTGTCTTTCAACACGTTCAGTTGAGTCTTTTACCATATAGTCGATATTTTTACAATGCTGATCTCAGCGTGCATGTTCTACTTCTTACAGCATTCTTGGATCAACGCTGAACAACGCTGGAGTCGGGATAAATATTGTTATTGTAAATGGTGAGTTGATCACGGCAGTTTTGTTTACAGGCTATCCATTCTAGATGTTTTATGCATTTCCTAAATATTCTTAGCTACATGAACATAAACATTCTATATTCTAGTCTAGTTAGACTTAAATTAAAGGACATCAGCAACAGGATTGACATTTAATTATTAGGTTTACTGAATTATATTAACTGAAGGCTGCTGCTACTATCTCTGATAGTTTGCAACAAAATATTGCAGTGTTTCTGCAGTAGCATGACATTTGTAAGCTTTTTCCAGAAGTGAATTGTTCCTGACTGGAATATTTTAATCAGGTAAAACAGGGGAAGTCACAAAGACCGGCCACTTTGACATGTACGTCGGAGGTATGTGTCAGCCATGTTAAATGTACCAGCAATGCACAAATCTCGCTCTTGATTAGTTTTATGCTGGTTTTTCTCTGCAGAGGTGAAACCTCTCATCACTTTCCTGAACAGCATCGAGAACGGATCCATTGTGCTAATGGCGTCGTTTGATGAACCTGCTACAAAGTATGTCCCCAGTATAAAATGGAAAAAACAATCTGCAAACTTTGACGACTGTTGACTCACTCTGACAGGTTAGACAACGAGGCGAAGAAGCTCATAGCTGAACTGGGAAGCAAGTACATCAACTCAGTGGGATTCAGAGACAACTGGCTGTTTGTTGGTGCAAAGGGAGCAAGCAAAAAGGATCTATTCGAGAAGGTAACAGCTCAGACCCAGGAATTTAATGTTTTGGGTTTTTTTTACAGTTCCTTATTCATTCATCATTCATATATTAGACTAATGTTGAAAGGCCTTGATTGTTAGACACTTGACTCTGACCCCCCCAAATTATAAGTCTTTGCTGATTGATTGATTTTTTCCCTCATGATGTTTCAGAGCAACCCTGTAGCTGATAGTAGTTGGAGCATTTATTGGGAAAAGGTTACACTTTCTTACCATCAAACTTAATTCTACCCAGTGTGGCTCCACTTTGTTTAATCTGACTGCAGTTTTATGGCCGGGACCATATTATTATTATATGACAAAAAATATTTTAGGCAAAAACTGCAATTCAATTCATCCAAGTACTCTGCTGAGGTTATCATGAGTTTGGAATTTTGGGCCATGTTTCAGACCTCATGATCAGCTACACTATGCTGACTGTACCCTCAAATTTACTGTACAAACATTTCAACCAATGTTGTCCAGATGGAGCCTGAATTCCTGCTCCACATTTTCTGTTTCTTTTTAGCACACAAAGAATGATGGGGAGAAGAACCCATATGATGGATGGCCAGAGTTCATCACCCTTACAGGATGTATTCCTAAATATTTGGGATGATATGCTGTTTCTTCCTTCTTTACCTGGTTGCAGCCAGTTACAGAAGAATAAAGCTGAGGAATCGTGTTGATATAGGAAAACCAAGCCTGGAATATAACTTAAATATTAAGTGAAGCACTGTGAGTTTGGTGAGCGTCTTATGCTCCGGTCTACCAACTGGGGAAGAAGTGTTTTATTGACTCAGATAGCACTAGTTTCATTTCAGAATTTTTCTGTAATAATTTTTGTTGGGGACACATGAGTAAAATTAATACTAAATGCTTTTTTTTTTTCTTTTAAATTTTGAACTTATTTGGAGTAACTGGATCCTGGAGAGATATTTTAGATGTCTGGTTTTACAGTATGTTGTGTGTGCTTGAGTGTGTGGTTTTGACTTTAGGGGTATAACTGAGAACCTTCACAGACTTTAGGGGCTTTCCAAGCTTAAGTTTTGTTCTATTGCCTATTGTTAGCAAATAAAGCTGATAAATTGACATAGCAAAGTAATTACTGGATACTTACTGTGAAATCTGGTGTTAATGTTGAATCGGTTGTTAAATCAGCTTGTTAAATTATGACATTTATTGTAAGATAAAAGCCATTTTAACTAATGTTATGTTTATGTTTTTCTTACACCTTAAGTGTACACTATAATTAGCAATTCTGAAATGAAAAACATTTTCTAAAACACAACGCAGTTCATTTAATGCTGCTCCGGAACTAATAACGGAGATTGGTCTCTGGCCGAACATTTTTCTTGAAGGAGCCAAAACGTCGGTTTTGATTGGCTGTAGCAGCAGCCAATGAGCATTGGGAATTTTGATTGGTCGCTTTGCTGAGCCGTCGAAGTGAAATTGCTCCTGATTGGGGAATGCTAAGTTGACGCATGAAACGTAAAGGCTTCAGCTCTTTTGTCGAAATTGTTTCAAATTTGTTTTTCATTTGTGGACTAATTGGACTTTTTGTATGTGGCTGCTTGTAAACTGACTAAAATGGCCACGCTGGTGCTTGACAACGGAGCATATACGGCGAAAATAGGATACAGTCTGGAAAAAGTCAGGTAGGTTAACCTGTTAGCAAAGCAGCTAATGTTTGGTTACGGGTAGAGATAATGAGCCCGCAGTTGTCTAACACAAGTTCACTTTTAAAACGATAGCCTACTACTTTGCTTAAGTAATGTTACTGACTTCACAGACTGAACTCTGGAATCTGTGATCATAGATACATCCCGATGATAATCTCTGAACCAACAGCATTAACAATTCTTTTGCTTGCAGTGTTCTGTTCTCACCTTTCCTGTCTCTGCTTCAGTGTGATTCCAAACTGCCAGTTTCGTTCCAAAACATCCAGATTAAAAACGTTTACAGCCAACCAGCTCGATGAGATCAAAGATCCTTCAGGTCTGTTTTACATTCTACCCTTCCAGAAGGTAAGAAAGTGTGGACACAGGCAGAAGTCTTGTCTTTCTCACAGAGGAATTTTCTTTATGATCAGAATTCTGTCATTTCACTTCAGGGTTATTTGGTCAATTGGGATGTCCAGAGGAAAGTGTGGGACCACCTGTTTGGAAAAGAGATGTTTAAGGTTTATTTTGTACTTCATTCTGACTTGCTGTTTGCAATTGTTTAAAAATATTCATCCTATCTGACTTTCCCTCCCTCTGGATCCTGTATATCCAGGTTGACTTTGCAGATACCAGCATCATTATCACTGAACCGTATTTCAACTTTTCATCCATTCAAGAATCAATGAATGAAATCCTTTTTGAGGAGTACCAGTTCCAGTCAGCTCTCAGAATAAATGGTTAGTCAATTTAGACACTTGACAATTGCAAAACTACAAGAAATTACAAGTATAGAGTACTGGAAGACACATTTGCATCCATCCATCCATCCCTCCCTCCATCCATTCATCCATCCATCCATCCATCCCTCCCTCCCTCCCACCCACCCACCGCCTCTGCCTTAGGGGCCCTAATTTTAATTTTTTAAAAATAACAATCTGGTTTTATTTGTTGTTTGTGTGACATTTAAATAATACAGTTGTGGGAAACAATCTTTTTGTGTTTCAAAATTTGTGTCTGCATTAGACAGATGGATACAAATGATTTTTTGTTAAGTATTTACAAGAAAACCTATCAAAACTAAATTCTTTACAGTTTGAAGATATCAGTTCTCAACATTATTAACTTTGATACAAAAAAAGAACTGACATCGTAAAACTGTCATAAATTAAGTTTTAGGTTGTTGTTTTTTTTGTTTAGCCATTAGCACATAGTAGACCACTAACCTAACCTTTTTTCCCCCACTGTATATTATCACGTTTAAATGAATATAGACATGCACATTTGCTCTTTTCTTGTGGTTGTCAGTCTTTATGGTCATGTTTTATTTTTTTCCCTGTACAGCTGGCTCCCTCAGTGCTCATCACTACTTCCATACAAATCCATCAGAACTGTGCTGTTTGGTGGTTGAAAGTGGATTCTCTTTCACCCACATTGCCCCGTACTGCCGCAGCAAAAAAATGAAAGAAGGGATCAGAAGGTCAGGCAACCTCAGCATTAATAATTGTTAGCAGTCATAAAAGATAAAAGTCACAGATGGCTTCTTCTTCTCTGCAGGATCAATGTAGGAGGGAAACTCCTGACCAACCACCTCAAAGAGATCATTTCATATCGGTAAGGAAGCTTAAAAACTAGATGTCTTCACTGAACTGACAATAAAGGCTGTTGACTTCTAATATAGATTTGAGAGAATGAGAGCATAACTGCAAGAAAATATTAGTTTTATTCAGGGAGTAAAACAAAAACAAAAAATAATAATATTCTTCCTTCCAGCCAGTTACATGTCATGGATGAAACCTATGTCATCAACCAGGTGAAGGAGGACGTCTGTTACGTCTCCCAACAGTTTTATAAAGACATGGAGATTGCCCAGTAAGCCCAGTTACACCACAGCCATCACACTGCAGAATGAAATAGTCAATGTTATGTTTTAGCAAAGAATAATGTTTTTAATATTGTCAAATCATGCTCGCTGTGTAGTCACTGTAGTTCAGGATTTGCTCAAATCCTCTTTCAAGAAGTTCAGATGAAATAAAAATAAGACAACAGTGTAGCTACAGCCTGTTCTGTCCCTGTTTTCAGGTTGAAGGGGGAGGAAAACACTGTGATGAGGGATTATGTTCTTCCAGATTTCAGTTCCATCAAAAAGGGCTTCTGTAAGGTGAGAAAACACCTTTGAATTGTGGTCACACAGCGACACCTGTGTTCTGGTCTGACGGCTCCTTTCTCTGTCCACCAGCCGAAAGAGGAGATGGTCTTCAGTGGAAAGTACAAAACAGGTGAGCAGATCCTGAGGCTGGCCAACGAGCGCTTTGCTGTCCCCGAGATGCTCTTCCATCCATCTGACATCGGCATCCAGGAGATGGGCATCCCGGAGGCCATCGTTGACTCCATCCAGTCTCTACCAGAAGGTCTGTTGTTCTTCTGCATTTCTCCCTGAAGCCTTAAAATGGCAGCATAAATATTAGCATTCACCTAATATGATAAAAGCTTCATAGAACAATCAAAGAAGACTTTAATTTGTACACTGAAGGAATCGGGTTCATTTACCATCCAACAGGAATGGACAGAGATGGTTTAACTCTCACTCACATCATCTCTTTATAAAAGGAATTGGGAATTCTACCTTCAGGCACAGAAAAGGGCTGAAACCTAAGAAAATGTTAGGGTTAGAAAATGTAAGAAAATGTTTGTGTTTAATTGGAACCCTGATTTTCTGAATGAGTGAGTGATTACTGTCTTTTTTCCCTCTTCAGACATGCAACCTCATTTTTACCAGAATATCATCATTATTGGAGGGAACACTTTATTTCCAGGCTTCAGGGAACGGCTGCAGGCTGAGCTACGCTCGCTTGTCCCTGCCCACCTACCTGTGTCAGTTCTGCTCCCACAGAAGTAGGTGCCAGGGAATTCCTTTTTAATAGTTTACAGCCGTGATAGTGAACTTTCTCAGATTAAATTATGATTTTGTGAGTCAATAAACATACAAAACAATGTCTGGCTAAAAATGACTGTCTCTGTGTGGGTCATGCTGCACTGTCTAGGTCTGAACCTCACAAGAGTGTGAGCACGGAATTTAGATCAGCACTAACTGGCTGATGCTGAAGTAGAACTTGCATTGAAGCAGCTGTGTATTGTTCATCCCCCTCATTTTGTGTTTTGTCTTTTCATGCAGCCCGATCTGTTACTCGTGGGAAGGAGGGAAGCTGCTCGCTCACAGTCCAGACTACGATGAAATTGTGGTGACACGAGAAGACTACGAAGAGAATGGACATTGTATTTGTGAAGAAAAATTTGATACTTGACTGAAATTTAAAAAACTCAGCCATGGAATGATTGTGATTGTAAATTCAGATTTTCTTAAAGGATAACCAGGAAATAGTGTTTTAAGTTTTACATTTTTATGTATCCTTATACATGTTGTATGTATGTTAAAGTATTTCCTTATTGTTGTCAGTAAACTTTGAAAAGTGAGTTCATTTTTAAAACCCGCCTTCTGTGTAACTGATTCCAAATGCAGAAATCAAATTATCTCAGATACTGTGAATGAAATATTTCAACAATAAATTTCTCATTAGAATTGGTACCACTAATCTACAATTCAGTAGATGTAATATGTAATTAACTATTCGATGGTAGAAATAACTTGTTTGCGTGAATCATTTCATATTTTTAGTTGTTATGGGATTTTAGGACCTTCATAATAAACTTCCGGACCGACGGTCTGATTGTGGCGGGAAGAGCGAAACTTTGATCTACATCAACTCATTTGGCTACTTTGTCTAATTTTGTAAGACATTACGCTAAACTTTACTCAAAAATCTTCAAAATCACTTAAGGTTGAAATCTTCAAAAAGATTTTAACTTTCTAAAATATTTTTTACAGCTAGTGTAGCCAGGTTGTTAGCTACGGAAGCTCAAAAAGCATGACGACATCGAGAAAACAGTTAAAAAAGAAGCTCCCAGAAGAAAAAGATAAAAATGTTTATGATTTCGGTGAAGAT
Organism: Takifugu flavidus; assembly: GCF_003711565.1. Taxonomy (NCBI): domain Eukaryota; kingdom Metazoa; phylum Chordata; class Actinopteri; order Tetraodontiformes; family Tetraodontidae; genus Takifugu; species Takifugu flavidus. The sequence goes on along the minus strand of NC_079532.1, from coordinate 1,164,614 downwards.
GAAAATGAAAAGAAGGAACTGAGTGAATCAGAAGACGAAGTCAGAGGAAGTAAGAGTAGTAGGCTTTGACTATCTTCGTTAGCTCTAGCTAGCGCTTGAGCTAATTAATGCGTAACCATTTTGTATTTTGTTGTAAGAAGTTGAGACTTCGATGCCAGAAAGGTCCACCAAGAAGAGAAACGCCAATGAAATGGAAGAGGAAGGGCCGCGGTGTGCTGTGGGGTATTCACTGTTACATCGTAATATCTTTTCAAATAAGCCACTTGAATAACCACTTACTGTAAATGGATACTAAACTGAACATTTTTCTGCTCTTTCAGAAATGAGGTTCAATCCATGTTGGAGAAATTTGGATGTAAGTGGATTTTTGTTTTACATTTTTTTGATAAATATTTACAGCATAAAGTGGATCATTCCTGCCATAGTAAATTAACCGCAATGTGAGAGTAATTTATCAAAGCACGTCTGCACCCAGATCAGATGTTTAGTGGTACATCTAATTTACATTTGCTTGCAGCTGACATCAGTAAGGTTATGCAGGTGAAGAGGAAACGCTTGGAATGTCTGACAAAGAACTACATGAAAGGGAGCCAGAACAAACTGGAGCAGCTTTGGAACACCTACCATGGCCAAAGGTTTGGCTTTCTGAGTCCTGGGACTTGTGAATAAAAGTCACTGACCTGAGATATAAGATCTTTTAAGATTTTCCAAAAATTCTGTGGCAGGTGCATTGTCATGAGGAGATGTACGGACATAAAGACCATTATTTTTATACATCTTCTGTGTGTTTCTAGACAAAAGATTACACAGCAGTACTCTCAGCAGGTGTCAACCGCTTTACAGCAGTGGGAGACTGAAGCCCAGAGATCTGAGGAGCAGGAGGAGAAATTCAATGTTGGTTCTGGTGCTATAGCGGAATTTGGACAGCATTGCTATCCACCAGAGAAAAAAGTTCTCTCACATAATATACAATATATCCAGTGTGATGATGTTGCTTCCACGATGTTTGCCATCTGCAGAGTATGTTCAGACAGCAACTGAAGGTCCTACAGCAGGCTAGAGTGGTGCAAAACCAGAAGCTGAAGATGGTCCGAGAGCTGTACGAGCAGTTTGTGAAGGTGATGATGTGGGAACTGCACATTTACCCACCAGATTTTTTTTTACTAATTGTAATTAAAACAGTGTGAGGTCCACTTTAATTCTGCGATCAACCTGTTTCTCCAACTCCTCTAGGACATGGAGGACATGGAGAGGAGCCACAACACTTTTCTGCAGGGGGCACAACAAGAGCTGAAGAAGGAAATGGCCATACTGCAGAAGAAGATCCTCATAGACACAGTGAGTGCAGAGAGAAAAGGAGTGAGTGCAGAGTTCCAAGAACACTACGGGCTGTTGGATATGAATCATTATCTTTTTATCTCCATGTAATTCCATTATCTAAACATGTACGGTAATTCAAATGGTTACCTTTTGATGTTCATTTGAGCTCATCCAGCCATAAAATTTTCTGAAACACTGCAGGAAGTCACAGTTGAGGGATTTCCTTGAGTTTTAGACCACATAATCTAGGATCATGTTTTTGGCTGTGTCTAATTGTGCAGCATCAGCAGGAGATGGCCACAGTCCGCAAGTCCCTGAAGTCCATGCTGTTCTAGCTGCTCGTTGCCATGGCACCAGAGGGGCCAGGTCAATGTCACCAAGTTAATGTTGGTGTAACTGCAATGTTGACGACAGGTTTGTGATTTCAGCCGCAGTGAGGCAGATGTTAAAGGTGATTCTTAACGGATGTCTGTTCATTTTACTATTTTATGGATTTCTTTTGGTGACAGTTGAAAACAAAAGTAGCTTTGTGATTTTTGCAACAGTTAAATGTGAAAAATAAAAAAGTATTTGAATTAGCTGGATTGACGTAGACAAGTCTCGTGTAGTTTTTGGTGTTTTAGTTGCCAACTAAAGAAACCCTTTCACCGTTTGCTTATCAAATTATTAAGCTATTATAACTATAAGGCATATTCATTTGATGTTGGATAATATTAATTATCCTGGAGCTCATTTTCAAATTGCTTCTTGTGGCTCTGGAAATGTAGCAGAAATCTTTAGATTACCAGACAGACATATTTAACAATGTTGATGATTTGGACACAGAATAAGTTTTAAATTCATTATTAATCTTTATTTTTTACATTAAAAATCCATAAGGGTTGCTCATGTGTGAGAAAATGTAAATTGTTAAAAAAGTTCAGACAGGAGATGAAAATGCTGCAGGTTTGTTGAAATTGGCAAGTTTTCTTTACTCAGGCCTTCTGGAGGCTTATTTTAATAAACCATCTACCTTTTTTTCAACCATTAAACACAACTTTAGCCACTCGCACACATGACGGCACTGACAGGCTCCACACTAGGAGGCTCTGCCGGCTCAAGGCACAGAAATACGACTAAAGAGAGGCAGCCATGTAGAATAAGGTGTCCAGATGTCCTCTTCAGGAGGCTGCTGTTCTGAGTGAAAAACAGTGTGTGAGAGTCTGAATTCAAGGCTGAGGAGATCCACTACCTCTGGATCTGAGGTCAGTAGTTGGTCTTCAGCCTGCGGTTCTCCTCTTTCAGCCTCTCAATCTCTTCCACCAGAGACTCGTTCACAGAGTATCTCTCTATCAGACTGTGGATCTCATTCTAAAAGACAGCAAATCCACATTCAGTGGTGTCTTCTGAGAGGTAGAACATCCCAACTGACATAGAACAGCAGAGATTCTCACCAGCTGGATGTAGAACTGTCGGACCATCTCCACCTGCAGGTTGACGATGTCCCTGTGACAGGTGTCCCTTAAGAGGAGACACAATCATTGTCATGACCACACACATCTGACAGTGGTGCTTATCGGGGACATACCTAAAGTCCTCCAGAGTTTCATGAATCATATTTTGGATGAAGTGGATCTGCAGGGAGGTGAGAGGAGCAGCTCCTCCCTGTCCAACCACCTCCACGATGTTCTGGGAGAGAGAAGAGGATACGGCTGCCGAAAGTGCTGAACCTAAAGGTCCGGACGAGGCTGTCGGAAGCACAAATCATTCAGCTGTGGTTGTTCTGCGTGCTGAGGGGATCCCACATAGGTTTACCTGCTGCTGTGGCTCTCTGGGTGGGTGAATCGTAGCTCAGCTGAGTCTGAATGCCGTTGGCTCTCCCGAGGCTTGGTTCTGGGGTGAAGAAGGGTGGCGCTGGCTGGCTAAGATTGGTCTGATGGGATGAGGGGGGCGTGGTATGAACTTCACCCTCCAAACTGGAGCTGCTAGTTTTATGGGGCTGAAGATGAAAACCTGTTATCCTGCAGCGCTCCACACTGCTGTTCTCACAGGTCTGAGTTTGTACCTTCGCGATGTCACCTGACTCGGCCACCATAGCAGGTGCTGGCTCCTCCTCTTTGATGGGGGGGGTTTGGTAGACAGACAGCGGGCTGAAGCATCGCCCTGCGGAGGCTACCAGAGGTGTCCCTAAGGGGGTCTTACGATGGGCACTGGTAGCTGTTTGACAGTCTGAAACACAGTGGATGACAGTGGTCACATTCACAGAAATCACCTCAACATTGTTAAACCAGTGAAGAGAAATCAGACCTTCTCTGACTGGGGAGAAAACATCCAAACTGGCCCGACCGATGACGGGCTGACCCTCACAATCTCTGGGCAGCATCTCCAAAGTGGCTGCTACAAAAACACAACATTAGAGCCAGAACATAAGGACTTTTCTAAAGTCTTCTTTTCTACCTTGTGTTCTTCCAAACATGCTATCTCCAACTGCCCCCTGGATCTTGGAGTCTGTAACAAAAACTGTCAATTAGTCTCTAAGTTTTAGAATGCAATACGATGAAAATGTGTTCCATTTATTGATGTATCAATGCCTGGGGGCATCATCTAACCATCTCGAGCAGGAGAGAAGATGTCCAGACTGTTTTGCCGGATACTGTTGAACTTCTGGACACCAGGCTCCAGGCCCTGTTGTCCTTCTGCCTCCCAGGACATCACATCGGCGCCAGCGCCCCCTGTTGGACATAAAACACTGACATGTTCTGTTGCGGACTACAAACAAATACTGAGAATCAGATCACAGGAGACCAGTAACAAGAACAAACCTGTTTTGGTGATCAGTCTCTGAGGGGCAGAGCCTGTGGTCGCAGCAGGATCTGGCTGATTCAACACTTTGTTTGAAGATCTCTTTGTACTGCCAATCTTGGCGGAGCCCAGTTTACTGTTCTGTCATTTATAAGAGACAAAGCCAGGGCTTGTCTTTAAATGCACACCATTGCTGGTCGTTTGGGGTTAAACACTACAGGTCAGACATTACTGATGGCTGATGCTAACATACTAATACAGTGTGAATCTCATCTGAGGGTACCTTTTGTTTGAAGTTGCTCTGGAAACGCAGGCAGGTAACAGAGGTTTTATGTGCCACAGTGATCCGAGTGGGTGCACTTGAGTTCCTCAGGTCATAGTGGTAAATCTTCCCTTGAGTGGATCCCACAACCAGACCAGTACCATCCAGAGTGAAATCCACAGCGGTGAGTGGACTCTCCACCCGGATGGACTTCAGAAAACTGGAGATTCAAAACACACCCGCTGCAATTAAGACTCACACACTTGTCCAATTAAAACACCAAGATGGCCTCTTGAGACTAACCTGGCTAACGAGAGGAGCTAGGTCTAAAAACACAGTCTATTTTAAAACCAGATTCAATCCTATTAGCTCCTCAATAGAAACTCTGCAAGCCTGGACAGGGGGAAGACAGGGGGAAGCAAACAGCAGGAGTGAAGGTAGAAGTTTGTGTTGGCAACTTTCTACGCATGGTTTCTAACTCGCTTTTTTAAATGGAGTGCTATCTCAGGCCGATGAAACCGTGTAACAGGTTTGCTTCTGAAGATCATTACAAAACTCACATTTTGCTGACTGTGTCATAGCAGATGATCTTTTTGTCCAGACCAACACTGACAACCAGCAGCTCACTAGCAGGAGAGAAGACCAAACCACAGCCTGGAGCTTTATGGGCACTGTCAAAGACATGGATCTCTTTCTGTGTGTTGGCGTCCCACAGGACCATGCTGCCACTGTCAGAAATGCTGCCCAGCAGGGATCGCTTCAGTGGAGACAGCCTCAGGTCATGGATGGGCTGAGATTCAACAGGAGAAGAGATATAAAGGAACTTCAAATTTATCATATTTGTTCAACTCAGATTCACTGTGATGGGGGGGTCTGATTGATCCACGACAGGTCAACAGAAAAGTGGTCCAACCTGGTTGCTTCCATGACCAAAGGGTTTGCTGGACACATTAGTAGTTAGACTGTGGAGGACCAGGTCCCCACTGGTGGAGCCAGAGGCGACGGAGCTGTCATTGGCATTGAATGACACACAGGTCACCTCTTCTTTATGGTCCTAAGCGAAAAGAAAACCGACCTTCACCATGTTGTAATTTACTATTGCAAAAGTTGTTTCAGAAATTATTTAACCTTCAAGGAGCGATGCAGCCTCTTAGTCTTGAGGTCCCAGATGTGGACGCAGTGGTCCAAACCTCCACTGACCAGGAACTGAGATGAGGAACTAAGACACACGCGGGTTTGCCTTTTCTGAAAGAGTAATCATAAACCAAGTGGCTGTCAGTTTACTGTATTACTTCATGTTATTACTTCAGTTATTTTTTACTATGACACTCAATAAGCAATAAAAAGGAGCGTTCTTCTTACCCCTTCAGCCATTTCCACTACTGGAACTGGAGTCGATTTGAGGCTTGAGACCACCAGTTTGTCTCCGCTGCTGCTTGCACTCACCAAGTACTGGTCTGAAAGTTCTGGTCAAGACTATCCCATCTTTAACAGCTTAGACAAGCAAAATTTGATCCTTACAAAACTACAGTTTTTAAATTCTAATATTACATTATTTCAATTCAGAAATGAAAAAATACAGCCATATTAAACACATCCTTAAGAAAAAGTGACTTTCAAGTATAAGAACTTATATTTTTCTCATGTGATGACATTACACTCCAATCAAGATGCACACTGATCAGGATACTGTTAGAGCTCCAGCAGGCTTGTGCCACTGGGTGGCTGATGCTGTGTGGATTGAACTGCTCCAGTGGTGCCATGGAAAATGCATCCCACATCTTCACATTGTCTCCTGTGGAAACCAGACGGTTGAGCTCCTCCATGACAAAGCCTGGAGAAACACAAATTAAATTAATACACATCCACTCAATTTGTGACCTCTCTGACCAACTATGGCCACTCTCATCTTTTCTTTGTTAGTGACATGTGTGAGATTACTTCAGTTTTCACAAAAGTTATAGACTGGCTGAATAATGAGCTAAATGAGAAGAAGACGTTACATAGCTGTCATGTGTTTTGATCTTTGACACATGATGACATCTTCAGTGGATGAACTACTGAACTTTTCACACACACAATATCGATTTTTCTGTCTAAACTGGGAAGTAGACTAAAGTTGACACTTTCAAATATCACGTTTTCTTTCTTAAACAGAGGTCAGAGTATTACTAAATAAACTAACTCCGAAAGCTTCGATGCAGTAATGTGAGCTGAACCATACGCCTATTTTATGAAGCCATAAGTTTATTCCAATATTTTTTTTGTTTGAAAAACACTATTTATTACAACTAAACACGGAAGACTTTTAAAATCGATGCCAGAAGAAGGTAAAGTGACTTAGCTAGGGTTAGCTGCTGTCAAAATTCGGTAGCTAGAAGAGATCTTTAGTCATAGCATAGCAGGGTTTAAAGTTGCCGAACAATCACCAAATAGAGTGGGGAAAAGTAAAAGCAATGTTTATATTTGGAGATTATTCAGTCTCATCGCCATCATCATTTTAATGTGTACTACATACCCGGTAAAATGAAATCAAGTTAGATTAAGAGGCGATTTAGCTGTTTTGTTTTGTAGTGTGACACCAACTAATAGACCGCCACTACCGCGACCCGGGAAGGACAAAAAGTATTTAAAGTTTCGTCTTCTTCTGAGAGATTTTACACTTTAGCTAATACTGCCACCTGCTGACTCGCATGATGTATAACGGGAGTACTATCTAGTAAGAATTACCCTAATAATAAACATAGCCGTACAAAAGATAATTTAACAAAATAATTAAGCCCAGTTATATTATAAGACATCACAATTAAAGTGCGCGTCAGTAATAAAATTCCTTATTAGATCTATTTATTGATATTATACATAAACATGTTAATCGTTATCAATGCGAATATATAAGATTATTTTTAAGTGGATAAAGTATTTTAAATGCAACGATGTGATGTTATTATACCTTTACTCCAAAAGAGGGCAGGCTTGTGTCATCATCTTCATCGAAAAAGAAGAAGAAGAAGAAGAAGACTCCCGCCCACATCCGTTCATCTTTTTAAACCAAGGCGGGATTTCCAACATTGCTCCATCCACTTTCTCGATTGGTGTTGAAATTATATTTCGTATTTCCAGGTTGCCGTCAACATGGTAAGGACTAAGGCTGACAGTGTTCCTGGATCCTACAGAAAAGGTACAGCAACACACAGGAAATGTTCATTACAAATAACGCGATCTTTTTATGTGGTTGCGACCATTCAGTCTGGCCTGCCAAAAGTACATTCGCACCGAAATAAACCCACTGTTTAAGTCAGTGGTTTCACTTAATACTGTATTAACGTCTTTGTTTAAGAAGCGAAAGGTTGCAATGTAATGACTTTGTCGAATTTGTTACATCCAGGAGTTGTGTTCCTAGCAGCCTCCCGCCATCAGTGTGTGTCCTTGCCCGAACGACATCCGGACATAATTTAGGAAATTGTGTTTCAAGCCTGTTGTTCAATGTTGTATTCCCACTTGTGTGGTGGCGTGGTTTAGTGTTTAGAGACGGTCTCCTACTCTGTTTATTTCTCTCTTAGTGCAAACTGGCGCCACTTTTGAGCGCCGCGGTGCACCTTTATGCACTTTTCTGCATTTCTCCACCTAAACTTCCCCAAGTGCTGCTAATTTACAGCTTTTATGCACTCCCGAGGATCACGTATGGCAGGGAAAGTGTTTTGAGCCAAGCTTTAAATATTTCTTAACATGTGGTTTGGTTATGGCGTGGTTGGCTTTGCTGTATAACATTAAACGTCCCGTTTAGTATAAATTCTGACAATTCTTCAACACTGATATAAATGATTGCTTCATATTATTTTGTAAATGTTATTTGATGGCTTACATTTATTTAATTTTTTCCATGTCATGCGTTATGACTGAATCTTCACTGTGTGATTGTGATTGCAGCTGTTGCAGCTTCGGCTCCCCGGAAGTCTCTGGGCTCCAGTTCATCCAACTCTTCACCCAGCAGCCAGTGTTCCACTCCTGGTCAGTTCCAGCCTGCCGCTACATCACCTGCAACACGTGACGCATATTTTCATGATCTTATGTCTCATTCACAGCAAAGGGCAAGTATGCTGGCGGCAACCCGGTGTGTCCTCGTCCAACACCAACCTGGCAGAAAGGCATCGGAGACTTCTTTGGCGGTCCCCCGAGGAAGCCCGAGAAGGAAAACCAGCAGCCCCAGGAGGTTGAGGATGATGAAGAGGCTGGAGGAAGTGGCATGTCAAAGGCCAGCAGAAGGTAAGGTTGAATTATTACAGGTGTTCACATGAGTTTTGCTTTGAAAAACTTGTGTATCTGCAGACAGTTTCAGCATGCTCAGATTTTGTTGATCACTGCAGCTTTATTTGGGTTATTAATTAAATTTGCAGTGTTTTCAATCAATTGGCTGCTTTGACTTTTTGGAAGGTTTCTATAAAACAAAGTTTTTGGCTAAAATTTCTTTGTCATTATTCACATAAAGAGAATTTACTGCAGATGTTTTGGGTCTGGTTGGCTGAATACATAATGCAGACTGTCATAATGCAGTTTGTCATAACTGCTGTGCTGAGGGTATAGCTACAGTCTGATAATGATTGGCATTCTGTTGTCTGCAGGTCAAGACCGCTGCCTGATGACGATGACTGAAGATGATGAATGTTGTTGGTTCCTGATCTGCTCTTGTGGCATTTTAATGTACATCGTTGTATATAATTTTTCTTGCCTTATTTTGTACATTTCATAAAACTTGTTTGTATGTTTTTTCACTGGGAGGCTCTTTTTGTCTTTCAGGTTTTTTTAACAGCAGTTTTAGCCAAATTTTGAAATCTCTAATCAAATTGTTTTTTTAGTCTCTATGGAAATTAGCCTTCAGCTACTTGGCTCACCGCCTCCTTCCTTCCTGTTTAACCTGAACTTTAAACGAGGCAAAATGTGATTGTTCTCTCCCAGTACAGGTGTTTTTAAATGCTAGCAAGTCCAGTTGCATCAGTTGGACTGTATGGTATTTTTAACTAAAGTAAAGCTGTTGTTGCAAAATATGACAATAAAATGCTGTTAAAGTCAGTTTGGAGGTGTTATTTGCCATAATATACTGACTCTGAAGGGGGTGTGGTCACACAAACCCACACAATAGTCAAGCAGCACCTTTTATAAAGCTGATACAAATTGGTAAAAGGTTACATGGTTATAACTTAACTCATTTTTGTGATGTTTTATATGTTTAAGTCGCTTTCTTTCCTGCATATCTTTTCTAGAATTCCTCTTTAAACATTCCAGAAGAATGTTCTTGGTGGTAAAACCAGCTAAATAAGGTATTTTGCTTCTTTGACTTGTTTCATACACACAGTTAACTTGTTCTGCAGAACCGTCAGCAATTAAAATTTTATATATATATATACACAAAGTATATATACCCTTTTATATTGTATGTATTTAAAAGATATATATACACATAGTGTATGTGTGTGTGTAGGTATGTATGTATGCACATTCTTTGACCCTTAGGTGGAGAATTGGCCAGAACTCCAGGAGAACCTTTCTTCATGTCACAAGAACAACGTTAGAGTTTCTTTCTGGATCTCAGATCAGCTTGCCGCTCGGACCTCACATACACAATTACTCTGTTCACTTGGAAATTATAAGGCAAATAATAGCAACGAACAATGAAGAAGGCACATTAAGATTTTATTTTGATAGTCTCTGACTTTTGAAAAACAAAGCGAAAATCAAACCGCCATTGTACTAACCTACGGAAGCCCGTATAGTCAAAAGCTATCCAACAGGATAAACCTGCAGAGAGACTTCAGAACCTGATTTATTTCCCCGAATTTCTCCTTTGAAGGTCTGTCGAAGCACCGAGGACTGCACTGGGACGATCCAGGCACCGTTAACTTCATTGTCTTGCGAAATCCGCCTCGCTGTCTGTGTTTGCCGCCTATCACACGGAGATCCATCGCGTCCCAGAAGAGTTCAGAGGTCCTGGTGCAGCAGCGTAGTTAGGATCTTTCACGTGCTTCAGTAGCTGTGAGAAGATGTTTGGAGGCAGCGGGTTCAGGTGGACGGTGGTGGTTCTGACCTGCCAACATAAAGACAGCGTGTACTCCTTCCACAGGGGTGAGTCCACTCAAAGTTCTGCAGAATTACTAAAGAACACATTAATCACGCAATCGAACCCGCGCTGGGTATCCGATTGTTGTTCGGACTTGGAAGATTACTGATGTTCCTGCGTTCCGATCAAACTATTGTTTATTTCATTTCTGTCGGTTTAAAGTTTTTATATTTCTTGCTGCGCGAGAGGTGTGCCTGTAGCTGCCTCTCTTAACATAAATGTTTACTCCAGTGTTACTGTTGACCTGAGAGCCCAATAGAAGTGTCACTGCTTCCTGCTCGCGTTGTCGCTTGTCAAAGAATTGAGATAGGAATAATAGAGAGATGACCACTCCAAGGTAAAAAAACATAAACCAAATAAAATAAATAGTGTCCAGGCCATTGCTGGAATGGCTTACTCTGTGGGAGGGCACAATCCCCCAATGCCCCCGCCGCAGGGACTGCTTCCAGTATATCATTTTTGATATACTGTGTGTGTGTGTGTGTGCTAGAGCTAGAGTTGCGGCAGCAGCGTGGCTCTCTCCCCCAGGACATGCTGATTGCCACGGTGACGGATCGTCAGCAGCCGCTGGGCAGTGGAGGTGCGACGCTCAATGCTTTGCTGGTCGCCGTGGAGCACCTTAGCAACAGAGCCGGACACACTGTAAGTTGGTTTGAGTGTTGTCACCTTCAACTGGCCACTGTAATTTATAATATCTCTATATTGTCAGGTCGGTTACTCAATTCACCAATACTTAGAATTTTATGCCATCTAATTTTTCCACGAGGCCACAATGTTGGCTCATGGCTCGTTCAGGTAAAGGAAAGCTTAAAACAATCTGTTTGTTCTGCCTCTGAGGCGTGTCGTCCATCACGTGTTTGTACAGTGTGAGATCCTCCTCAGGGGTGTGAACCACTGCTTATGTAAAGTCTGGCTGTTCTAAGATTAAGATTAAGATGGACTTTATTCATCCCCGTGGGGAAATTGAGTTATAGTAGCAGCGTATGCAGAGTAAAGAGACAGAAAAAAATAAATACAGATAAGATTAGAATGTTATAAGCATATATACAGCATATATTATAAGCATATATATAATATATACATAATATAATATATACATATTATAAGCATTATAAGCATATATACATAAATATAGAATAAATTAGAAATAAAATTACAGCATAAACATTACACAATTATTGTTGAGTTGGTTTGAGTGAATTATAGAGTTTAATGGCGGACGGCAGGAATGACTTCCTGTACCGTTCCTTAGAGCAGCGAGGCTGCAGGAGTCTGTTGCTGAAGCTGCTCCTCAGTTTGTCCACTGTGTTATGGAGGGGGTGGGAGGGACTGTCCATGATTGTCCGCAGTTTCAACACCATCCTGTCCCTCACCACCTCGTCCAAGTTATCAAGTCTACAGCCAACAACAGACCCTGCCTTTTTAATGAGTTTGTTGAGTCTGTTAGCATCCTTTGCTTTAATGCCTGTACCCCAGCACACTGCAGCAAAGAAGATGGTGCTAGCCATGACAGACTGGTAGAACATCTGGAGCATCCTGCTGCAAACACTGAAGGACCTGAGTCTCCTGAGGAAATAGAGTCTGCTCATGGCCTTCTTGTAAACAGCATCGGTGTTTGTGGACCACTCCAGTTTATTGTCCAGCTGGACACCCAGGAACCTGTAAGATGGGACTATTTCCACATCTTTCCCACTGATGCAGACTGGGGAGGGTGGGGACTTGCTTTTTCTGAAATCCACCACCATCTCCTTCGTCTTGGTCACGTTGAGCTGCAGAAGGTTCTCCCTGCTCCACCTGACAAAACTCTCCACAATGTCCCTGTATTCATCCTCCTGTCCATTCTCCACACACCCGACTATGACTGTGTCATCCGAGTACTTCTGGAGATGACATGTCTCAGAGTGGTACTGGAAGTCGGCTGTGTAGGTGGTGAACAGGAATGGGGAGAGCACAGTTCCTTGAGGAGCTCCTGTGTTGCTCATCAGGGGGTCGGACACACAGCTCCGCAGTCTCACAAACTGTGGCCGACCTGTCAGGTAGTCCTCGATCCAAGAAACAAGGGGAGCATCCATCTGCATCTTCTCCAACTTCGCCCTCAGCAGTCTTGGCTGGATGGTATTGAAGGCAGAAGAGAAGTCGAAGAACATGACCCGCACTGTGGTGTTTAGTCTGTCCAAGGAGGAGTAAGCCCTCTGCAGCAGGTATATCACTGCGTCATCAACCCCCACCTTGGGCTGATAGGCAAACTGCAGAGGGTCCTGAAAGGGGCTCACCAGAGGTCTGAGGTGTGTCAGCACCAGCCGCTCCATGACCTTCATAATGTGGGAGGTCAGTGCTATTGGCCTGTAGTCACTCGGTGCCACAGGATGGGTCTTCTTTGGCACCGGGACCAGGCAGGATGTCTTCCAAAGCACTGGGATCCTCTGAAGATGAAGGCTCTGGTTGAACAGGTGCTGCAGTATTCTTCAGCAGTATTGCTGCAGTATTCTTTCACAAAGAGCAATTCTTCTTCTCTCCACTCTTTGCAGATGCTCCTCATCTATTTTGTGTTTTAAAGAAGACAAATATCATATTCTTCACAGTGAAACAACACATTTACTATAATCTCATATGGGGCTTCCTCAAAGCGTCAAAGAGTTAACATGAGCGTTAATGAGAGCTCTGCTACCCTCAGGTGGTGACAGCTGATGTCCTGCATGATGCTCACATCCTCATTCTCCACACGGTGAGTGCTGCTGGAGGTTCCACCTGTGTCTGGCCTTTGTCGTCTTCAGGGTTGTTTGTTCTCCCACAGGGTCGTGACTTCCCCTGGAGCTCCTGCAGCAGAGCCTTCTGCTGGCTGTCTGTGGAAAACCCCGACCAGAGCATCCACGCTCCGGTCTGTTGCGTGGACCTGCTGCTGAACTGTCTCAACCATCAGGTCTGCTGCAGAAAAACAACACCCCACCTTTCACCATCCATCAGAATATGCTCAGCATGTCTTTATGGACGATCAGGTCTGTCCCGGTTCCCCTCCTGGTGTTTGGGTCTGCAGCACCGACATGATCCTCACCATCCCTCCAGACTTCGGTCAGTTTCAGTGCAGTATCACAGAATTGAGTCCGTCAGGTACTGTAAATGTACTGACCATTGAGTGTGTGTCTTAGTCATGTCCTGGGAGGGGTTCTCAGGTGCTCGGGCCTTGGCGCTGCCAGGCGACATCTCGTATGCGCTCAGTCATGGAGTCTACCTGTCTGACAAACAGGTGCTCAACTTGTTGGTTTTGTTTTGATGCAGAGCAGCACATTAGGGTTTCATTGAGGTCTCATGATTTGTCTCCCAGGGTCACGTCCGGGATATCATCTATAGGGGAACGGAAGACCAGCTCAGGCCAGCATTGATGCCTGATGGGAAAGTTCCATTGGTGGGTCCTCCTGTTTGTGCTGATTATCTCTTCAATACGTAATACAAGAAAACGTCTCTCTGCGTGTCTGCAGGTGTCAGGTCCTGTCTTTTTCAGTAGCTTGGTGTCAGAGAAGTTACTCCGCACTCATGTCACTCCTCCACTGGATGGCTGCACCTATCTGGGCCTGGACTCAGGAGCTCCGCCCCTGCAGGTAACTGTCAGTGTACACGGACAGCTTCGTAACGGTCACACAAATAATATTTCTCAGAACTGTTCTCATGTCCTTATCGCTAGGACACTTTGGCTTCTCTGCTAATTTTGAAAACAGCCCAGTCTTCTTCTTCTGTGTCCTTCTCAGGTTTCTTTGTTCCTGGATGTGCTGAAGTGTCTCTGTTCAGATGTGACTCAGGACCAGTTTGTGAGGGAGGAACGAACTGGCTGCAGTTCTCCTGTTGGGCCTCAGGGGGAGACAGTGAGACAATGCAGGGAAGAGCTGTGGCGGATCCTGAGAGGAACTCCCCTCACTGTGGGTGGGTAACCGGAGCTCTTGCTTCACACTGAAAACAACCCGATGCCCTCACAGGCACGTTTTCTTTTACATTTACTTATGTGTGACCCTGACTGGCTCTGATGTAGCGCTGAGGTATGGTAGATATGTCATCTCCTCTGCTCTTGTGTTGTTCCCACAGCATACGTCCCAGACGGTTGCTATGACTACCTCAATCTGTCCGGAAAGCAACACGTGGAAAGACTGAGCCAGAATTGCACAGACGGAAATGTTCTGTCCCACATCCAGGTGACACTTCCTGTTCCCGTCAGTCACACGTGTCTAGTTTGCATCCATGACACTACAACAGTCCCTGTCTGCAGAAAGTTGGCGGGGTCAACCCAGGAGCCAGCATTATCAATAGTGTTCTGGAGGGAGATGTCACAGTGGCGACAGGAGCAGTGGTGCAACACTGTCACCTAAAGGTCAGGAGTTTACTGCCGATGTCAAGAAAATGCTGTTGTTTTACAACTGAAATTATCAACAGATTTAAAATTTAAGAACAAAATCACTGATTAGTTGCATCACATAAATGCAAGCATCCCTTTTCCTGATCAAATGTGACCTACTTTCATTATTCCAGCCGTGACTTGTTTTCACTTCCCAACCAGGGTCCTCTAAAGGTTCCAACAGGTTGTTTGCTGTCAGGTCTCAACATGATGACATTGCAATGTCCGCTGTGGCAGCTGGACCTGGCCAGTGACATCATTATCCAGGGACGCTTCATTGAGCTGGGGGAGCTGAAGCTGAAAGTGTTCACAGTGATGGGAGCACAAGATGATTTGGAGGTACCATTCAACAACACTTAACAGAATGTGTGACTACTGTTGCCATGGGATTGACAATAAAAATAGGTGTAAAAAAAAGTTCCTTTCAAACTGGGGTGGCTTGAAAAAGATAAGGAGGATCCTTTAAGACCTAAAAATCAAGTCAATAAAGTGAATTATTTTCATCTCAGGACAGGAAAAACTGTAAAAACTATAAGAATCTTCTTCTTTTGTCTCCTCGACTTGCTATTCCTCCCCAGAGCTCCTTTGATGACGCCAGAGCCTCCTTCCTTAACCAGAGTTGGAACCACTTCTGCAGCAGAACTGGAATTCAGTATGTTTTTTAGTACACAAGTTTTAAGAGAATTTTAGAGTACAAAAAAGTACAAAAAATCCTGAAAACAATCCTTCTCTTAGGCCAGAGGAATTATGGGTAAAAAAAGAACAACGCTCCCTCCTGGAGGCTCGACTCTTTCCAGTCTTCTCTCCAAAAGGAGGTGCTGTGGGTCTAGAGGGAGGTGTCGGCTGGCTGCTGGGAGGAAGTGGATCTCTACAGATGTGGAAGGAAGCCTGGAAGCTCTCTCTGAAGGAGGTGATGGCTCTCACCCACCAGGAGGCGGAGCTACAGTGGAGAGAGGAGCTGCTTTACCTTGCAGGGAGAAGGAGAGTGTGCGATGCCTTGTGCAATGGCACAAATGTCTGCCTGCTGCCTTGCTTCAGGGCGGCGGTGCTAGGAGGCCAACACAAGGCTCTGCTGGAGACCTTGGACAACAGTGAGTTACAGTTTCTCTTTGGTAAAAACACTTCTATATCACAGCCTGGGTGACGGAAAACTCCCCGGTGAACATGTTTTCGGTACATCCAAACAGCTGTTCCATGTGTTTTGTACTACGTTTTCTCTTACATTTAGTCGCAGCAGGATGTGGAGAGCAGGAGGTGGAGTCAATGGAAGAGTTGGGTTTGGCTGCTCGCTGCCTCACCTGTATTGCCGATGTGCTGGTGGGCATGGCGGGGGGTAAAGGTGGCCTTAGAAGTGGACCAGCTGCCAACAAAGCCTGGAGCTCTGCCTATCTGCTGCTGGAGAAGGACCTGAGTGGTGGGGTCCAGGCCCTGGCTGCACAAAGAGAGAACTGGCTTAGCAGGTGAGCTGCACGTTACTGCAACATCTGCATTAACGGGTCTCCACAATCATTCTGATGGTACTTTCCTTATTCAGATGCTGTTAATAATTCCTACAAACCAGGAATGTTTTTCACAAATGTTTGTTAAACAGGAAACAGGCAATGGTGATTAGCTCCATTATCTCACACCTACAATCCATTCCACTTTTCCTCTTGCAGGCCGGATCTGCTGGTGAGAGCAGCGCGGCATTATGAAGGAGCCAGCCAGGTGCTGCTGCGAAAAGCTGTGATGTCATCACACAGGTTCATCTCCATTGGCCAGGGTGAGCTGCCACCTCTGGAGGAGTGGCATAAAGTGGAGTGTCCAGCCCGACTAGACCTGGCAGGTGGGAAGATGGTATATTGTGATTTACAGTGCGTACAGTTTCTGATTGACAGCTTCTTTATGGCTCAGGCAGCTGGAGCGACACGCCGCCCATTGCCTTTGAGCATGGTGGCTGTGTAATTAATATTGCAGTCAAGGTGGATGGGAAGTGTCCTATTGGAGCCAGGGCTCGACGCATCTGCGAGCCACACATCGTGCTCTGTATCCATTCTCAAGGAAGAGACAGGGGCCTTTCTTTGGTGTGTGAAAGCCTGGATGACATGAGGGACTACTGTCAGCCTCAGGCGCCTGGTGGGTGATTGGCTTCTCAAACAGCCTGAGAGAAATTCATGCATTTCTTCTAATTTCACGTGTATGTCTGTGTGTGTGTTACAGGGGCCCTGCTGAAGGCGGTGTGTGTGTACAGCGGTCTGGTGTCTCTCTCCTCCAGTCAGTCTCTGAGAGATCAGCTGATGGATTGTTGGGGGGGAGGGTTGGAGCTCCACAGCTGGTCATTGCTGCCAACAGGATCTGGACTGGGTGAGATCACCACAACATGGCAGCATGTGGTGTTTAACCCTGCAGTCTGTCCCACAATGAGATGATTTTCATGATGAAACTTTTTCCCATTTTATTCGTGTGCGCTCTATGAGGGTTAGGTAGAACACATAAATGACGTTTATACCACTGTCGTATCATAAAAAAGGGACTTCTCTGAGTGGTAAGCGACCAGTTCTTTTACTGCAGGTACCAGTAGTATCCTGGCGGGGGCGTTACTGGCTGCTGTATACAGGTGTACCGGTCGAACCTATGACACAGACTCGCTTATCCACGCTGTCCTCCACGTGGAACAGGTTCTCACCACAGGTAAAGCTGTGCTAATATGTAGGGGTGAACAAGAAGAATTGCTTGCCAATAATTGCAAATAAAGATAAAGTTAGTGTGGACTTGCAGATATGAAAGGCTTAAATGTATTTAGTATATATGTAAAACACTCACTCAAAATGACAGAAATTGCTAAAGCCCAGAAATAAAGTCATTGGATTTTCCTTTTTTGTCTTCTTGGTTTAAAATCATGGCATCTGTTTGACTTCAGGTGGGGGCTGGCAGGATCAGGTGGGAGGTCTAGTGGGCGGAATGAAGGTGGGTCGTTCCAGGGCTTCGCTGCCTCTGCGGGTGGAAGTAGAATGTCTCCGTCCTCCAGAGGACTTCCTGGCATCTCTGGAGCAGCACCTCCTGCTGGTGTACACAGGAAAAACACGCCTGGCTCGCAACCTGCTGCAGGTCTGTCCCGTTAACCTGCTGTCTGATTGCAGCATCAGAATGATTCATGCCACCATTTGGTTGATATCATCCACTGTATGTGCAACTTGTGTATTGCTGCCTGCTGTGTAACAAGAGTAACTTTGTCCACAGGATGTGGTTCGTAGCTGGTACAGTCGTCTGCCTGCCATTGTTCAGAATGCCCATGACCTGGTGGCCAATGCTGAGCAATGTGCCAAAGCCTGTCTAGAGGGTGAGAAGGGCTGAATGTTATATTCAAATAAATGTATTGTTTTAGACAATAGGTTTCTATAGCACCTTCACCTGTCTCTGGGGGATTTGAGTAAATGCTGACATTTTGTCAAGTGTTGTTCTAATCTTTGCAGTATAAATAAGTTCTCCCACCTCTTCCAGGTTCACTTTCCAGACTGGGGGCATGTCTGGACCAGTTTTGGAGGCTTAAGAAAGTGATGGCTCCTGGCTGTGAGCCAGCATCAGTGAAGACCATGATGGAGGCACTGAAGCCACTGGTCCTGGGTCAGACCTTGGCTGGCGCCGGAGGGGGAGGCTTCCTCTGCGTGCTAACCCGGGAGCCTCAGCAGCGGGAGAAAGTGCTCCAGGTCCTCAACAACACTCCGGTGAGGAAGTGATCAATTACTCTGTTTATACAAGTCTAGAAAACTAGAACCTTTGGCTGAAGATATGGTTCCTGGTCAAATGACTTGAGAATGAATAAAAATGTAAAAATCTAAAATGTTTAGTTGATCAGTGAAGAGCCACTCAAACGAAGAGGAACTTTAAAATGTAGTTAAAGATGCAAAGCTCACAGGATGAACCAGCCATGTGATGAGTGGTTTCTTACAGGGACTGGGGGACTTCAGCATTCATTACATGGAGGTAGACATGGACGGGATCTCCGCCAGCACTCCTGGAGGATACTAAATAATTCTGGGTTTAGATTCTGTTGACAGCCATCAATACTGTATTTTTTCCCCATGACTATATTTGATAATGATCCTTTTCTATAAATGTCCCTGATTTAACCTGATCAAAACCTGAAATCAGACAAAAGTATTTACCGGTATTATGATTTTTACTTTTTAAATCAGAAAAGGAGTCATTGCTGGAATGTTGAAAATGTGTTATTTAGAGTTCATAATAGAATGGTTAAGTGATTTTTACATATTTAGGAAGCTTCTTCCGGGGTTCTTTTGTTTTAGGAGTTTGATATGAAAGGTGTAAAAAATAACAGTTATGAAGCTCGGTTTAAACCGCATTAAGCCAAATTAATACAAAAAGTTGGACCAAAGTCAACGTCTACCACCAGTTGTCTGTTGTTTCTCTGGTCTGGGGAGGCTAATTTATTAATCATGAACTCAGTCAAATATCTTTGACACTGAAAATAATAAAAATAAAGTCTGTAAACGTCTACTGTGTTAGCAAACGTCCTTATTTCTCAGCAACCACAGACAGCTGGTCCCTGATGCGTCCCAGTCCATCCAGCATGGTGTCCAAAGACTCCCTGCTCAACTCCACCGTCACCACATCAGAACCCCCACCTGCTGAAGTGTCTTCCATCTGGAAGGGTTACAGATTTCATTTCAAAAGATCACATCTGTCACCTAGAATCAAGCACCTATTTAATACTTGACTAGACGACAGATACAGAGGCTCATTTGTTCTTTACTCACCTTGAACTGAACTAAACAGGTGGGGACAGACAGACGGCTGACCGAGTCTGAACCTGTCACCATGTCGACTCTCCAGTCCATCTCCTTCAGCTTAGGGAGAGAGACTAAAAATACATGTGCACACACACACACAGTTAAAGGCTGTACACAAACACACCTGTACAACACAGTGAACATAAATTTTACTCACTTTGATTATTGAGAGCTTCTATCCTCCATGTTGGACTGAAAAACATGAGGCTAATGTTTAGGCTAATCAACAATACAGATTTAATATACTACAGCTTATCTGTGTGCACGTGTGCTTCCTTCTACAAATATGACTCATTCAAAATGTTTCAGAATTCTGACTTATGCATAAGAAAAAGAGGTCCTGTCAGACCTCCTGAATGGTGGAGCTTGATTAAGGTGCACACACACCAATTCTCCAGTAGGATCTTGGTGATCAGGTTCTTCAGACTAGAATGGAAGGACTCAGGGAAGAGGTTGAGGATCTGCTCTGGAGTGCTCAGGTTGTAGAAGATGACGTGATGAGATAGGACGTGGAGAGACTGGACCAGCTGCAGGACAGACATAATCTTTAGCTATTTTAATATCCTCATTAATTAATTGGTTGTGGTTTTTATTAATGTATCAATTCTGTTTTTCATTCCAATCCATTGTGATTTTCAGAGCAGTAAATAACTATTAAAGAATAAAGCATCATCTCATCCTTCTTTGGGAGACTGTATAAACATGCACGAGTTTCCTACCTGGGCAGCCTGGGCTGCAGGGATGCTGAATGTAGCTGCTGTGGTCTCTGCAAGCAACCGACTGGGATGTCTGTGACTCTGAACACAAACGTCCCTCACTGCATCTTTGGATGGAGCCTGAAGATAATCATACTTGAGGATACCTCAAAAACAGCAGCAGCTGGGACGCAGTGCAGTCATGAGAGCGAGCAGGGACATTTTACGTATTCTTTCTTATTTCATTTCTTTAAGGAGTAGATTTCCAATACATTGCGCTTTTATAAAGCAAGCGTATTTATAAATGCATTTATAAATATTCCTCCTACGTAAAGATAAAAACGCATTCAAATGGATTTACTAAATGCATTAACAAAAAAATTAAAACCAGCTACGTAAATGCAAACTGTCATCGTTTTAAAACTAGCTATATTAGCATGAATTGCACATACCTGCTCACGGCTATTTGATATTAGCATGGTTGTAACAGTTACTATACAAATTAAACTACGCATTTAAAAACCAAAGATCTATTCATTTAAGCGTTTTAAATTCCGAATATTACCTTAAGAAGTAGTTGCAAATTATCGAAATGTTCGGTAGCAACTGTGGCAGCCATATTGGCGGTACGCCAGTCACGTGATAAGCGGAGCTACGTCTGATGGGAAATGAAGTGCAACAACAGACTTGGAAAACAAACATGAAATCCAGAATTGCAGTGCGAGAAGAAACACTTAGTGGCATTAGATTCATTCAAATGTCAGTTGAAATATAAAGCGTTTGGTCCGTCTTGGAAATGCATATATAAAATAAAGAATTTCTATCTAATCACACTTCCAAACACCGGATACTATAATTGATTGAAGTAAAAATATAAAAAAAAACTCAAGGGAAAATGTAGGAATTCCTCTTTTACATGTACATTGCGGTGGTTCTTGTCTCCGGGAGCGGCTCGATGCAGTCTGAGCGAGAAAGACGCTGCCTCCTGGCGGCATGGCGTCTGTCCGTGTCCGCCGTACCTCCATCGATCCTCGGGCACTGCTGTGTGTGTCCAGGCCGCCAGTGAAGATGTCTGTGTCTGGGATGAAGAAGCAACTTCACAAAGCCAATCAGGTAAGCGGGACGAAACGGTCCGAGCCGCGCTGATGTTTTGTCAAATTCAGCTAGGGATTCGAATAATTCATCCACACTTTCATCTGTACATTTAGTGCGACACAAGGCCTGTATCCATCATCCATCCGTCCCCTATCAGTTCATCATGCTGTGGTGGCATTTACACTGTGCACCAGTAGCGTTAATTCGTTTAGATATATTATTTGTTTTTCTGAAATGTAAGACTGCTAACATTTCTGTTGCTATCGTCTGGGTACAATAAGTAAAAAGCACAAAAATTATGCTCTGGCTGCTTCCACCTCAGCGTGCACAACAATGTGTGACTCCTGTCACGGGAGAAAAGGCTTTTCTGCAGTTGGAACTTGTTCTAGGAAATTCAGTCGTGCGCTCCCATCACAGGAGCTGTGGACTAAATTTAGTTCCCAGCTTGTTTTTTACAGAAAAGCTTCACAGGCAGCATTTTTGTGCCTCCTGCAGCTGCTGAATGAGAAGCTGATGGGAGCTGAAGGGACCAAGTTGGAAGAGGACTTCCTGAAGATGCAGAGGGTAAAAGTGATGAAAAATGTTCTGAACTGTGGAGAACATTTGAATATTCACCCTCTGTCTGTCTGTCTGTCTGTCTGTCTATCAGAGCACTGCAGTGATCCACTCATTGCTGACTGAGCTGCTGCCCAAAACTACAGAGTTTCTTCAACCAAATCCAGGTACTGATCAATGGAACCTCTCAGTTTTTAGTCCTCCTTTCTTTTTACAATGGTCCTATTCTCTGTAGCAGTGACTGGATGAACTTCAATCACTTTCATGGATGCTAAATTAATCCTTCAGGCAAAGTTAACAAAGTTTAAGAGTCCTTAAGCAACATTCTGACTGTGGAAGCAGCTGAGTGTCTTTGTGCTTTGGCAGCGGACAGAACAAAGCTGAACCTCCTCAACACAATGTCCAGAATTCGAGGACAGGGGAAGTCAGTGGGTTATCCGCAGACAGAGGGGATTCTGGGAGACTGCATGTTGCAGTACGGCCAGGCGCTCGGAGCTGCTTCGGAATTTGGTACTATAGAGTGAAGACCTGAGTGTAATTAGTTGATGTTTCATGTGCTTTTCTCCTTTCTGCACTTGCGGGGCAGGTGGTGCTCTTTTGGGTATGGGGGAAACACTGCACCAGGTTGCTCAGGCACGAGATGCTCTGGGTGTGAATGTCAAATGCACCTTCATAGATCCTCTTCAGGACCTCCATGACACAGAGCTGAAGGAGATCAAGGTGAGAAGTGTTTTCCAAGTTTGGTTTCAATTCTGCTCCCTCCTCATGTTGATCCGGTTGGTTCTACAGTATCAGCTGAAGAAAGTGAACAGTCAGCGGCTGGACTTTGACTACAAGAAGCGACGAAGCGGGAAAATCCCAGCAGGAGAGCTTCAACAGGCCTGGAGAAAGTTTGTAACGTCCAAAGAGCTGGCAGAGCGGAGCATGTTTGTGCTGCTGCAGAATGACGTGAGTCACATAATGAAATCTTTGCAACCTGATCAACATGTCACCTTAACTCAAACTAAATTACTTCAAATAGAAAATATAGATAATAGGGTCAAAACTGACAGTCTGGGTTTGTCAGATTCCTCTTTAACCATCCTGGGTTCCCTGAAGGTGGATCATCTCAGGATTCTGGCAGCTCTGGTGACAGCTCTGCTCGACTTTCATTGCAGCGCCCACCACATCCTGCTTGGTCTCCATGGCAACATGCAGGCGAGGCAAGTTCACATTCAGGGAAGAGGGAAGAGTAGGAACCGTATTAAAAACATTATAAGCAATCTCAACTGTGAAGAACAAAATGATGCTTTGTTCTAATCAGATGTTTTAATTTCATTCTAAATTCACCAGATTTTATAGGCAATAATCTGCTGTTGTGGTTACCATGACAACGCCAACATTGTGGCAGAGGTTGCAGCTTAAACCAGAAATAAAATTCCTTTAATTAAAATGTGAAAAAGTTTTTCATTTTCCCTTGAAGTCTTACATTTAAATATGTGCAACATTGTTTATAATGTCGGCCTGTGAAGTGTTTCAGTGATGGCCTGCTTTTACACCCGTCATTAGCTCTTTATGGCACACAGGTTGACCGCTGCCAGTAACAAACCAGAGCGACGGTTCCGACCAGGAAAGATCAGAATCAGAAGTGAACCAAACGGCAGATGTGTGGGGTTCTTCCACCAGCCGCCTGTCACAGTTTCCTCAGGTGAGTCGTGCTCAGTTATCATTTGCTGTAAATGATGGTCTGAATACTGTCCAGTCAGGTCACCTGTTGTGCAGCGGCTGGCAGTGTTTCCACGGTCCAGCAGTCCTGTGTCAGGATACAGTGGGAATTTATTTACCGGTAGTTGAATTATCTGCTTATTGATGTCGAAATTGATATAACATAACTGAAGAGGGGATAATTATGTCTGTAAGTGACTGTGAATGAAACTGATTAATTCTGACAAACTTAGACCATTTACACTTGATGGAACCTTATTCTGTTAATTAAAATAGATAAATATAAATTAACATTAAATTCACATTTTATGATGTTCATTCGTGCTTAATTAAATAAGTTTGGTTTGCTCGGCCTGTTTTTGTATTTGGCATAACTTGGATTTCATTAAATTTAAGCAAGTATTGATTTGAGTCCAACAACTAAATTAATTTCAGTTCAGTGAGACGTAGTCTAGCTCAATAAGTTTAGTCAAATTTCTTTAAAATCAATTTCCATCCTTCCAGCAGACAGCAAGCTGGTCCTGGATCAGCCCTGTTGCCGTGCGACGTACTCCTTCCACCCCAATCAGGAAGGCGAGCTGGACTTCAGTGAGGGCGACATTATTGTCCTTACCAAGCAGGTTGATGTCAACTGGTATGAGGGCACCCTGGGCAGCCAGTCTGGGTTATTCC
Organism: Takifugu flavidus; assembly: GCF_003711565.1. NCBI lineage: Eukaryota > Metazoa > Chordata > Actinopteri > Tetraodontiformes > Tetraodontidae > Takifugu > Takifugu flavidus. Next base: position 1,140,244 of record NC_079532.1, on the reverse strand, counting down.
CTGTATGCTATGTGGATGTGCTGGTGCCTCTGCCATTACCATAACAACACAAGAGCAATCCGCCTGCAATGAGAGCCGAATTCAGCAACATTTATCTTTTCCAATTTTTATGTGCACTTTATTCAAAGCAGGTCAGCAGCCATGTCTGTCTAACAGGAAACTATGGCCATAATCTGGGAACATGAAGGTTCACTGAGAACATTTAGACGTGTTTCTCTTTTAGACTTTGTCGAGCACAAAACCATTAACATTTTATCCAGCAGGCTGACAGAATGTAATATGAGAATGTCTGTTAACAAGACAGAATGTATTTAAACCAAGTATAAATCTAACAGGGATGGACTGGGTGACAGCAGGAGACATTGTCCATTTTCTGCCTTCTGCATGAAAAAATAAAAACTAGGCTTTTTTTCCGCTGCCCTTACTGCAACAGAGGCCTAGCCAGACAATTGAATGTTTATTTGTCATAAAATGACCAAAAATGCTTGAATGTATTAATGACACGTGTATTAATGACATGTAGACCCTGAATGAGAGTTGTGGCTCAGGTCTATATATTTCCAGTCCCTCTCTTAAGATTTTATACATGATTGGCAGATTCTTCATAAATAAACTTCCATCCATCCATCCATCCATCCATCCATCCATCCTACCGCTTATCCGGGGTCGGGTCGCGGGGGCAGCAGCCTAAGAAGAGAAACCCAGACTTTGCTCTCCCCAGCTACTTCTTCCAGCTCATCCGGAGGGATCCCCAGGCGTTCCCAGACCAGTCGAGAGACATAGTCTCTCCAACGTGTCCTGGGTCTTCCCGGGGGTCTCCTATCGGAGGGACATGCCCTGAACACCTCACCAGGGAGGCGTCCAGGAAGCCACCTCATCTGGCTCCTCTCAACGCAGAGGAGCAGCGGCTCTACTCCGAGCTCCTCCCGGATGGCAGCGCTTCTCACCCTATCTCTAAGGGAGAGCCCAGCCACCCTACGGAGGAAGCTCATTTCGGCCGCTTGTACCCGTGATCTTGTTCTTTCGGTCATTACCCAAAGCTCATGACCATAGGTGAGGGTAGGAACGAAGATCGACCGGTAAATTGAGAGCTTCGCCTTTCGGCTCAGCTCTCTCTTCACCACAACGGACCGGTGCAGAGTCCGCATTACTGCGGACGCCGCACCGATCCACCTGTCGATCTCCTGCTCCATTCTTCCCTCACTCGTGAACAAGACCCCGAGGTATTTGAACTCCTCCACTTGGGGCAGGATCTCCTCCTTGACCCGGAGAAGGCACTCCACCTTTTTCCGGTTGAGAACCATGGCCTTGGATTTGGAGGTGCTGATTTTCATCCCAGCTGCTTCACATGCAGCGGCGAACCGATCCAGTGATAGTTGGAGGTCACGGGCCAATGACACCAACAGGACCACATCATCTGCAAAAAGCAGAGACCCGATCCTGAGGTCACCAAACCGGACCCCCTCAACACCATGACTGCACCTAGAAATTCTGTCCATAAAAATTATGAACAGAATCGGTGACAAAGGGCAGCCCTGGCGGAGACCAACCGTCACCGGAAACGAGTTTGACTTACTGCCAGCAGTGCGGACCAAACTCTTGACACCGATCATACAGGGAGCGGACGGCCTGTATTAGCGGGCCCGACACCCCATACTTTCGGAGGACCCCCCGAGGGACACGGTCGAATGCCTTCTCCAAGTCCACAAAACACATGTGGACTGGTTGGGCAAACTCCCATGCACCCTCGAAGACCCTGCTGAGGGTGTAGAGCTGGTCCACTGTTCCACGCCCAGGACAAAAACCACATTGCTCCTCCTGAATCCGAGGTTCGACTATCTGGCGGACCCTCCTCTCCAGTACCCCTGAATAGACCTTACCAGGGAGGCTGAGGAGTGTGATCCCCCTATAGTTGGAACACACCCTCTTCTTCTTAAAAAGAGGGACTACCACCCCGGTTTGCCAATCCAGCGGCACTGCCCCCGATGTCCACGCGATGTTGCAGAGTCGCGTCAACCACGACAGCCCTACAACATCCAGAGCCTTAAGGAACTCTGGGCGGATCTCATCCACCCCCGGGGCCTTGCCACCGAGGAGTTTTTTGACTACCTCGGCAACTTCAGCCCCGGAGATATGAGAGCCTATCCCCAGGTCTCCAGGCCCTACTTCCTCACTGGAAGGCATGTTGATGGGATTGAGGAGGTCCTCGAAGTATTCCTTCCACCGATCCACAACATCCCGAGTTGAGGTCAGCAGCACACCGTTATACACAGTGTTGACAGTGCACTGCTTCCCCTTCCTCAGACGCCTGATGGTGGTCCAGAACCTTTTCGAGGCCGTCCGAAAGTCGTTCTCCATGGCCTCACCGAACTCTTCCCATGCCCGGGTCTTTGCCTCAGCAACAGCCGTAGCTGCATTCCGCTTGGCCTGCCGGTAGCTATCTGCTGCCTCAGGAGTCCCACAGGCCAGTAAGGCCCGATACGACTCCTTCTTCAGCCTGACGGCATCCCTCACGGGCATTGCCGCCACGACAGGCACCAACCACTTTGCGGCCACAGCACCGGTCAGCCGCCTCAACAATGGAGGCACGGAACATGGTCCACTCGGACTCAATGTCCCCCGCCTCCCCCGGGACATGGTCAAAGCTCTCCTGGAGGTGTGAGTTGAAGCTCCTCCTGACAGGAGACTCTGCCAGGCTTTCCCAGCAGACCCTCACAACACGTTTGGGCCGGGTCTGTCCGGCATCCTTCCCCACCATCGGAGCCAACTCACCACCAGGTGGTGATCAGTTGACAGCTCCGCCCCTCTCTTCACCCGATTGTCCAGAACATGCAGCCGCAAATCCGATGACACGACCACAAAGTCGATCATCGATCTGCGGCCTAAGGTGTCCTGGTGTCAAGTGCACATGTGGACGCCTTTATGCATGAACAAGGTGTTTTTTATGGACAATCTGAGACGAGCACAGAAGTCCAATAACAAAACACCACTCGGGTTCAGATCAGGGGGGCCGTTCTTCCCAATCACACCTCTCCAGGTCACACTGTCATTGCCAACGTGAGCATTGAAGTCACCCAGGAAGACGAGGGAGCCCCCAGAAGGAGCACTCTCCCGCACTCCCTCTAAGGACTCCAAAAAGGGTGGATACGCTGAACTGCTGTTTGGGCCATAGGCACAAACAACAGTCAGGATCCGTCCCCCCACCCGAAGGCGAAGGGAGGCTACCCTCTCATTCACCGGGGTAAACTCCAATATACAGGCACTGAGCTGGGGAGCAACGAGAATTGCCACCCCTGCCCGTCGCAAATAAACTTCATAAATAAATTAGGTTTTGTTGTGTACGGCGATATAATTGGGATAAGAGTAGAATTTATAGCTGAATCTTTAAAGTGAATTATCGAGATATAATGTTAGATATAGTTTATAATATTGCGATGCTGCATAACAACTGAATTTTGTTTTAATAGTATTTGAATGTTTTAATAGCAAATTAATTAATTACTAGCAGTTTTAGGTAATAGTTAAAGTGAGCAGTGAGCTTCTTATTATGTTTGAAAAATTACCATAGTCATTTCAATTTTTTTATCATAGAAGAATAAATTATTTTTACTTTTATGTCATAGGACTCAACAGACAGCAGAAGACATTTTTTATAATATTTTCTCTCTGGCTAACAGAGTCTTAGTAAAGATGTATCTGATGTATTATGAAAATTTAAAGTCATTTAGTTTTTTAAGGAACTTAAAAGATGTTTGTATGTAATAAGTTTTAAAGATAATTTAGTCAAACTTATGTCAGGCAAGTAAACTTTTGTTGTACCAAAAAAAAAAATTGCAATAAATCCCTTTGTGATGACTGTTTGCTGATCATATTGTGCTTTTCTTTCCACTGAGAAATTTAAGAATTAAATAAGTTATATTACTCATAACCAATTTTAGCAGAAATCCCTACTCCATAGTAGGGATTTCTATACTATTTCTATACATAGATTTATTGCTGCACTTCAGGTTTCCGTACGCCAGAGTGCGCAGTAGCACTGTATAGTTTTTGTTCTAGAGTTCCGGCAGTGGCTTTAAACTTCCGCCGGAAGTATGCTTGTCCTCTTCTACCAGGCCGATCCAACATGGTGGGTATATTTTTCATGTTGATTTCATTTATCTAATGCAATCCGCATCATTAAACGATTAATTGGTAACCACGCTGCCGCTTACAGGCACCAGGCCATTTTAAACAGCTAACATTCGTAATATTAATAGTTGATGATACCTAAGGAGCGTTTTATTTATCGTGATCCTGGGAAGAATTGGAGCTAGCCGAGGAAGCGGTGCTTAGTTTCTTGCGGACTGAAGGAACCACTTTTCTTATCTGCGATTTACTGGCATTATAGGATGAGACTGACAAAACGTCTCCACTGTGCCGTATATGTATCCAAAGCTGAACCTGGTTTAGAATGACCCAGTCTCCCTAGCTGGCATTTATAACTACGCCGGTTAGCTTCTTTAACGCTGCTAGCAAGACACCGAGGGGAGCAATTTACTAAGCAGAAGGCTGCTACAGTTACTCTACATATCTTGCCGCACTGTGGTCGACGGGGACGATATTGCTGAAACCTTTGCTTTTAAAATATTGGAACTGTTTGATGTTGAATTGGTTATGTTTTTGGCTTGTATTATCCACAGTCTTTTTTCAGCATCACTGTAGGTGTGCTTGTAGTGACACATGGCTAGAATGTAACTCCTTAGTAATCATATTGTTCCTCCAATACTGAAGTGTTCTAATAACTTTCAACAGGGACGAGTCAGGACCAAGACGGTGAAGAAGGCCGCTAGGGTCATCATTGAGAAATATTACACCCGGCTGGGCAGCGACTTTCACACTAACAAGAGGGTGTGTGAGGAGATCGCCATCATCCCCAGCAAGAAGCTTCGCAACAAGATCGCCGGGTGAGTTTGCTGCCCACATATCCTAAACTGAATCCTATCCTGTATCGAAAGTGATCATGGAATCCTTGTAGCCAGATCATTGATAGTACAGGAAGAAAACATGAGAGCCTTTCCCGTGTTTGGGGGACTATTTGTGCCCATCAAACCCTGGCGCTTTCATACACCTGTCAGCATTACGTAATCATTCGAACTAATTTTCCATTCTTCTTCTTGCATAATGAATATTAAAGTAAAGGACCGTTTTTTTCCTCCCATCGTGTCTGCTGCAGGTATGTGACACATTTGATGAAGAGGATCCAGAGGGGTCCAGTCAGAGGAATCTCCATCAAACTGCAGGAAGAGGAGCGTGAGAGGAGGGACAATTACGTACCAGAGGTCAGTTACTCTTCTGGGCAGCTTAAGTTATTGGAACAAACGCAATTTCAACTGAGTACAGTCCTGATCTGGAATAATTTGAAAGTAACAGAATAATTCTTCCAATATAAATTTAATGTATTGGGCTGCCTAAAGCTAACAGGGAGTTACTGCATTGGTACCATGTTGACATCCTGGTCCTGCAGCACGAATGTTGTCGTGCACTTTTTGGCCTGTGAGCTCAACATGGGTAACACCAGTTCCTGCTGTTGGCTACAGTACTTGTGGTTTTCTGCTGCTTTAATTTTTTGCTTGTTTTAAGGTATTTAGCCTTTCAAGTTGCACGGATGATTTAGTTAGACCTAAGGCATGAAGTTATTTGCTAGCTAATATCGGGTCTAACTTGCACTCTAACTTAAAAGGATGCAAAATGTATAATTATCCACCGTTCTTGCTGCGGTTTCACTCCTGTATCGAAAGTGATCATGATGTTGTTGCCAGGTCAATGATATAGTACAGGAAAAATAATTTGTGAGCCATTCCTGCGTTTAAAAGATTGTCTGTTCTCTTGGATTCTGATGCTCTGACAAGAGAATGTCATTGAATGTTGGAGAAGACAGACTTGTGTAATTAAATGTTTGTGTTGAGAGCACTTGGACATGTCCATGGATGTTGGCTATCATTGACAGTTTTTGCTTGTTCTGTGGGAGGCAGGACAATCTTGTACCATGCCTCTTTTTCTAATGTTAAGGTACCCAAAACAGACTGCAGTCAGTTTGTTTTAAACTGGAAACACATGATGGGAGAAAATGGTAATATTGTCAAAGTATTCCAGGATACGTGATGCTGCAAAAATAGTGCTTTTACATATAAATGTGATTGTATGTCTCATATCTGTGTTATTTACATGTTCTGTAATATCTTCAGTTTTAAGATGTAATAAGATACATTTAAGCTTTTCTTTCTTACAATAGTTTACAGTTTAAAGTGGTTCAATGTGGTTGAAACAGTCTAAAGACAAGTGTGTTCTCTTTACTGCACCTGTGCAGGTCTCTGCTCTGGACCAGGAACTCATCGAGGTTGATCCTGACACCAAGGAGATGCTGAAGCTGCTGGTAAGTTTAGGCTCCATCGTGCAGGCTGTATATTGGAAAGTGCTATGGAGATCATGGATTTTCAATAAATAAAACCTACTAGCTAATTATTTACAAGATGGATGATTGGACACATTTGGATTCAGGTATTTCTACACTTTCACCTCATGGGTTCTTTAAACCTTTTAGAATTCTGACTTAATCCAAGAACTTCCAAACCAAGATTACCTTTACTGCAGCTATTCAAAATGTATTTTATTTAAGGACATTTTACAAAAGAAATCAATGCACAAAAAACTCAGGAATTACACAATATAACTTTAAACAATTGAAGGTACAGTGGCAGTGTTGAAGTGATGTCTGAGTTCTAATTAGTAGCTTAACCGATTGCTTGTGTCATCAACCTTATTTCCTGTTTGGTTTTGAAGCTCTGAATCTGTCCTGCTGTGGATTAGAAGCTCCTTTAGCTGTTATTAGCTTGTATATTTTATTAGACTTGGACTTAACAGGCACCTGAGGTTAATGAATAACTTAAATGACTGTCCTCTGCACAAGACCCTTCCTTAGATGTGTCTTCAATACATAAACATGTCTGTAGGAGAGTTCAGTAGTCGCAGGTTAATGTAGAAGATATTGGTGCTCCACACCCATCCTGTATCGAAAGTGATCATGGCGTGCTTGTGGCCAGGTCATTGATAGTACAGGAAGAATAACGTGAGAGCCTTTCCCGTGTTTGTTGGAGCTTGCGTTCCTCTCAGACCCTGATGCTCTCTCACATTCTTCCATCCTAGAACCTTCTTGTGTGGAGCGCTCAGACCTTTTTTTTGTGTTGCAGGACTTCGGCAGTCTGTCCAACCTGCAGGTCACTCAACCCACCGTCGGCATGAACTTCAGGACACCCAGAGGAGTCTAGACGTCTGTCACATTTTCTTCCAAATAAAATCTTTTGGGACAAAACTCTGTGTAGAACTGTTTTGTTTATATTTCCAAGTCTTAAATTATGGGTTTAATTATAACACTCCAGTGTTATAACGTTACAACGCAAATTCCCAGGGTTAAATGGATTTATTGAGCCAGGTGATTTGATGTTTGGCTTGCACCAGTTGAAGTAACAGTTGGGGGGACATCTGTTGACTTATTACTCAGTTTTGGTCGTTAATGGCAAAGGATTTACCAGCACAAGTCAGCTGAAGTGTTGTGACACTATAAATTATCTAATTGTTTAGACAATAAGTGAAGGTAGTTACATTTTAACATTGTTTTACACTGAACATGACTTTTTAGCTTGTAGTGATTCAGAGTATTTCAGTCACAGCTGAATGAAGTAAATCATTTAGATTCCCACAAATCAGGCTCTTTAAAAGCCGTCTTTGGGAATCAAACCAATGTTGTGGCTCATAAGCACTTAAGCAGGATGACGTTGCAGAAGGCCCCTCGAGGACAGTCGCACATTTTTCCAATGCGAGAACCTTTCCTGATGGCACAATGTTCTCCGAGGTCACACTGGAGGCATCATACAGGGGGCGCATGGTTACAAACAGGAAGTGTGCAGGTACATAAGTGTGTTTATGAAAGAGGGACTCACAGAGGGAACCTGCCCATACTTCTTCTCCCAAGGATTTATCCTCTTGGTCTGCAGCCTCTCCAGCACTTCATGCAGTGCACCGAGCTAAACCCACACACACAAACGCACACTCACATAAGTACTTTGAAGGAAAATAAGACTGAGCCTCATCTTTAATGCTGAGCTGAAATCATCAAAACTATAACACAGGTTTTTAGCACCTTAAGAACATGGAGTCGACCCATTTCTCTCTCAGTCAAATGCAGAGGAGCTGATAGGCTTTTATCTTCTGTTGTCTAGGTTACGGTAAGGTTTTTCTCTGCCCTTCCAACAAGGACAATCTCTAAACTACAGTTACCGGTACTACAAAAACACCTGTTATATTACACTGGTTCCACATGAGTTCCAGGATCGATTTTAAGGTTCTCTTATTGGTTTTTAAATGTGTGTTGTGGGCCTCAAATCATATTTATCAAACCTGATTCACTGTCTCAAACCTCGCGGATCCTGCGGTCCTCTGGCCAGAAGCTCAGGGTCATCTTCAAAAAACAACTTATGACTCATCTTTTTACTTTAACGATTTACATTTACTCTGTTGTTGCTTGGAATCAATTTGAATTTTTTGTTTACTCTGATTGATGTAAAATTTAAACTCGAATTTCGGTTTCTTTAAAGCCTTTCTAACTGTACAAAATGAAAAAGAGTGATGTGTATTTAGTACTTTATCTGTATTCTAATTATTGAAGTAATCATTATTTAATGTTACATGAGTCATTATAATTTCAACACATGCATCTGGAGCCATTTACATTTAAGATTAAGATTTTTTTAGACCGAAGACGTCGTAAGTTCTCTTTACAACATGAATCTCCTGTTGAACGTACATTTAATGTCATGCTGTTTTATAATAAACTGTTGAATGGTAAATAAATAAATAAAAACCATCTATATGAATAAAGCAACCGATTTAGCTTTAAAACACATCTAATTATAATTCCATAATATTGCAAAAATTGCAATTACAAAAATATTTTAAGCGACGTTGTTTAGCCCTTAGAGATAAGTCATCGTGCACGGACAAAGTCGTGGTAAAATAAACTCGGGGCGCAGAAAGTAGGAAAAAAAAGAAGGAATAAAAGTGATTTATCTACAGTTACATCTACTGTAAATGGTTAGAGTTGTAGTTGCAGTCTATTTACCCACCAGTCTGTTGGAGCTGGAGTAAGTGTAGTCTTGGGCGGCTCTCTCGTCCCTCTCGGCTTCCGTCCTCCACGCCGGGCAGAGCGCGGACAGCAGCGCCGCGCACACAACAGCTCGTGCCCACATGTCGCCAGGGAAACGGAAGAGCCAGTTACAGATGGAGCGCACGCTCTTCCTTCTCCTGTGTTGCAGGTGTCAGTGATGCGCTGCTGCCGCGTGCACCAAAGTTTGGAGCAGAAAAGTGCCCCGCCCCTGCGACGTCACGTCAGATTAACTTTATTTCTACAAATCCGTAAAAGGATATGTATATTTCACATCTGAGAGAAATGATTACGCAACAACAAATGAACATGAACGTATTTTTCACACCTTGACTGATTTAGCCATTTTCAGATTTCAAATCTACTGTCAGTGACTTGCACTCAGAGCGGCAGTTTTGTGGCGACTCTTTTCTCTGGACTTCAACTTGCTTTGGTAAAAGCCACCGAGGGTCAAAGACAACGACATGCTTCTACAGATGTTTGTCTCAATATCTACTAGCTTAGTTACAGCTAGCGGTCCCCCGGCAGCAGCCGGCTAGCCAGGGCGGCTGGGTAACGGTTTGCAGTAAGCGTAGCCCAAACCAAAGGCCCCCGTTGCCACCACCCGCTTCCCGTGGCTAATCGTTTTTCCCCACTCGGCGACACACCCGCTGAGAAACCGACCCTGGTAACTGGCAACTCTGTTTTGCGCTACGTGAAGCCGACTCCAGCAACCATTGTTAAGTGCATTCCGGGGGCCAGAGCGGGCGACATAGAAGCCAATCTAAAGCTGCTGGCGAGAAGTAAACGTAAATTTGGTAAAATTATTATTCACGTCGGAGCAAACGACACCCGGCTTCGTCAGTCGGAGGTCACCAAAATTAACATAAAGTCGGTGTGCAACTACGCAAAAACGATGTCGGACTCTGGAGCATTCTCTGGTCCCCTCCCTAATCTGGCCAGCGATGAAATGTTTAGCCGCATGTTGTCACGGTGCTGCCCCGAAAACCAGGTGGCCTTTGTTGACAATTGGAGCACTTTTTGGGGAAACGTGGTTTGATTAGGAGAGACGGTGTCCATCCCACACGGGATGGTGGCTCTCTCAGTTCTAGTAACTTGGCTAATTTTATTAGACCCAAAGTGACCTGACAATCCAGGGTCCAGACCAGGATGCAGAGTTGTAGTCTTACACACCTCTCTGCTGCTTCCATAGAACCCTCATCCACCAACAATAACATATTTAACACTATAGAGGTAGTCTCTGTTCCACGGTTAAAAGTTCACCAAGCACAGAGCAGGGGAGTGTCAATCACCATAATCTTATTAAAATTAATACCAAAGCACAAGTTGGAGAAACTAATATCACAATTAAGTGTGGACTGTTAAATATTAGATCTCTTTTGTGTAAATCCCTGTTAGTGCACGACCTGATAGCGGATCATCACATTGATTTATTTTGTCTTACTGAGACCTGGCTTCAGGAGGAGGAGTATGTTAGCTTAAATGAATCTACTCCTCCTACCCATCTTAATTATCATATTCCTCGTGTTACTGGTCGAGGAGGCGGTGTCGCAGCAATCTATCACTCCAAGTTATTAATTAATCCTAGACCAAAACATGGCTCCAGTTCATTTGAAAGCCTGACTCTTGGCATCACCCATCTGAACCGGAAGACAGTAAAGCCACTTTTGTTTGTAGTTGTATATCAGCCCCCTGCTGGGCCACATTCGGAGTTCCTTTCTGAGCTCTCTGATTTCTTATCTGACTTGGTCCTTAGAATAGACAAAGTCATTATCATTGGAGACTTTAACATACATGTAGACGTTGTAAATGACAGCTTTAGAAATGGCTTCATTTCATTACTCGAGTCAGTTGGTTTCCTCCAGCAGATAAACCAACCAACTCATAGCTTCAACCACACCCTAGATCTAGTTCTGACTTATGGTGTTGAGGTAGAACATGTGTCAGTGTTCCCTCAGAACTCCTGTCAGATCATTCTTTGATCACTTTTACATTTATGATTAAGGATTCTTCTATCCTCAGAACACAGTCTTACTATAGCAGATGTCTTTCAGATAATGCTGTAGCTAAGTTTAAGGAAGTGATCCCTGTGCTAATCCCAGGACCACTGTGTGTTTCCCCAGGGATCAGTCATTATAATCTTAGCCCTGCTGAGGTTGACTCTATTGCTGAAGGTGCGGCAACCTCACTGAGAATCACGCTTGATTCTGTTGCCCCCCTGAAAAAGAAAATAGTAAATCAGAGGAGGTGTGCCCCTTGGTATAATTCACATATCAGGACCCTCAAGCAGAAAGAGCGCAGACTAGAAAGGAAGTGGCATTCTTGTAAAATAGATAGCTATCATGCAGCCTGGAAAGACTGTCTATTAGTTTACAAAAACGCCCTCTGTAAGGCTAGAACAGCTTATTTTTCTTCTTTAATTGAGGAAAATAAGAACAACCCCAGGTTTCTTTTCAGCACTGTGGCCAAATTAACCAAGAGTCACAGTGTTTTAGATCCATGTATCTCTTCTTCCCTTAGTGGTGAAGACTTCATGAGCTTCTTCACTGATAAAGTTCTAGCTATCAGAGAAAAAGCTAACCAGGCCATCCCAACAACTGGACCATCACCAGATGTGCTGACTGTGGGAACATACAGGTTCTCCAACTCCTTCAGCCCTATATATTTTTCTGAGGCATCATCGCTAATTCAGAAATCCAAGACCACCACGTGTCTTTTAGATCCCATCCCAACACACCTGTTCAAGGATGTTTTACCATTGATAGGCAGTTCTATCCTGGACCAGATCAATTGTTCTTTAGTGGCAGGTTATGTACCCCGGTGCTACAAGGTGGCAGTGATTAAGCCCTTGCTTAAAAAACCATCACTGGATCCTGATGTCTTAGCAAATTATAGGCCGATATCCAACCTTCCTTTTAACTCTAAAATTCTTGAGAAGGTGGTGGTGACTCAGTTACTGCAGCACTTGCAGAGAAAAAGCCTGTTTGAGATGTTTCAGTCAGGCTTTAGAGCTCATCAGAGTACAAAAATAGCACTTCTTAAAGTTACTAATGATCTTCTCATAGCTTCAGATCATGGACTGGTCTCTATGCTGGTTCTGCCGGACCTCAGTGCTGCTTTTGATACAGTTGATCACAGCATCCTGTTACAGAGACTGGAACATGTGATTGGGATTAAAGGGACAGCACTGGTTTAGATCATATTTATCTGATAGATACCAGTTTGCTCATGTCCATGGGGTTCCCTCCTCATACAGTAGGGTTAGCTATGGAGTTCCTCAAGGTTCTGTACCAATCCTCTTCACCTTGTACATGCTTCCCTTAGGGAACATTATTCGGCAGCATGGGATAAATTTTCATTGTTATGCTGATGACACTCAGCTTTATTTATCCATGAAACCAGAGGAGACAGAGAAGTTAGTGAAGCTTTAGACCTGTCTTAAAGACATAAAGTCCTGGATGTCTTCAAATTTCCTCCTCCTTAACTCAGGAAAAACTGAGGTCATGGTGTTTGGTCCTGAACCTCTCAGGGATAGATTAGATCACATG